>NC_135325.1:108117196-108449678 GCF_048772815.1 Callospermophilus lateralis
GTCATGGAGTCTTAGAGAGTCGTTTTAGCATCCTGCCTACTATGTTCAGTATTTACTTTTTAAAAAAATTTCTGTCTTCTTTCTCTAAACATTGTGTTTATGAGATTCATCCATAGTTCATCAGTTCTCATTGTTGCAAAGTATGTCATTGCATGAATACACCACACCTTATTCATGCAACATTTATTCATATTAATGGGCAATGTTTCAATTTAAAATGCTGGACTATTATGAATGGTACTTTCATGAACAGGACTTTTGGTGAAAATAGAGTGAACAAGAAATAAACTTTTATTGTTCTAAAATATTAAAATTTTGAAGTTTTTTCTTACCTCAAAATAACACAGCCTACCTGGACTGATCAAGAAATATGGAAGTGGGAGAGCTATGATCAAGGGCAATAGCTACTGTCATAATGTCTCCAAAAAGGTGATTCTATGAAAAGTGTATGAAAGTATTCTGCTTGGCATATCCTTACCAACACATGTTATGATATATATTATCCTGTGTAAGGATCCAGGAGAGCATGTCCAACCTCCCTGCCTGTCCCAGCACTAACTTTACCATCCCACAATGTGAATGTCATTATTGTGTTCTGTTTTTTCATAGAAATTTTCACTCCCAGATATTCCCTATGTTTATTACTTTATGAGGTTTGTTTCTTGCTTTCTATTTGTACCCTCTAGGATATGTTTCTGCATTGCAGGCATCTCTGTTAGTTTATTGATATATACCAAAGGCCTAGAAGAAGGCCTGTTTCATAGCAGATGCTTAAAAATATTTGTTGATTCCACAGTTTAGCTATTGCTAATTGTGCTGCTATAAACCTCGATATGGCTGTGTCCCTGTAGTATTCTGTTTTTAATTCCTTTGGGTATAAACCAAGGAGTGGGATAGCTGGGTCAAATGGTGGTTCCATTCCCAGATTTCCAAGAAACCTCCATACCGCTTTCCAGATTAGCTGCACCAATTTGCAATCCCACCAGCAATGTAAAAGTGTGCCCTTTTCCCAACATTGTCGTCTACACCTATTATTGTTTGTATTCTTGATGGCTGCCATTCTGACTGGAGTGAGATGGAATCTTACAGTAGTTTTGATTTGCATTTCTCTAATTGCTAGGGATGTTGAACATTTTTTCATATATTTGTTGAGTGATTGTATATCCTGAGAATGGATAGAGAAACTGTGGTATATATACACAATGGAACATTACTCAGCATTAAAAGAGAATAAAATCATGGCATTTGCGGGTAAATGGATGAAGTTGGAGAATATAATGCTAAGTGAAATTAGCCAATCCCCAAAATCCAAAGGCCAAATGTTTCTTTAATATGAGGATGCTGACTCATCATGGTGATAGCAGGAAAGCATGGGAGGAATGGAGGAACTTTAGATAGGGCAAAGGGGAGGGAGGGGAAAGGAGGGGGCAAGGGAGTAAGAATGATGGTGGAATGAGTGAGACATCATTACCCTAAGTACATGTATGAAGACACAAATGGTGTGAAAATACTTTGTGTACAATCAGTGACTTGAAAAATTGTGTTCTATGTGTGTAATATGAAATGAATTGCGTTTTGCCACCATGTATAACAAATTAGAATAAATGAATAATTTGATTAAATAATTTTTGAATAAACAAGTGCTTTTCTTTAATTTTAATTTCAATTTTTTGACTATACTGGGTATTGAACCCAGGAGTGCTCTACCACTAAGCCAAACCTCTTAGTTCTTTTTCTATTTTGTTCTGAGACAGAGTCTCACTAAGTTGCTGAGGCTGGGCCTGGACCTTGGAATCCTCTGCCTCAGCCTCCTGAATCACTGGGATTACAGATGTGTACCACTACATTGGGCTAAAATGAACAAATAAAGTAGTAACTCAAGTTATGAACTTTAGATGATGATAATGATGATTGATAAATTAATTTCATACTTATAGTACAATACTTTCTAAATCAAACGATTAGGACACTGACTGGGGAAAGAAAGTTTTCCAAATTTAAATGTGGGAAAATATTCAATTGTGTTTTTATATCTATTGAAGCTTCTGCATCCTACTTCCCCTATATTATTTCTTACTGTACATGTTCATATTAGGTATTCTTTTGGAATGTTGTAGATTCTTTCTGGGTATTCCTATAAAATTGAAACTACTGCAAAAAATTGAAGATTTAAAGTTGCTCTCTTCATAGAGCATTGTACCATATAAAAGCAATGAATATTTGTCTTTGAAAATTCTGTCCTGAAATGTCTTCTCTTCTCTCAGCATCTAATCAATATTCTGCTCTTCTTTCAAGATCTGAGACAGTTGGGGTCTTGAGCAGAGCTGTCAAAGATAACTTTCTTCAATGATGGTAATATTCTTCATCTGCACTCTTCAATATGATAGTCACAACCTGTGTGTAGCTATTGAGTACTTCAAATGTAGCTAGTGTGACTGAGGAATTAAATTTTAACCCAACTTAATTTGAAGTAATTTTTATTCCACTTCATTTTAACTATGTTACATTAAAATGGCCACAGGAGGCTAGTGGCTACCATATTGGATAGCACAGCTCTGAAAAGTGGGACCATGTCTGATCCTTTGATCATGGCAACCAGAGGAATTCTTAGACCTATTGGGGAGAAAGGAGGGTATCCACATCCTTTCTTCAAAACCACTTCCCCAAGGAACAGATAAGGACAGAGTGTTCTTAGGCCTTCTTTCCAGAAAGGGGCTGCCTTTTCAGAAAGGCACATTTTTAGATGGGTTCAGCTAATGCCATTATAGTCACTGGACCTCATCTTGCCTTGATTCTTTGTGTACTTATTAACTTAGGCTGTGTCTGCAGTGGTTCTCTGACTTAAGCTGGAATTTTGAATGTGAAATGGGAATTGTGGAGACAGGAAGTTCACATCTCACACCCAATTCTCCTGCTCATGCTTTGCTGCGTGCAGTTCGCCCAGGGGCACATGCAGAGAGGCATTCAGTCTACCTTTTTCTGCAGACTTGGACCCTTCAGGGGTCGTGGTAATTACAGAAGCAGGTAATGGAGCATAAGGAAGTAAAAGTCTAGATAGGTTATCCAATAAATAGAATACCCAGACTCAGGGTTTCAAAGAAAAAGAATATTGCCTACTTTGAGATACTTCTTGGAACAGAGCATATCTGGCTCTACTGTAATGTTATGAAATTAATTTGAAGTTGAGAAACTGTAATATATTACAGCTATCAGTCTCTCTGGACGGTTTTACAATCAACATGTAGGATATGAAAAAAGAAAGATGCCAATAACATATTAATGTGGTATTCGGTGTTCAATCTTCTTTATGCAGCAGAATATTACAGTTGAGCAAAAAATGATCAAAAAGTTGGTTCTCTTTTATACAAAGAAACAGAAGAAGGAAACTTGAACTTTAAATTATCCTATCTGTCACTTTCCATTGATTGAGTCTTGCTCATTAAGATAAATGCCAAGTGAGACGATCATTTTTATCTTCCGAGCTCTCTGGAAATCTATGCCTTTCAGCTGCCTTTCTTTCTTTTTCCTCCTTTTTTTTTTGGTTTGTTTTCTCCATATAGATAGCTGCCTAGGTAGATGGGACATTTTATACCAATGGGTTTCCCATTTTAATTGAGTTCCTCCAGCAATATATGTACCCGTAATTTAATGCTTGATGTCCACCTGTAGAAATGCCCAAGCAATGCCCTTTTCTCTATTTTACATGTCATTCTGGTACAAGTAGGATGTGTGGCTTCTCTCTGATAGAGGACAGTCCAAACTGAGTTCTACCATTTGTGGAATCTTGGGAAAGTCATTTACCCTGATTCTCAGCTCCCATATCTATTGAAAAGCAGATACTAATGTTGAGAACAGGGTGGCTAAGAAAACTTGCTATATAACTTTTGGCTTTCCCTCTTCTCTCCCAGCAGGTCATGGGGTCTGTTCGGTGAGTTATTTCACCCTCCACCCCCCAGCTCCAAGTACTACTATTGATGTGATGTGAACATTCCTGGTAACTGGCAGATAGCAGGTGCTCAATAAACATGAATGCATTCCTCTTTCCGCTCTGTTCTCAGCAAAGCAGCCAGAGCTGGATGTTAGACAGCTGCCCCTTGTTCTTTCCCATGTCCTTCGTTGCCAGGGATAAAGTGACAGGACAAAGCAGGAAGCATTTATGCCTACAGATCAACAATTCAGGGACAGTTGGACCCAGTGTAAAGGAGAAAAGTCAGAAGTTGATCCTCATTGACTCACCCCTCCCAGCCCCCTCATCCCTGTCAGTGTACTTTCCACTGCCTCAATTTGTGAACGCAGTTCCTTCTTTGTCCCTTCTCAGTTAAAATGTTTTTGTTTGTTTGTTTGTTTTTTGGTGCCAGAGAATGAGGCAAGAGGATAGCAAGTTCAAGGCCAGCTTCAGCAACTAATCTTGCACTGTACCATTGGGGTTATTCCCCCATCACCTACAATGGAATATTCTGTGTATAATATCTCAGGTAGCAATAGAAGAATTTCCTCCAGCTGGGCACAGAGGGGCATGCCTATAATCCCAGCAGCTCAGGAGGCTGAGGCAAGAGGATAGCAAGTTCAAGGCCAGCTTCAGCAACTTAGCAAGGCCTTAAGCAACTCAGCAAGACCCTGCCTCTAAATAAAATAAAATACAAACAAAGGCTGGGGATGTGGCTCGATGATTAAGTGCCCATGGGTTCAATCCCTAGTACAAAAAAAAAAAAAAAAAAAAAATGAAAGAAAGAAAAGAAAAGAAAAGAAAAAGAAAAAAAGAATTCTATCCATTTCAAAGGCCTTTTCTGGAATTCTGCTAATAAAGGCATGTAATTACAAGCTCACAAGGGCGTGCCAACACCACAATGCCTCTTGAACTACAGACATGGCCAACTATTTTCCTAATGGAGACTGTTCAAGTAATCACCCATGTGGAAGAAATCCTCTCTGTTCCTGCCAGTTTGAACAAGTGGGGGCAGCAGAGAGCAGTTCATCAGAGACACTGGGGCAGAACAAGCTTCTTGGTTAGAGGAAATGCTAGAAAAAGTTTGAAGAGAATTTTGTGAAAAGGTAGGCTGGAAATGGGAGCAAGGCTGTTGCCAAGAGAATACACAATCAGAGGAATGTGTTTAGGACTAGGACTTGAACATACAGCATTGGGACTGGGAGCGGGGACTGGTTGAAGGGGTCTGTATCTCCAAAGAAAAGCTCTAGGGAATAAGCAAATAATTCTTCAAGAAACTAGAGCTATCTTTTGAGGGTTACAATAGTAATCCAAGTTTGAAAATTTTTAAAAATCAAATTCTGTTTTCAAGAAAAGGGAAAGCAAACAATAAATTTTGCAATCAACATCAAGGAGTTTTTAGCTCCCATCCCAGTCTCATACATGGGTTGCATGTCCAAAATCAATCTAAGTTTCAGAGACAGTAAAATGTAAGGCCATTTGCTCATCCCAGTACCTGTCTTCTTGGAGGACTGGATCTGGGGCTGCTTTGTAACTCAGGAAAGGGCCTAGGTCTGTCTTCAGAGTTTGTATTGGTTCCAAACAATCCCAAAGTAGTGTTAGACTCTGAAGTTTATCACGGACCCACATATAAAAATTTGGGAACAACCTACTGCTACTCTCTACCACCATCCACAAGCTAATAGGTTGGCATATTTCTACATGCTAAGGGCTTTACACTCCTTACCTAAATATGTTCTCATTAAAAAAAACATAGTTACTCATATTATCCCCATTTTATGAATGACAAAACTGAGGTTAAACTACTTGCCCAGGTTCACAAAGCTGGCCAGCTATAGAGCTGGAATGGGTCTTCACAATGATCTGAGGGTGAAGTCCGGGTAGTCAACTTTATCTGTGGTGATTATTCGTCCACCTTTAGGCTTCAGAGCTTTCATAGCCATATTTAAACAGTGTTCTAGGTTGGGATATTGTTCAGAAGATCAATTTGAAATCTTTGCTTTTGAAGAACACTGAAGAGCCTTGTCCAATGTTTGGTGAAGCAGGTGAGAAACCTACTGGGGTAGGTGGGACCTTTGATGCTCACTTTCTCTGTACCCTCAATTAACATGTTAGTTCTTTAAACACATGGTCCCCAGAAGATTATATACGTTTGTGAGTACAAAAACATTTTTACACTAAAATCCATGCAACTTTCTGAATTTGAGTTAAGTTTCCTTCCTGCCTTGTTATGTTCTCTTAGGGTTTAGTTGATAAACTTATCTAATTAAAAGAAGGAGAAAATTTTGGATAAATAGAACCCCAGTGGTGTGGTAGGAAATTACCCTCTCCTACCACAATCATTTACCAGACTGCTCCCCACTTGAGGACATAGGTTTGGAGTTCTTAATTCATTATATGGACAGGTAGCACTAAAACATAGTTCAATACCTGCTGTAGTAGTTGTCCTATAAAAAAATCCATTTTTTCAATAGTTTTATAAAAACACAACATGCTTGTTAACTTTTTCAACAACCCTGAAGAACAATAAAAAGACATGAACACATAGAGCAGGCCTTTTATAGAATAATGAAGCCAGACACTGCATCATATAAATAACATTCCTGTGGGTTAATTTAACTTGTCTTTGTACACAAAATTCAGCTACCTTTCCTATTGTTCAATCTGCTGTCATCTTAGATATACAGGATCTTTCACAGGCATTATAAATAAATTGGATCAAAGCTTCCTAAAATAAAATGAAAATAATTAAAAATGATGTTTCTCAAGTTCCCTGCAACAGCATGGCAATATGACTGATATCCATGAAATATTCAATGTGCTGGGTTTTTGCTCTACTTCTAATATTAAAGGAAATCTGAAAAAGGTTTTTACTTATTTCTTATATTTACCTGGAATAATAAGAGCATCCAGTCACCCACTCTGTGATATTTTAGCTCTAAGATATATTTTTTTCCCAGCAGGAAAAAAAAAAAAAAACTTTAAATGACCTAGAGCAATTGTAATGTGTGTCACCGCTCTAAGTATGCATGTGGCAAAGCACTTCTGTGTTTTTTGTGGTCCTGGGGATTGAACCCAGGGCCTGGTACATGTTAGGCAAATGTTGTACCACTGAGTCACACCCTCTGACCCCAAGGAAGGGAAATTATTTTTTATATACCTTCATTTAATTAATTTATTTTACATGGTTCTGAGGATGGAACCCAGTGCCTCACGTGTGCTAGACAAGTGCTCCAACACTGAGCTACACCTCCAGCTCCAGGAGGGGAAATTCTTCAGTTGAGAGCAACCCTGATAGAGAGATATTGAACTTTGAATGGACTAAGTTGAAATGCAGAACCAAATGACTAACTAATTACCTAAAATAGATTAGGTTTTGAACTAGAAAACACTGAGTCACCTCACAACAGCAAAATTTAGTACTTTCCTCCCTCAGTGAAAACAGGGACTCATGACCAGGCTGAGGTCAGTTATAGGGAAATGAAATTACATTTCTGTTTAGTTGAGTAACTGAAAATCATCAATCTGCTAGAAGGTGCTAAGCCCCACAAAATATCCAAATGCCATCAAAATGCTTCCATGTCCTTTGGAAACTTCCTCATAACCTATAGCTGAGCTGCATGGCATAGTATTTTCACAGTGCATTATCAGCTATTATATGAAAGGTGGTGTTTGTGATCAAATAAATGTAAGGAAAACTGAGTTAAATAAAATAAGTATTTGTAATTGCAGGGTTTCTTAGAATCTTCACTCATGATTGATACCATGCATTTCCCATCGGGGGATATAGCACATAATTAAGAGTTTCTCAAACATACTTGTCAGAGAATTCATTGTTCACAAAATGGCTATTAATGTCTCATTGACCTAGCAGTCTCTGCAACAGTTTGGGAAATAGAGCTTTATTATTTAAGGTGCTTTCCAGGGAATCTGGGCCTAAGGCACAGAAAGGAAAAATTGGAATCACTAAAGGATGGACAAAGGATTTCCAAAGAGAAACATTCTCTTGTCAAGTTTGCCTTGACTGACCCTGGGTCAGTCATGGTAAGGACACACTTCTGGGTTTCTGAAGGGAGCTTTTCTGACCTTAAATCATGGAAACGTTATTTGGAAAGCAACATTTCCTCCAAATCCCCTTTATTGTGCCTTTTCTGGCATGTGGAATGTCGTGCTTTCCTGGAACAATGACGTTTCTGTCAGAACCCCAAAAGGTGGGAAGTTTGGTAATAGAGTGTTAGGTTAGTGAAATGTAATCTTTTGGACCTACTTTAGATACTTTCTGATGTCTCCCATGTAATTGCCTTTGACACTTAATTGAAAGCATCATGTGTTTTTTAATTTGTTTGTTTTGTTTTTTACTAAGCAACCCATTTGAGTCCTTAGTGGTCACTTAAGACCTACTTGATTGCCATCTGGCACTTATCTAAAGCCAAGATTATGTAGTAGATGCATGGTTTAGTGCCGTCTGTTGCACTTGTCTATTGATCTTGTGGTTCTTGGGGAAGCAGTGTTTTATTCATATTTTCAAGTTCTATCTTATAATGAAGGTTCTTTGGCTTCCCATGGCTTCATAGCTGTGAAATCAATTATGACTTCAGTCGCGCTGACAATGTACTATATTTGTGAAAAGAAAATTGAAAAATTATTACCTGATGGATGAGAAATGGTTTTGACATTTAAAAACAGAAAATGCTTCTCCATATCTCTTCTAAATTATGTCTGATGTTGACATTAGCATTTATGTAATTCATCCAATTGTGGAAACCATCGAGTACTAATTCTTAATAGCTGTAAAACCTATTACAATGGGGAATAATAGTCCTTCAAAAGGCTTCGTTTCAGTCTCCTTCTTCTAGGCACATCATATCGACTCCATAATAAATTAACTTATTTCACTGTAAGTCTGCTGCAGCAAACCCTGAAGGGAACATAATGGGCCACCTGGAATAAAAGCTGACACAGACAGGGTGATAGGACAGTTCAAAAGTTTGCAATTATTCAGGAAAGACTTAATGGGCAACATTGAAAGGTATCAGGTTGGGGTCTTTTTTTCTGTTTTGTTTTGTAATAAGGGCTAAATCATCCCTTAATTACTTGAAAGCAATTTTGATAAATAGAGAAGCAAAATGTAAAATTTTGGTCTGGGTCACTCTTCACAAAAAATTGTAATATGCCTGCCTGCAATAAGACCAAATGAAAGTACCATTCTCCCTCAGTTTCCCCACAGTAGTTGGTTTTAGAAGGTCATAACTAAGAATTTCTACAGATGGAAATGAGTACATTTTTAGGAGCCTTCTCTCCACCAAAATGATCTGGGCAGCAGGACCATAAACTATCAGGTCAATCTGAAGAGAGAGAATGGTTTGCATTTACTCACTAAATGCACCACCAACCTGTTTCTCCCCTGATATGGGGAGGTGGCATCTGAAGAGATCCCTGAGAGTTGTTGCTAAGATATTCTCCCATTCTGAGTACCAGGCCAACAAAGATCACCTTGCCAAGTTGAAAACAGGGAGATGAACTTTGTAGGAAATGAGAATAGTGTATACAAAGAAAAGGAAATATAAGATTGTTTTCTAGAAATTCTGAGAAAAGTCCTGTGTGATAAATACTGTGTGACCCAAAGGGCTCCAAAAAGAGTTTGGAACCATATTTTAAAGAGTACCATATACCATATTGAGTTTGGACTTGATTTTGGAAAAATATTAATTTCTAGGGAAATGAGGAGAACAGTCTATAGATGGAGACAGGTTTGACATGATGTCCTTCTTCCTCTTCTGTCCCTGGGGATTCCAATTTTCTGGGACAAATTTATCTCAGTCACCATTGCCACACAATCTATGAAACTCTCTGACCAACCCCCCCACTCTAGACACACACACCACACACACACACACACACACACACACACACACACACACAACCATAGATAATACTTCCTCCTCCATGGAATTTCTTTGGTTCTGCACTTAGAACAATCTAGTGGGTGAAATCATATACATGTCAGCTTCCTTAACTAACCATGCTGTTAGCAAATGTGTTTTATTCATCTGTGTACATTGCTTGGCACATAGTAGGAATTCAATATCTGTTTGTCAGATGAAATAAATTACTATTTTATTTTCTGTGGACAACATATCAGATCCTAAGTTTAATTCTGCTCCCATAAAGAGGGTGTGGTGTTAAGATTTTCCTCCTTAATTCATTGGGAGTTATCACACATGCTCCTCACAACCATTGATTTCTAGTCAACTGAGATTTGTGCAAAACCTAGTAAAGGGTGAGCTGTGCTCATTATTTGTTTATGGTACATTACAGCTAAGACTTTGACATTAAAAATTCACTGTACTTTTGCCTCATTTAGTTCTAAAAGTGAAGTCAGGAGATTTTCTTTTCCTTTGAGTAATGAACATGGTAAGTCAACAAAAAATACATTTAAAGAACACGTGCATTCACTTTTCATTTGTCTTAGATCAAAATTAGATGTTTCTCCTCCATTATCTCATAAAGGCACATGATGTGTGAACAAAACTGAAATGAATTTCATTAAAACTGATTATCCTAAGTGAATGCTGACGTGTATGTGAGTATACAATTGTGATTATGATGTTCAAGAAAGTAATCAAATGAACATAGTGATAATGCAATTTTGCAGTGTTGGTAAAAGAGTAAAAGCAGAAACCTTTGATAAAATTGCACCTGCTGACCTGAAATAGAGACAAAATGGGGACCAAGGAAACACTTGTTTCTGCTCCTACCCTCTAGATAACAGCCTCCCAGTGGGACAATTCCCTTAGTCTGCTCCAGTGTCCTTGGTGACACTTCTGAGCTCAGAAGAGAGACAGGAGAAAGAAAAGAAGGGAGCATACAACAGGAAAGAGTAAGAATGATCTCTGAGAGAGGAACAGGTACGTTTGACACATCATTCCAGAGATGCTCTGAACTCCTACTAGGGTAACTCTGCTTCTTCCTTTGCTCAGTGTTCCTGATCATTCCCCTTCCCCCTTGCTGTGGGTTTTGCCACATCCATGACCCTCCTCCATCTTGAATTACATCCCTCTCAGTCACCAGTAGACACTCTGCCTCCCAGAGCTTGTCAATCTCAAAAATGTCCTTGAACTGCATTGTTCTTCCTCTCTGCTTATCTTCCCTGCCACCCTTGCTCCCTTTCCTTCTCAGTCTCCTCTACCCTCTTAACCCCCTGAGTCTGGAGCTGATGCACCTATCCTAATGGGCCACTTTCAGATGATGTGAATGAGCATCTCAGTATCAGAAGCCACTGCCTATTATCAGCTCCCATTACCTCAGACATCTCAGAAGCATTTGATGACTGCTTTGAATTCTTGCCACATTTAGGATCCCTATATTCACCTTTCTTGGCTCCATTTACCTTTCTAACAAACCATCTCTCTGTCTTCTGCCACCCATATGTGTTTATCTTTAAGACTGCTCCCACCTTTCCTCTCTCCTCTCCTCTCCTCTCCTTCAGAGATGTCTTCTTTTTCCATGACTTAGATGATGGTCATCTGATAGCTGAATCTCCAGTCTATGACTCCATCCAACCATGCTGTCCCTCCTTTTTGCACTTCATTGGTACCCAATCTTTCCCTTTCACCATTTTCCCTCTGTCCCTGGCATGAATCACTGTAGTGGTAGGCATTTTACCATTGTGGTCCAAAGTTAGAGAGCTCTGAGTCAGGTTTAACAACCAGCTCTGCCATACTCCCTGTCTTGAACACCTGCCTGCCTGCCTGCCTGCCTTCCTTTCTTTTCTTCTCTCTTTCTTTCTTTCTTTTTTTCTTTCTTACAGGGGAGTTATGAACATATTTCTTAACCAGTCTGAGCCACAGTTACCCCGTCTGGAGAATCAGAGACAATAACTCATCCTTGTCTCATGTGGTTGTTGTGAGAATTTAGAGAATCCATGTAAATCACCAAACCTGTAATAATTGTTCTATAGATTTTATTATTAATGTACTCAGTAAATATTTATTGAATGATAATGAATTATAGGGGTGCTTCAGGCACTGTAGCAAGAAGATGGGAGGAGGGCATAAAGTTTGAAAACTTTGAGTCTCCTCAACTTCTACAATGTGGAGTAAAGGTAGGCTGATCCAGCTCAATTTCCCTGGCTAAGTTTCACATTTTGAGATATAATCTCACTAAGTTGCTCAGGCTTGCCTCAAACCCCTGGGCTCAAACAATCATCCTGCTTCGGCCTCCCGAGTATCCAGGGCTATAGACATGTGTCACTGCACCTGGCTTATAAAATATTACTTTAAAAAGTATTTTCATATACATAATATAATCATCTTTTAGATTAAGCTGTTTATCCACTTTAGCCTGCTATATACAAATCCCATTATGAGGTGATTCCAGTCTTTGCTGATTACTCCATTATGTAATCCATTGGGATCCATGTTTTCCATTTAAAACAATTACCTCAAGGAAAATTGCACAAACAGAACGTGCTATCAAAGAAGAAAATCAACATTTGATTCTCCTAAAATTAAAATACTCCTCGCCAACTCAGCCAAGTTATCTTCTGGGATATAACAGGCTTTTTCTCCTAAGTAACTTTTCCACACAAATCAAGCAATTATCTCCCTAAAGGATATTCCCCCAGTGTGTGAGGGAATCAGTGCTTTGATTAGCAATTTGTCTTTGCTTCATTGACTGCTCTGGTTTGTTCTTACTTAAGACTTTTTAAAGTAAACTTTTTCTTTTAGAATAATTTTATATTTACAGAGAAGTTGAACATTTCCTGTACACCTGTCATCCAGTTCCTCCTGATGTTACCATCTTACATAACAATAGTACGTTTGTCAAAGGTAAGAAATCAACCTTGGCATATTACTATAAATTAAACTATAAGCTTTATTCAGATTTTAGTATTTTTTTAAGTTTTTGCCTAATGTCTTTTTTTTCAGAATCCAATTCAGGATACCAAATTGTACTTAGTCATCATGTCATTAGAATTTTTTCCATTAATATTGAATAACACCAAATAATTACTGTCAAATGCTCTCATAAACCTGTGGAATTCAAAGTGTGCTGAGGAAAACTGGGCAAAATGGAATTTAGGCCAGTCATCCAAATGAGCAAAATCAGTTGGAAATTTTTTTTTCAGATGGTGTCAAAGGAAAATGTTAAACATTTTGTTTCTTCCCTCACATTCCCACCCCACAATTTTCTCTTAGTTTTGTCTCTTGTGGAAAGCTGTGCTTCTGGTTTTCCTCTATAATCGAAGTTTGACTATTGGCAGCTACCTCATTCTTCATCAGACCAGAAGTTTTAATCTTCACGGGAAGCATAACTTTGTGACCTTGAGCAAGTCCATTAGCCTTCCTTAGCCTAACTTTCCCCATTTCCAAACTGCATTGTTTGTCAACAACACTGCTGCTGGTCCGTGCGTCAGTTGTGTTAGAATCACTGATGGACCATTCTGCAAACTTGCACATTCTATCTCTCACATCAATGTCTGGGCAGTTGGGCCATGAGCTCTGTATTTTCATACACATGCAAACACAAACAAATGTGCTCCTGATACACAATGGGATTAGAAACACATTAGATTAAACCATCTGCATGCCTCTTGGGATTCAGAGGCAAAAGGGGAGCTAGGAAGTGCCCTCTAACAAGACAAGAAAATGGATCGGTCTTCTTGTGGAAGCAGGTCTGGTATTTTGTGGAACTCCCACTTCCCTGGCTTCTATTACTCTTGACTAAGGCATTGGTGTATAATGAATATTAAGCCTATTTAGTCAAAGAAATGCATTCTACTTAATTGGTTTTATGGAAAATAAACAAAGAGGATAACTGCGATAAATGAAAGTTTTACAGGGATTGGAATTTGAATAAATGACAAGTTTTTTTTTTAAAATATATTTGGAGTTTCTGCATTGATTCCTTTTCATTCCATACTTGGGAGTGCAGAAAAATGAAAAGTAAATTATTTAACATAATGTGGTGATTTGGTTCATATATTTTATCCACATTTAGCCCTTTTAGAAACTCTCTCAACCATATTCTGATATGTACAAATGAAATATTTGTAAGTTGATTTTGTCTAATTTCTGTAGCTTTCTACATTTTAATGCACAAAACCTCAAAGTAAAAAAAATTTAGTGATCATATAATCAAAACACATTATAGGTCAAATAATATTATAAAAATGAGGAAACTGAAAAAATCAAAATGCAAAGGACAGTGCTGTTATATAAAAATTTAACTGAATTAAAATTCACTTCATATCATATTTGTTCGAAGCACATATTATTTCTACATTTTACAGATGAAGAAACTGAGGCTCAGATACAGAAAGGGCCATACAGCTAGTAGGTGAAATAGGAATTCAACCTAGGTCTGACGTCTCCAATGTCATGCTCCAGAGATGTTCCTGGAACATTTATACCAAGTACAGACTGGAAATAATAAATGAATGCTTAAATAATCTATTGTGTATCTATTTAATATATGCAGTCATTGAAAGGTACAGGAACACTTATATCCTACAGATGGGAGAATAAATTGATGCAATCATTCCTGAAAACAATTTAGCAATATCCATGAAGTGACCTTTCAAAGTTTATATTCTTGGCCCAGTAACTCACTCTCAGGAACTTACCCTAAGGTAAATAATCAGAAACTTGGAAAAAGTCTTATTGGCAAAAGTACTTATTGAAAGAGTACATTGAAAAATGAAAAACCTGGAAGGAAACTAAAGGTACAAAATTAATGAGGTAAATAAATGAAGGCTTTTAATATGGTATAACAGCACACAACCATTTAAAAAGTATTTTAATGATATAGGGAATTATTTATAATATTTTAGGTGAAAGAAATATTATCGCAATGTTGTCCATACATGATGATCTCAATTTTGTTTAAAGAAAAGAGTGTGCACATGTACAGAAAATAAGATTGAAAAGAAATAAATTGAAATATTTAAGTGTTTTAAAATGAAAAACCATTGAAGTGGTTCTCTCTGTATTGTGAAATTTGGAATTCATTCTTTAGTGTCTATGCCTTATGAATTTCAAATTCTCTTCAGTAACAAAAAACACTTTTACAATCAGAAAAGAACAGAAGGCTATTTTATACTTATTTTTGTGATGCTGGAGATGGCACCCAAAGCCTTGTGCACTCTAGGCAGGCACTATATCACTGAGCTGCACCCCCAGCTCTACAATTTAACTTTTTAAAAGAAATGAAAAAAAAATGAGGTTTACAAAATGAAACAATAATTTATGGGCTTCCTATGATACATTTAGTGAAAAAACAAAACTTGCTTGCACAGTAGATTATATGAAGATATGTACATAAATATTATGACTCTATAAATGAAGGATAAGATGAAAATACAGCCAGGCACAGTGGTGCACACCTCTAATAACAGTGACTCAGGAGGCTGAGGAGGATTACAAGTTCAAAGACAGCCTCAGCAAATTAGCAAGGCCCTAAGCATTAGGGCATCTTACTGAGACCCTGTGTGAAAAAAAAAAAGGGGGTGGTGCTGGGAGATAGCTCAGTGGTAAAGCATCCCTGGGTCCAATCCTCAGTACCAAATGAAGATAAAATAAAATATTAAAGGTCTTTGGGATTAGATGGCAAAAAGAAAGTGAATTTCTTCTATCTCCCTTTTAAAACTTCATTCAACTTTTTACATTGACAGATGAAATTGTGTGTATTTACTATCTGCAACATAATAATTTAAAGTATATATTGTAGAATGACTAAATCTGGATAATTAACATATTCATTATCTCACAGTTAACATTTTTGTTCTGAGAACACTTGACATCCACTCTTTTAGAAATTTCAAAAATACAATATATTATTAAGTGTAATCACCATGTTGTACAGTAGATTTTTTAAGTCATTCCTCCTGTCTAACTGAAATTTTATATCCTCTGACCACCATCCCCCCAAACTCAGCCCCCAACCACCCAGCCTCTGGCAAATACCATTCTACTCTCCACTTCCATAAGATCAACATTTTTAGATTCCATATATAGGTGAGATCATGTGATATTTTTCTTTCTGTGCCTGCCTTATTTCACTTAACATAATGTCTTCCAAGTTCATCCATATTATTGCAAATGGCAGTATTTAACCTTTTGGGGGATAAATAGTATTCCATAAGAGTATATATCACATTTTATTTATCCATTCACCCATTGATGGGCACATGCTGGTTCCATATCTTGGTTATTGTGAATAATGCTGCAATAAACATGGAAGTGCAGGTATTTCTTCAACATATTAATTTCATTTCCCTTGGTGATGTACCCAGTAGTGGGATTGCTGGGTTATATGGTAGGTCTATTTTTAATTTTTTGAGAAAACTCCATATTATTTTCCATAATGTCTGTACTAAATTACATTGTACAACAGTGCATAAGAATTCCCTTTTCTCCACATTTTTGCCAACACTTGTTATCTTTTATCATTTTGATAACAGCCATTTTAGCTAGAGGTAGGCATTATCTCACTGTAGTTTTGATTTGCATTTCCTAATGATTAAGGACATTAAGCACTTTTTTTCATATACCCATTGGCCATTTGCCTGTTTTCTTTTGAGAGTCTACTAAGATCTAAGATCTTTTACCCATTTTAAAATCTGATTATTAATATTTGCTATTGACATATTTCAGTTTCTTATTTATTCTGGACATGGGCTATTTATTTTGTTTCACTGATCTGGGTGTCTGTTCTTATGACAGTATCCCACTGCTTTGATTAGTACAGCCTTGGAGAGAGGGTGTGGGGAGAGATATTTGTACTGGGGATTGAACCCAGGGGTGCTCTACCACTGAACTCCATCCCTAATGCTTTTTTATTTTATTTTGAGCCAGGATATTGCTAAATCTCTGAGGCTGACCTTGAAATTTCGATCATCCTGCCTCACCCTTCCCAGTCACTGGAATTACAGGTGTGCACCACTGCACCTGGATTTTGTAATATATTTTGAAGTCAGGTAGTGATATTTCCTTTTTTGTTCTTTTTGCTCTAGATTGCTTTGGTTGTTTGGGATCATTTGCAGTTCCATATGAATTTAGGATTTCTTTTTATTTCTGCAAAGAATATCATTGTAATTTTAATAGGAATCACAATAAATCTGTAGATAACTTGGATAGTATGGATAATTTAACAATACTAATTCTTATGAAGACAGGGTATATTTATTTGTGTTTTATTCAATTTTGTGACTAAATTTCTATTGTTTTCAATGTAGAGGTCTTCCACCTCCTTGTTTAAACTAATTGCTAAAATATTTGTTTTTTTTTTTGCAGCTACTGTAAATGGGGTTGTTTTCCAGACAATTGACTATTAATATATAGAAATATGTCTGATTTTTGCATGTTGATTTTTTTGTATCTTGCAACTTTACTGAATTGATTTATTAGTTCTAACAAGTTTTTTTTGGGGGGGTCTTTAGAGTTTTCTATATGTAGGATCCTACAAACAGGGACAATTTAATTTCTTTGTTCCAAATTTGGATGCCTTTTCTTTTCTCCTTCCTTCTTTTCTTTCTCTCTCTTTCTTTCTCTTGCCTAATTGCTCTGGCAAGGACCTCCAGGCTAGAAGTCATAAGAGTGGGCATTTGTGTCCTATTCTGAATCTTAAAAAAAGATTTTCACTCTTCCTTCTTGTGTATGTTATTAGCTGTGGGTTTGTCATATATGCTTTTTATTGTATTGCAATCCTTTCTATACCTAATTTGTTGAGACTTTATTAATCATGAAAGGATGTTGAATTTTGTCAACTTCTTAGACTGCATTTATTGAAATGATCATGTGTTTTTTCTCTTTCATTCTGTTCCTACGATGCATCACATTTATTGATTTACATATGTTGAACCATACTTGTTTCCCTGGGATGAATCCTACTTGATCATAATGAATGATGTTTTTAATTTGCTGTGAAAATCATTTGTTAAGATATTTTTTCAGGATTTTCAAAATCTAAGTTTATCAGGTATATTTGTTTGTTTTCTTTCTTCTATTTTTTTTTGGGGGGGGGTACTTGGGATTGAACCCAGGGTCACTTTAACACTGAAATACATCCGTAGTCCTTTTTATTTTTTATTTAGAGACAGGATCTCACTAAGTTGCTTAGGGCCTACTAAGTTGCTAAGGCTATCCTTGAACTTGTGATCATCCTACCTCAGCCTCCCAAGTTGGTAAGAGGCTGGCTTTGTTTTCACTTCCTCCTCCTCCTTCTTCTTTTCCTCCTCCTCCCTTTCTTCTCCTCCTCCTCCTGCACCTCCCCCATGGTGCCTTTTTCTGGCTTTGGTATCTGGGTGATGTGGCCTTGTCAAATGAGTTTGGAATTATTCCTTTCTCTTCAGTTTTTTGGAAGAGATTGAGAATAATTGGTCTGAATTCATTTTTAAATGTTTGATAGAATTCAGCAATGAAGTCATCAGATCCTGGGATTTTCCTTGATTGGATATGTTTTGTTACTGATTCAATATTCTTATTTATTTATGGTCAAAGATTTTCCTACCTCTTCATACTTCATTCTTGATAGGTTGTATGTATCAAGAAATGTATCAGTTTCTTCTAGGCTATTCTATTTGTTGGTGTATAATTGTTCATAGCAGTCTCTTATGACCCTTTTTGTTTCTGTTATATCCCTTTTAATGTCCCCTTTTTCATTTTAATTATTTGAATTTCTTTTTCCCCTTGGGTTATCTGAAGCTTTGCCAATTTTGTTTATCTTTTCAAAAATCAACTCTTGGTTTCATTGATCTTTAATTTAATTTTTCTGGTCTCTTTTGTTTATTTCTGCCTTGACATTTATTATTTCCTTTCATCAACTAAATTTGGGCTTAGTTTGTTTTTGTTTTTCTTGAAGTGCAACATGAGTTATTTATTTGAGATCTTTATTTCTAAGTGCAGGATTCTTTTTTATTTTCAAATATCTTAGCAATTATATGATTTTGAAGATAATATTTTAAAACACCTTCATCCTCCCTAACCTGAATAAGTTTCATGACAACCTATGGTGCTGTTCAGGTGAGAGCACACAAGCTATAGGATCAGACACAGGTGGGCTCCTGTCTTGTCTCTGAAATGTACTACTTACTTATATGTTCTTAGACAGTTAACTTCTTTGAGAAGCATACCATCTAATTCCTCAGATAACCATGAGCATTAAGAGATTATAGATGAGAGTGACTTAGCACAGGGCCTGTCAGAGAACTAAATGGGCTTTGTGGCCATTGATTGGGGACCTTTTGAGCCTGTGATTTTTCATTAGTATATCTTTAGCTTTACTCTTGGTCTTAGTTTTCCAGGCCCCAGAAAGGTACAGGTAAAGTTGGTAGGTTTTCTGAATCATGAATACAGCATGAGGAAAGGAGTCAACAGTCTGGACCGAACATCTTTGAGAAAAATGTTTTTTTTCCTAGTCTCACTAATAGTCTAAACCTCAGTGGATAACCCTCAAACACTGTGAATTCCAACTTTTGCAAGTGTGCTCAACCTAAAGAAGTTTATTTAAAAAAAAACACTATCTTTCCCTCTTCTGTATAAACATGAATGATGGGTGCTGAGAATAGAGGGCATGGAGAGGCATACACATAGGCACACATAGGGCTGCACTAATTTTCTTTCTGCTGGCCTTCCATGCTGTCTGATAATCCATAATTAAATTCAGTCCTTAGTGTCAATCCCATAACTCTTAAAATGGGTTCAGCTCTCATATTCAATCACATGTCAATGTCATCTATTAGGTATGTCTTCTAATCAGAGACCTGAGAACAAGGTCTAGGGGAAAGCAGATTTTTGAAAACAAGATAATTTCAAAATTAGGGACACTGGTTGAATATGGCCCAAGTTTAGAGTCAAAGACACGGAGGTGAGGACTCAAAGAGACTGCCCAGCTCTGTGCTGGTGAAGAGCAGCTACCTTCAGCTTTTCCTTCTAAAATGACCCAGAGATTCAGGCCTTCTCTGCCTGCCGAAATCACCATCTCTCTCTGTCCTCCACCATGTCCTTCCATCATGATATTGTGTTTCACCTTTGGCACATAGCAATGGACTCAGCTGAGTATGGACTGAGCCTCTGGAACTGTGAGCCAAAATAAACTTTTTGTTCTCTGTGTTCTTCATAATGGGTACTTTGGTCAAAGTGATGTAAAGCTGACTAACACACTTGCTGGTCCCCGCAGCCAAAATCTCTATGAAATCTCAAGGAGAGACCAATGTTCAATCACCCAGTGTGGCCCATCTACAGGTTGGACAGAATTCCACAATCTTTCTCTCATTTTATTTGGTGAGGGAGCATTTTAGTGACCATAATAAGAAGAAAATTCAATGAAATGTTTAAACCATAGTAAACTATACAGAGAACATGTAAATTTTAGTTAATTGGAAATATTATATAAATGGTACAAAGAGTATTAACTTTTAAGCAACAAACAATGTCAAAAGGAATCTTTCACTATCTTACTTCTTTGCACTCTACCCTTACAGGGACCTTATCATACAAAGTAGGGTGGTATAATGAGAAATGCCTTAGATTCAGGGGACCAATATTCTATTGTAGGTATGACCAGGAAACCATGTGCACACTGCTCCCAGCCCAAGTTCTCAAGACGTCTGATCTTCAGCAATACCACCTGAGTCACTTTGATTCTGCCTTACCCTTTCCAAAATCAAGACATCAAAATACATATTCATGGCCTTTAAAAAGTGGCAGAAAACACCACTTCTCATGGAGGAAATATTAGATTACCTCCTGTCTTTGTTATCGTAATGGGGAAAACTTCCATCTTTCCCTGGTCTGGCAACCCTATACCTTGCCACCAACTCTCTGTCCTTAATACATCAGTTTTTATAACTTAGAGCTCTGTCCTAGAACATCAGATGATATACCTGGAAGAATGACAAAGTTCTCTGATTACATTTGTATTCATTGTGCATAATAAAAAATTAAATATATAAATCAGAAACTTTATAAGAATATTATTGAAAAATATAAGTATTTTATAAAATAAAATAAAAACTCGAGGCAACAAATACTCTTCAAAGGCATAGAAATGTGGGCAACTCAGGAGAACTCAACAGTAGGTCTCCCAAATAATGTCCTCCATAATAAAAAGACATTAATGAGAATTAGCAGGCTATTATTCAGTTTTGGAATCTAGTTCTAAAATCCAAAATTAATAGATAAATGCTAAGCTTGGTTCAACTAGGGTGAGATGACAAATATCAAACCAAGAGTCTCTGGTCAGGGGACTCTGTCACATGGCCAAACAGAAGTGTGTGAGTGTTCAGTGGATAGTTTTCAATGATGCCTGTTGGACAGACCAATCAGCCCGACACTGCTATCTTCACCCTGTTTGATATCCCCATATGTCAAACTCCAAATATCATTGTGTGAGCTCATGTGCACATACTGTAAGCAATGAAAACAACTCAATGTCCAAGCCAACACCAAATCCAAAGGCATAACATCACAAGGCTGATGTCATGGAACCATTCCTTGAGTCAAATTCCTTCAGGTGAAATTCATGACTTCTATAGAACTGCTTTGATTTGTTGAGATTCAGAAACATTTAGACTAAAAGTTAACATTAAACATGGCCCCAGAAAATATTACACATTAATTGAAAAATCAAGGAAAACAATCATGTGGAAGCTATATATGGTATTTTCCATTTCCCCTAGTAGAAAATTATTCCCCTTGGTTTCTAACATCTAAAAAAAAAAATGCAGGAAAGCACTCATATCTAATCATTGGAAATTCTGTAACTCCAGGTTTCCAGATCCATTTATTCTGGAAATAGAAAAGAAGCACAGATAATTGGTTCCTACCAAATACCATATTCCATATCCCATAAATTATTACTTTACATAATCTGTAGTTTCCAAAATCATTCTATAGTGGAGTCTACAACAGACTTTTCTGCCTTCCATAAGGCTAGTTGTATTTGACTGATGGTATATAGACTGAGAAAAAAAAAAAAAGCCAGTGAACTTCATTTGGCAACAGGTCATTGCTTTTTTTTTTTTTTTTTTTTGGTCAAATTAATAAGTGGTACAGTATTTCTGAATATGAATAAGAAGAGGTAAGAGGAGCTCAGAAATCCATCTCAAATCCAAATGTTAGATGGTGTACCTAACAACTGTCATTAATTCTTACATTGTGATATTGTATGTAGTAAGCACAATGGTCCAAGTGGGCCAACCTAAATCCAGAGGCATTAAGAAAAGATCATTTAAATTGCCATTATATTTTATATACAGACAAAGCATTTAAATTATCCCACATCAGTCATCCTACATCCCACTAATGTCTTCAAAGAGCTTTTTATATGGTACTGGGGATTGAACCCAAGGCCTTGATTCAGCTAGGCAAGTACTCCACTACGGAGGTGCATCCTCAGCCCCCAGTACCCTAACTTGACTGATATGAATGAGGGGTAATTTTATAGCTTTCTCCTGTACTCCTCACTCATATCAGTCAAGTTAGGGTTTGAGGCAGATCTGAAGTAGTTCATAAGTAGATGACAGGAAATGCAAAAACCAAATTACATATCAGAATCATGGCATTATAATTCTTTTTAACCACTGATACAAATACCTTGAAATTGGTTCAGGAGTGTAAAGATATCCAGATGCTCCCCACTGGTTGCCCAATAACACAGGCAGTCGGATGTGCTTGCATTTAAGAGACAAAGACCCTACAGCTTCTACTTGACCTCCCTTTACAGTGGTTTTGGTTAATGGTAAGGAAGGCAGAGTGAATTTTGACAAAGGCTTAATATGTTCTCACTTGTTTGTTTCTATTATGCCTGAGGCTATATTAATGAATAATATTTTATAGCAAATAGGGAATTATTTGGAGGAACCTCAAACTTCCTCCAGGGATGTGGTTCTAAATGTGCTTTGGGTCTTGTCCTCCTTAACATCCAGATGAATGTGAAGAGATTTCAACGCCGAAAAATGCAGAAATACAAATAATTGCATATTTTATATAAGACTTTAGATTAAGAACACAAGAACCAAAGGTTGCATATTCAATTTCTGTATCCCATAAATTTCAAGAACTTAGTGAAATACCCTCTCCCCACTTCACAAGAAATGAAATAAGGGAACACAAAAATAACAACAAAAAAGTAACAATTTGTTAACCTCTTTCAATAAACTTCATTGCAGGTTGTATGCGTGATGCCCAAATGCTTTACATGGATTAATAGTGCATTCCAACTTTCTAATTTTTACATTCCCTGGTGCTGCATACTCTTTACCCCAAAGAAAGAAAAAAATTTTAGTTGCCAATAAAAATTAAAGTCCTCAATTTAAAACAAAATCATCAAGATAAACTTCTCCACATACAAACTGAACTCATCAAAAACATATTCATAGTCTAAGAAAAGTATCATATTTGAATAACTTGTAGTTTGAATTTCATATTCCATCCCCAGAAATGATTCTTTGCTTGGACTAGATTCCAAAAATTTCAGTCAATGAGTATAAAACAGAGAAATAAATAAACTGTTTTACAGCTTATCTTCAATAGTTTACAATTTTTTCAAAGTTTTGAATTTTTCAATACTTTGAAATAATATGGATCTTTGCTGTAGCCAACTTGATTTTCAAATGGTTTTAATATGATTTCACAATGTTATACTAAATCATGTCATCAAAATATAAGAAAGTACAAGTCTCCTGGAAATGACTCCTAGTATATATATTTTGATACTGGGGATTGAACTGAGGGGCACTCGACCACTGAGCCACATCCCCAGCCCTATTTTGTATTTTATTTAGAGACAGGGTCTCACTAAGTTGCTTAGGGCCTCTCTAAGTTGCTGAGGCTGGCTTTGAACTCATGATCCTCCTGACTCAGCCTCCTGAACTGCTGGCATTACAGGCATGTGCCACAATGCCCGACTGACTCATATTATTATATAACCATAATCTTTTATTCTTTTCCAGACTGTTTTCTATACATACAACATCTATTAAAATGAGATCTGAGAATAGAGCTCAGTGGTAGGGCACTTCCCTAGCATGTACAAGGTCTGGGTTGGATCCTTAGCACTGAAAAATATGAGTGGGGAGAGATTATACCATATTAGTTCCTGTGAAACTTCCTGTTTTCATTTGATATTACTTAAATATTTTCCAGTAACTTTAGATAGAGAGTTTCCTTGACCTTAATTGCAAAATAACTTTCTATTTTCTGGCCATTTTGTAATTAATTCACCCATATTTATTAAAGGATGGCTACACACAACTAGAGCCCCCAAATGTGCCAACATCTGCTCTCTATAACCCAATAGGTTAGTTATTTTAGATGCTAAGTAATTTCTAAAGTCTAAGGGAATCAAGGCACTCTACCAGTCTTTGAAAATGTCTTCAAACTGCTCTCCAGCCCATGGTTGTCACCTACTCTTTCTTACTTTTGGTATATTTTTGAAACTTAACTTTTTAATGGTTCTTTTTAGTTATACATGACAGTAGAATAATCCACTGATATAATTATGCAAGCATGGAATATATCTGACTCTAATTAGGACCCCATTCTTGTGGATGTACATTATGGTTAGATTCACTGTGGTGTGTTCATATATATACATAAGAAAGTGATGTCAGATTCATTCCATTGTCTTTCCCATTCACGTATCCCTCCCTTTCCTTCATTACCCTTTGTCTAATCTACCAAATTTCTATTCTTACCCTCCCTCCCTTACCGTGAGTTAACTTCCACAGATCAGTGAAAACATTCAGGCTTGGCTTTCTGGGACTGGTTTATTTCACTTAGTATGATAGTCTCCAGGTCCTTCCATTTACTAGAAAATGTCATAAAGTCATTGTTCTTTAAGGCTGAGTAATAGTTCCTTGTGTATATACCACATTTTATCCATTCATCTGTTGAAAGGTATCTAGGTAGGCTCCATAGTTTAGCTGTTTTCGATTGTGCTGCTATAACCATTGATGTGGCTCTGTCACTGTAGTATGCTGATTTTAAATCCATTGGTTACATATCCAAGAATGGGATAGCTGGGTCGAAAAGTGATTTCATTCCTAGTTTTTTTTTTTTTTTGAAGACTCTCTATACTGTTTCCCAGAGTGGTTGCACCAATTTGAAGTCCCACCAACAATGTATAAGTGTACCCTTTTCCCCACATCATTGCCAACATTTGCTATTACTTGTATTCTTGATAAATGCCATTCTGACTGAAGTGAGATGAAATCTCAGTGTAGTTTTAATTTGCATTTCTCTAATTACTAGAGATGTTGAACATTTTTTCATATATTTGTTAACCATTCATATTTCTTCTTTTGAGAAGTGTCTGTTTAGTTCCTTTGCCCATTTATTGATTAGGTTATTTGAGTTTTTTATGTTAATTTTTTTGAGTTTTTTATATAATCTGGAAATTAACACCCTATCTGAGGTGCAGATTTCGAAGATTTTCTTCCATTCTGTAGGCTCTCTAATACCAGACCTTTAATTATACTACAGAGCTATAGTAACAAAACCACTGTGGTATTGGCACCAACACACACATGAAGACCAATGGTACAGAATAGAAGACACAGAGACAAATCCACATAATTACAGTTATCTTATATTAGACAAAGGTGCCAAAAACATATATTGGAGAAAAGATAGCCTCTTCAACAAATGATGCTGGGAAAACTGGAAATCCAATGTAGTAGAATGAAATTTAACCCCTATCTCACTCTGCACAAAAGTCAACTCAAAATGGATTAAAGACTTAGAAATTAGACCAGAAACCTTGTACATACTGGAAGAAAATGTAGACCCAACACTCCAACATATCAGCTCAGGAACAGACTTTCTGAACAAGACTCTTTCAGCCACAAGAAGTAAAACTTGATAATCAATAAATGGGATGACATCAATCCAAAAGGCTTCTCCACAACAATGGAAACCTAAATTTATTATGGTCCTATGTTTCTATTGCCTTTTCCCATAAATCTTAATTATTTTCTTGCTCCAAAGTGCTTGAGTGTACATGCCAAACACCTTGAATTGAAAGAGACAACGACAATTTAAGGAAAACATCAGAATTTTTTTCTTTTATTTTTCAGAGTTAGGAGATACATGTTTCTTTCTAACCCCAGAGCTTGTATATATAGTACCCTAGTCTCTCCCATCTCTCTATGAAGACAAGAGGTTGGTAAGCACCCAATAAATGCACTTATTTTTGCAAAAAAAAAAAAAAATGTCCCCCGACTACATAACAGTTATGTAACTCCATTTAACTTTTCTATTTCACAAATATTGTATCATAGATGCCTGAGCCAGCCAGGTGCTTATAACAGATACTACCTCACCCACAGCTCAGATTGATTTCTGTTACTCTTATTTTGCTATCAATCCCAGATTTTCATTATCTGAATTCTGTACTACAGATACATCCCTTCATACTTTTAGCATGGATGAATTGTTTATCTGCCTGGTTTCTGATTCAGATTTTGGCTCTGAACAGTGTCAATGAACTTATTCCCATGTACCAACACCAATGCCCAATCTGGATCAGCCTGTACCTAGAACATCTGCTTTCTTTCAAGGATGATTTGGATGTCATTTGCTACATACACATATCATTTTAGTATTATATAATGATCCCTTCTTTCTCTGAAGAGTTTTACAGTTGAGTAAAATCAAACTATTAAAGAGTGTTCACAGTTCTAATCATAATATTGATAAGAATATGTGTATGAAGTATTTTCTCTGTTCTCCTAACTATGTCTACACAATCATCATCTCAAACCTTAATAAAGGCACTATTAGCTCCCTCCTTTGAATGGGTTTTTCTAGTTTCTTCAATTATCTTTGAGAAAGTTAGCTACTATATTTCATGCTTCTAGATAAACCTCACATAAATTATTACTAGAAAACACTTGTAGATGGTCTGGTTTTCAGTGAAAATATGTTTTTCCCCATTTCTTTTCCTGTTTCAATAAAATGGTGTCAATGAAATCAATAAATTTGTGAACTGGTTGCAAAACAACATACAGCTTGCTGCTGGAAACCCAGGAAGTCAACTAACTAGCCTTCAAAAGGAAACTTTGAGTAACATTTTCGGGGGGGGGGGCGCTTTGCAAGAGCTCCAATAGCAGGGTTATCAGAGAGGAAATAGAGAAGAGCTAAAAAACATGGTGTTGAATAAGACTGCTAGTAAGGTATGTGATCTAAGTGGTGTGTACATGTCTTGAGCAGAAAACAGGCACATGAATGGGAATGGTTTTCTGGGACAGAAAGAAAAAGAGAAGGAGGAAGCAAGTTTCCACTGCCATCCTCTGAGAAAAGATTCTCTGCTTTTTCAGGATAAGCCAGATACATCACTAGCCAGATACATCTGTTAATGTCTGCTACTTTGGGAGAATAGAACAAAAGTCTTAAAACAAACGTAAAAACAAACAAACACACAAGCAAAAACAAGTAACTCTATTCCAACACCCTTAATTGACATATGAAGAAACAGGTCCAGAAAGGGTAAGGTGCCCCTAGAAAGAACTTAGTCAATTTTAGAACTAAGCCTGAATGAGGTTTAATTTTGACATTTAATCTAGAGCAGTTTATAAAAAAAAAAAAATACTACACAGTACTGAGTGTGGTTGTACACACTTGTGACTCAGGAGGCTGAGAAAGGATGACCACAAGTTCAAGGCCATCCTGGAAAACTGAGAAAGACTCTGTTTCAAAATAAAAAAAATGAAATGGCTAGAAATATAGGTCAGTGGTGGAGCACCCCTGGGTTCAGTCTCTAATAATCATATCATCATTAGAAAGAAATACTAAAGATATTTTTCTTTTTAAATATGACCCTTTGGGAAGAAAATCTTTCACCTTCTTTAAGTAAATATCATTAACTTATTTTGAACGATTTACCAGAGAATTCATATGTGTGTACATACACGTGCATGCGCGCGCGCGTGCACACACACACACACACACACACACACATAATGTGAATGGATTTTTATCTTCTTTTCTCTGGTTTAGCTTAATGTTTCACTTTAGCTGTACACATCTGTAAGAATCAACTAGCAGTGAATCCTTGGGAGGATTACACCATGCACTATAAGCAGTCTGAAGCCACAGCAACCTAGGTCTATTGAGAAGGCACCAATCTCGGTATCAAGCACAAAGTGGCTCTGAATAGAATTCTATTTCCCATTCATGACTGTCTTGGCATTTGTGAACTAGATGAAGGTCACCTACCACTTACTGTGTCAGTTAAACAGAACATACTTACGTAAAGGCTGTCAAATTCTAGAAACTCCTCTAGAAGAGAATGTGATCAAGTATCAGTATAGATACCTTCAGAGAAAAAAAAGGGAGCTGCTCCCAAACAGGTAACTCTCTCATGGATACATGCTACCCAAAAGTGCTAAATGCCTTTCCTTAGGTGGGCAGTTTTTATGGGCATATAAACTCGGAGTTCAAATTTTGTGAATACTGCAGTGTACTCCAAACAAATCACAAAAGCTATAATAGACCCTACTGAGTGATAGAACACTGCATTTGGGGTTATTTGGATATTTGTGAACCCACATGAGTATGCAAACCTAGGTGTAGCAACCTGTTTATGGAAATATGAATCCTCTGTTGAGTGACCACAAGCGTATAATCACCTGCCCTCAATCCCCTCATTCTCAACTCCCATACCTGCAATCCGAGGACACATAGGGAAGTGGAATTATTCCCCACTCACTTGGGGAGATGCATCCTCCATTTCCAATGGCAGTGTAGGCTGACCATTGTGAATGTTGGGTGTTTGTATGTCAGCTGGTACCTATATTCATTTCAGCTTCCTGAAGCATTTATGAACATAGGTTAGTCATATTTCAGCCACAATATGGGAGATAAGACAGCCAGGAGATCTCATAGGTAGGTTGTGAGTAATAAATAATGAAAAAGCACTTTGCAAAATATGAAGTATGATCCTAACGCTCAATAGCATAAGATACTTTACTTTACCATTAGCCTACTTTATCACAAGCTGCCTGGAAGGGAGGCAAATGCTAGACATCATCAGCACGGCCTCCTGTTATGGATTAGGTCATAGAGAACAAAGTAACTTTGGCTGGAGCTGTTTCATCTAAAAAGAAACCAGGTCATTAAATTTTTCCAGAAGGTACCCAGTTCTTGGGGGTCTCATGACCCCCATTTACTGTTCAAAAATAAACTGTTTTAATGAGGTAAAAGCTCATTTAATCTATTCATTTCATGTGGAAAAACACCACTAACAATATATTGATTTTTTTCCTTCATAAAGAAGGCGACTTATTATCAGATACTCAAGTCTAGGATAGTCTAATAAAGAGAACACAGAGTGAGAATTATAAATAAGGGCCCCAAACTAGCAATTCATTTTCCAATACTGAAGCTTGGAAACTAACAGTATTTTGAAACACTGGTATATAACAGATAACTGGGACTAAACTATGTATACAAGGCTGACACCATAGAAAAACTGAATAAACAAGGAACAGCTCAGGCTTGCAGCTTCTTAAAAACAACCTTTCATGCAAAGCTGAAAATAAAATGTGAATAAAATAAGCACTCTTCCACCTTTTCAGAATTTATAATCAAGATGAGATGACAAATATGTATGACATAAAAAAAGGCAAGGCCTCTATAAAAATATTACAGGTGGAACATGTAGTCAGTCATCCTTTCTGCATCTCTACCCACCCTACCTACACAAAGAAGGAAAATGTCTCTGCCCTAAACAGCCACTTACTGTAAATTTCATATTTAATAAAAGCCATTCAAAAATATTTCTATACCTTCTTTTAAAATACAAGCTCATAGCCAGGCACAGTGGCATAGGTCTGTAATCCCAGCAACTTGGGAGGCTACAGCAGGAGGATCACAAGTTTAAGGCCAGCCTCAGCAACTTACGAAGACTTTGTCTCAAAATAAAATTAAAAGAATTGGGGATATGGGGATATCCTGAGTTTAATCCCCAGTACCCCCCCACAAAAAAAAAAAACAAGTTCAGGTGCATATTCATATACGTTCAAGTGCTGCAATATTATGAGGTGTGAAATTTGTTTCAAAATAATCTCATGGTGGGAGGAAGGGGATGGTGCCAAGATCCAATCCTATTGATCATGGGTGGATGATTGTAGATAAATGATAGGCACATGAAGTTTCTTCATATCACTTTTCAAGCTTCATGTGTTTGAACATTTTCATGAGAAGTTTATAAACTGCAATCTGCCTTGGAGAGCAACCTCAAATGCGGGTCATGATGAACAATAAATGCTTTCTTCACACTCACTTTTCTCTTCAGAGTAGGAAATCAAAACAGTGCTGCAGGCTGTTCATTGAAACATGGACTCAGAGAGAAAGGATCAGAGGCACTAGAGACCTGGTTGTCACCAGAGTCATTACCATTTAGCCAGGTCTCTAGATTCTAGGATCTATAGACTAGTGATTTGTGAGAAAAGATCTCAGACCTAGGAGTGCATAAAGAGTTATAAACACATCTGGATATGAGTAGCACAGGCAACTCTAGTGACTCCATAATGGCATCTACAAAGACTCATATCACTACTCATAAACATGCAACAGAATTATCACATGCAACTAACATCATATAATGGAGGACTAGTAGCCTAGACTTCTGGCATTAGAAGAAAGAAAGGTATGTTCCATGGAACAAATTTGGGCTCATAATTGTTTCTTTTTTAAATACCTTTATTTAATTTCTTTCTTTATTTTTATGTGGTGCTGAGGATGGAATCCAGTGCCTCACATGTGCTAGGCAAGTGCTCTACCACTGAGTCACAACCCCTATAGGTTTTAACCATTGTTCTGAGAGTGAGAATAAAGAAATTTTCAAAAAATATGGGCTCAAGGTTCACTTGTCTGCAGAGCTCAGGGAGAAGGTGGAATTACTGGAACTACTATTGTGGTCCAGAGGACAGTCATCTGTTATGTACAGTCAGCAATTCCATAAAGCTAGGCAAAAGAGAATAAAGAAATAGACAAAATAAAGTAAGAATTATGTAGGACATCTTGCAGTTACTGGTGGCCATGTGCAAAATGTATTGTCTGGGGCTGTAATACCTGGAATGAAAGGAAGACTCACCAGGCCACTGTGCTAAAGAAGCCTGAATAGAATGACTAAAAAAGCATGGCTCTTCATGGCATAGTTCAGCCACTGCAGTATAAATAGGGTGACCCCCATAGTACCCACTATAAAACAGATGTATTTACACTACTGTTTGTTGGGTTTTCAGTTATGTGCAAACAAACTCTCGTATCTGGTTCAAGAAGAGAGTCAATATCTCTCTAAGCAGACAAGAACACAAAAAAAGATATGCATGCTGGAAAATGTTTAACAACCAGCTCTATGAAAGGCAAAAGCAAATCACCTGATTTGTAATGGTTTCCAACTTACTTTAACATTCCCACCATGATCAAGCTTAAGTTAGCAATGATGTACTTAAATATGGTGCAAAGAAGGAAGATGAGCTACCATCTTGCACCAGTTCCAACTAGAAGCAAATCTGCTTAGAAACTACCAATAACATTGGGTACAGTGATCAACATCTGTAATCTCAACAATCTGGAAGGATGAGGCAGGAGGATCACAAGTTAGAGGCCAGTCTCATCAATGTAATGATGCCCTCAGCAATTTGGCTGTTTCAAAATTTAAAAGGAAAAGGGAAGTAATGGGGACTGACTTATAGCAAATTATATTCCATGCTCTTATGATTATGTCAAAACGAATCCTAATGTTATATGCAACCAAAAGAATCAATAAAAAATTTAAAAAGGCTGGGGATGTAGCTCAATGGTAAAGCACCCTGGTTCAAACCCCAGTACCAAAAAAGAAGAAGAAGAAGAAGGAGAAGGAGAAGGAGAAGGAGAAGAAGGAGGGAAGGAAGGAAGGAAGGAAGGAAGGAAGGAAGGAAGGAAGGAAGGAAGAAACTGCCTATAATCCAATAAAGAAATGGTATGGTATTGACATGGGTGTGGCACAGACAAGAGGAAAAAAGGAGAGAAATGGGAATAGCATAGGTTTTTTTAGAGTTGATAATTAGTTATCAAAATGGGAAATATCGTGACCTCTAGCTTCCCTCAATGATCAAAAGCTTTAGCATTCTAAGATAGCAACCATTTGGGAAAGCAAGTGTTTTGTGTTATTTTGTATTTCACCTGACTCAAATTCAATCTCATAACCATCATGCAATCCTAAATACAGGTACCCCTCATTTCATTCATTTAAAATTTAAGAATATATGTAGCATTTTTAATACATAGTATCTCAATTAGTCTGCACAGTCATCTGGTAATAAAGAAATTATTTTTTGTGTGTGTTTTGCAGATTAGGAAACTGAGGCTCCCAAATCAAATAGATTGTTCAACATAAGACAACTAGAGAACATACCCCCTCATAGGAGTGGAAATCTCTGATGCCTTTTCTCACGGCAACCCCAACCAATTTAGGGTAGAGGTACATCACAAGGCATGCTATTCTTAGTGACGGTTTGACCCTGTCTTAAAAGTATGGTGAACATGGTGGTTTATTTACTTATTTGGCACCAGGGTTTGAACCCAGGGGTACCTAACCACTGAGCACGTCCTCAGTTCTTCTTTGTTTTATTTTGAGACAGGGTCTTGTTAAATTGCTTAAGGCCTCACTAAGTTGCTGATACTGGCTGTAACCTTGTAATCCTCCTGACTCAGCCTCCCAAGGAACTGGGATTATAGGTGTGTGCTACCATGCCTGGCTAATGTGGTGGTTTATAATGAAACAAATAAAGTACCTTGTCTTCCTTCTTTATGGAAATTGAAAGCTTGCAGAGACAGCATGTGAAAAGTACCATCAATTTTTACATTTATTCCTTAAACTTGGTAGTTTTCAATTTTAAGAAAAACTCAGATCCCTGGCACTTCAGTTGCACTTAAAGATAATTGCTTATAAAATGAAAAGGGCAAAGAGAAAATTGGGAGCTTCTAAAAGGAAACTGAAGATCCTATAGAGAAGATAATCATTTTCAACAATGATCATAATTATTTTTAAAGGATAGTCTCTGCTTGGCAAAGTTTTTGTTTCCTACTTTTACTTTTCTTTTCTGAACTCCAACTTCTCCTTAAGAATTTTTAATATGACCCCAAATGGAAAAAAAGTATGGTCATTAGGCAAATCCAAGTGGCAATGTGATTAAAATATATCTTATTCCCCCCAGACTCAAGAGTGATTTTGTACCCAATTCCTAGTCTATTAACAGGGCACCAGTGAGAGAAAGGGGGATGGAGTTTAGTAAGTCTTCACCTTGACAGTGTAATTCCTATCATTCCAACAACTGGGGAGGATCATTCTGCTGAGAAAAGGAAAGTTTTCAAGTGCTTTAAGGTAAAGTGAAGCATATAAAGGGAAGAAAAATTGAATAAGAAGCAATTTAAAAACGTAATACTTTGGGGAAAGGCAGTTTTGGGGTGCTACTGAATGAATGGAGGGTGCTGATACATGAAGAGGCTTTGAAGACTAAATGAGGTGACAATAGACATAAAGGTGGTCTATGAGAGATGGGAGGAGTAAATTCAAAGCAAAGTGATCTCTTATATAAGAAGTCTGCTGCATACAGAGGAGCTGAACAAAAATAGCCTTGTATTATTATTATTATTATTTTTTTGAGTAGAGGGAAAACTACCTTGCTCAAAACCATGCAGAGACTCATGGAATTGGGAACAACTCTATGTCCTTGTGGACACTAGACCACTGGGGTACACCTGGATACCAACCATGCACAAGGATACTGCACATCAGATGACATACTGATTGTCTAAGCCATCTCAGGCCTTTCTTGTTTGAATAATGCCCAGGGTCCTGTAGCAATAGTAAAATCTCACGTGTAGAATGTAATTGCTGTATCAGGCCAGTTAGTAGTACTTTTCTTAACATCAGCTATTCTTTCCTAATGCAAATCACTCAACCTTCTCCGGCTCAAAAAGACTTCCAGGAAAGGGAGGCGACCTTTTAGCATAAAACCTCTCAATGCTTTCTTTCCTCTGAGCCTTCAAGCCTTAGGTTTGCAGATGAGGTACCTTAATTGCCATTTTGAAGCATCCACCATTGCAGAATAAATGTATAAATTGACTTTTGAATAATGGGGGAAGTATTCTGTGGGGTAGAATAAAGAGGGTTCAAGGGTTTTAGGCAATACTATAAAGGGACACTTTCAAGTATTGGGGGAATATGTGCCTGAAAACATAAAAATACCAAACCCTTAACGTAACAGATGGATCTAGGCTTGGAGAACATACTTTTAAAGCTATTTTATAGACTCAAAATTTTACTTACTAGTTCAACAGTCATATAAGATTCTGATGCAAATAGGCAAAGTCCTGATGATATTGAAATGAGGAGGTCATTTAAGCGTTCATTTAACTTCCCCTTTACAGTGTTTATAATGTTGAGTTTTACCAGTAGAGGGCAGTGGAGGGACACTGCAGGACCAAGGGGCTGTGCTGTTTCTGGCAGCTGTTACTGAGGAGTGGGTCAGGAGTGTGGATATAAGTAAATTTGGGGAATAGGTTTTGTGGATAGATGACTCAAAATGGGTATAGACTGTGAAGACTCTGTGAATGTCAGTAGCTTCTTTCTCTAGCCACCTGAGTGCTTGCTCAATGAGCCAATGTAAAAAGTGGCCTCAGTGTCTGGTATGGAAACTGTATATAAACAGAGCAATGTGAGCTTCCTCTTATGAAGGCGGACCTGCTGCAGCTATCTGTTTCTGAATGTCTAACCTGATGGTGGAAATGAACACTGAGACCCGTTCATGGCACCATTCCTTATTGGACATCTTTCACCATGAAAGGGTAAAATATTTGCCCTCCCTAAGATAGACATGCAGATTTGGGTTTAGATATAGATAAATATAGATATGAGTTAATCTTCCTTTCTGGTAATGCTTCTCTCAGCATCACCATCCATGGGCTCATGAATGCCTAATCTACCTCCATGGCATTCCACACAGGGAACTAATTAGGGAGCTCATCTCATAGCAAAAGCTGTGCAGCAATGGCTTCAAATCCATGGATGTAATTGGTCTTATCACATACCCCCTTACCCAGAAACAGCTGGTTCAGCTGAAGGTGGAATGAATTACTGACAACTCAATCGCCATGTTAATTGGAAGAAAACACCCTAATTGTATTGGAAGTGTTATAGGATGCAGTTTATGAAGAGACCATAATGTGATGCTGTCTCCCCCATTCCCAGAATACATGTGTTGATAAATCAAGGGGTGGGAGTGGCTCCACTTTTGATGACACCTAATAAGTCACTTTCTGAATTATGACTTTCCATTCCAGGAATTTTGGGCTGTGCTTATTTGGAGATATTAGTTCCCAAGGTAAGCATTCCCAAGGGAATGCCATCTGGGCATTTTGGTCTCTTTGTGCCACTGAACAAACTGGCATAAAAAGGGGTTAATCTACTAACTGGAATGACTGATGCCAATTACCAAAGAGAAATCAGGTTACAGCTACACATTAGGCCCGTGGAAGACTATGAATTAAATTATATAAAGAGGGCAAGGGATACAGCTTAGTAGAGCTTAGTAGTGCTTAGTACAGCACTTGCTTTGCATGTTTGAGGCCCTCAGTTCAATCCCCAACACCGCACACAAAAAAATAAAATGAAGGAAAAAAGAAAAAAGAAAAGAAAAAAAATACAGACTTTGGTAAAGAGAGACTTTACTGGAGGGGACTATTGCAATAGGGAGAACCTTCTGATCAAAAGAGCTGCAAGCATTTCAAAGGTCAAGTGGAATGTTTTCTTCTTTCTTATGAAGGAGTAAGTAAGACTACAAGGAACCTGGTGTTGGAGGAATGAGCATGTGGCTTAGGAGGATGGTTGATCAAGGATGTCTTCCTTTGCAGTCAGTCACTTTTCCGGAAGAATCAGTAATTCAGGAAGGGGGTAATTGAAGTAATTCAATTATCATAATGCATAATGTTCTGCATTATGATGTTTGTTCAGTCTGAGACTGAGTGAAAGTTTAGGGGTCTGTGGGGATGGAAAAAGCCAGATGAAAATGTAGTTAAGTTAGTTTGTATTTTGTTCACATTGATCAGTGGAGACCAACCATTTAATTTATATGGCAAAGAATGTGCACTTAGAGAGTTGGTGCCTGGCCTTGATATAGGTAAGTAAGGGAGTCATGCACAATCATATGTAGAAGGATGATTTTTTGCAATAAGTAATTTCCAAGTATACAAAATGGTGGAAGGATTTCTTAACCATCATTATTTTCCAGTGGCACAGGGCTAAATTTCAAAATTCTGTTCTGGAACCCAGGGGAGTCTCTGGTACAACTCTTAGAACTTCCATGCTATGATATTTTTATACTGCTCCTCTAACAAATTACCACAAATTTAATAGCTAAAACCAATGCAAATTACTATCTTACAACACTAAAGGTCATAAGTCAGAAATGGCTGTCAACTAAAATCAAAATATTGGTGGAGTTACGTTTCTTCTGGCAGTGCTGGGAGAGAACCCATTTCCTTACCTTTTCCAACTTCTAGACGTTGTCCATATTCCTTGAATCATGTCCCCATGTTCCATATACAAAGCCAGCAATGTGAGGCCAAGACTTCCTATGATGTCTCCTGTCCTTCTTCCACTTTTAAGGACCTTTGTGATTACTTTGGGTCTTTCCAGAAAATACAGGATAATCTTACATTTGAAGGTAAATGATTAGCAACCTTAAATCCCCTTTGCCATTAAGATAACTTATTCACAGATTCTGAAGAACATGAAGTGAACATCTTTGAGGGAGTCATTCTTCTGACCACATTCAGAGTATCATGCATGCTGGAATGGAGATAGGTTTCATTTAATAAAAGAAAAAATTGTCTTCTGGTGAGGACACAGCATTGTCTTTTGGAGAATGCAAGAGGGTATCTAGCCTGATGGCTGGATTATAGGTGGGGATCTGAAGTAGTTTTTTGTTATATCTATAGTTACCTCTGCCCTGGGCAACATCACATAAACACCAGATTTTCCTGTTAAATGTTTTTCATCAGGAATGTTATTCATATACCTCATGCATGGACAAGCTTCTCAATCACATAGTGCTGGCTCTCGTGTGGATAGATTGTGATTGAAATCCAGCATTGATGTGAGAGAATAATCAGCATAGATGAGGATGATGTATTGCTTCAAAACTTTAAATGTCTTCAATGCATCTATATTGGCATACATGTTAAGGTTTCAATATGACGTGTCCCCCGCCAAATCTCCTTTGTTAATGCAAAATGTTCAGAGATGAAATGATTAAAATATGAAAGTTTTAACCTAATTACTCCATCCTAGTTTGACTGGACTAACTGGTTTCTAACTGTATGCGAGTGGGTGCAGCTGGAGAAGGTAGGTCATGGGGGTATGCCCTGTAATGGTTCATCTTTTCTGAAGCCCCTTCCCCCTCTCTACTTGTCTGCCATGAGCTGATAGCTGTCTTCTGCCATGATGTTCTTCCTCACCTAGGGCTCAGAGCAATGAAGTTGGCCAACTAGGGACTAAATCTCTAAAACCATGAAGCAAAATAACTTTTTTATCCTCTAAGTTGTTCTAAGTTTGGCATTTTGGTCACAGCAACGAAAAGCTGACTAAAACAATACTTAATAAGACTATTATAACAAATTCTAGAGGTCATTGGACATGTGAGCAGGGATATGTTATATGGAGGATTCCTAGTGGAATGTGATGAGTACTCACTTCCTCCACGTTGGGCACTGGCTATGAAGATGCCAGGCACCATGGCATGGTCTTGTAATCACAGCTAGTTGGGAGGATGAGGCAGGAGGATCACCAAGCTCAAGGTCAGATCCAGTAACTTAGCAAGATCCTGATAACCCCAACTTCAAAATAAAAAGGGCTAGGTATAAAGCTCAGTGTCCCTGGGTTTGATTCCCATAACTGAGAAGAAAAGAAATAAAAAGAAAACAAATGCCACTGATGAATATACATATGCTATCCCCACACTTTCCTACCTAGATATAATGTATATTTCCTAATTTAACTCAGCATAGTCATTTTTGTGTTGCTGGAGATAGAATGCAGTATGCTCTACCAGTGAACTATGTCCCCATCTCCTTTTATTTTGATAAAATGGAAATGATTAAACTGTGAAGTCCCAGGCTAGCCTTGGACTTCCAATCTTCCTGCCTCAGCCTCCTGAGTAGATGGGATTGCAGGTGTGTGTCCCTGCACTCAGTTTCAGTGATAGCTTCTTTTTGGATTGAATTAGACTCTAAATAGCAAAGGATAGAGTTTCCAAGATTTAGCTTTCATACATGTTTTGCAGACTATTTCATGTTTTGTGGTGGATAAGTTGGTATTTTTGTGAACTTGGTGAACAAACCAGAAGCAAATAATTTTTATTTCTTACTAATTTTACAATGCTATGAATGAATGATAAAATTTCTTATCATGGTCTCAATGTAGAAATGAATGCCACTTTTATTTTTTCATGTTGGATTTGTTTCATTTTGCAAGGAGTGTGTTGGTGGAATATTACTTGCTTCCTAGCAAATTGTGATCTTAAGCCTAAGTCAGTCTCTCTGGATATAACTGACTATTAACCAACACACACACACCTTCTCATGTTCATTAAGTGAGCAATCTAAATATGTACAATCAATTCCTTGGTGATCACATAGCCTGAGTAGAGGTTGATGACTGTACTTGAAGGTTTTCCTCATCTTTAGTGGCATAGTTTTAGGGTCTGGCTTAGTTTCACAATGTGTTATAAAAATAAGACATTCCAGGGGTTGGGACAGTAGCTCAGTGGTAGAGCGCTTGCATAGCACATGTAAGGCACTGGGTTCAATCCTCAGCACCACATAAAAATAAATAAACAAACAAACAAATAAATAAATAAATAAAGGTATTATGCCAATCTACAACAAAATATTTATATATATTAAATATTATATATAATAATAAGACATTCCACATTTTAGGCCATTGCTAGGCCCGCCACTTTACTTGAGGTGCGCCCCTTTCCACACATCTGTAATTTTCAAGGCTAAGCTGAGTTGTCATGTCTGTATTTAAGCTTTCCCTAATCAACCCAAACCACAACAATATTCCTTTTCTAGAATTTTATTCCTCTAAATCTTGTTCCTCTCTTTGGTGTTGTATGGTGTCATCAGTTATATTTTCATATATTCATCTTAGCCTCAAAGGATTATTAGTTGACTGAGTTGATTGATTACAATCTGGTATAGGCTGGTAGAACTGGGAATGATTCAAAAAAGAAAAGATAGATGACCGATTGGCTGGTGGTTGAGGGAGAGGGTGAAGTTAAATTTGATTCTATTATTCCAAGTTTGGAAGCCCCACTGACAGAAATGGATCAAATTTTCTATTGTCAGCTAGATTTTCTACATTTTATCTGCTAGTATAGATGAAGTGCTCAATTAATCCTTGTTGAGGTTAACTGAATTCATTTTCACTGGAATCTCTATCTTTTTGGTATTTGTTCAAGGTTTCAGTTACAGTGATCTCCATGTCATTCTTCCATGTTTAGGCTTCTCTTTGTCAGATGTTGTAGGGAACAGTATCCAAGATGGTCTTCTCTGTTTTCTGCATTTATCCTATGTGGACGAATGGTTTTCACAATCACACCCACCCTTACTCATATACTCTGTCCTATACCACCTCTAAATGCCCCAACTTCCTTTATCCCTTCTCCTATCCACCACAGACTTAGGGGAGAACAGCATTTGACTTTGTGAACATTGGAGTACTTTACCCAGGACTTTCCCTTTACCAATAAAATCATTCTCAAATGAAGTCCTCCTAATGAGGGATTGCAAGCACTTACAGATTGATAGCCTTATGAAGGGGTTAATAAACTTTTTCTTTAAGGTTTCAGATAGTAAATATTTTGGGCTTCCTGGACATTTTCACAACTACTCTATTGTTATAGGTTGATGATATAGAAATGAATTGATATGGTTGTGTTTCAACAAAATTTTACCTACAAAAAGAGCAGGCCAGCAAGGACCTGAATAGACACTTCTCAGAAGAGAATATACAATCAATCAACAAATATACAAAAAAAAATGTTCATCATCTCTAGCAATCAGAGAAATGCAAATCAAAATTACTCTAAAATATCACCTCACTCCAGTCAGAATGGCAGCTATTAATAATACAAACAACAATAAGTGTAGGCGAGGATGTGGGGAAAAAGGCACACTCATACATTGCTGGTGGGACTGCAAATTGGTGCAGCCAATATGGAAAGCAGTATGGAGATTCCTTGGAAAGCTGGGAATAGAACCACCATTTGACCCAGCTATCCCTCTCCTCAGTCTATACCCAAAGGACTTAAAAACAGCATACTACAGGGACACAGCCACATCAATGTTTATAGCAGCACAATTCACAATAGCTAAACTGTGGAACCAACTTAGATGCCCTTCAATAGATGAATGGATTAAAAAAATGTGGCATTTATACACAATGGAATATTACTCAGCATTAAAAAAGAACAAAATCATGGCACTTGCAGGTAAATGGATGGCATTGGAGAAGATAATGCTAAGTGAAATTAGCCAATCCCAAAAATCAAATGCCGAATGTTTTCTCTGATATAAGGGGGGTGAGTCATAGTGGGGTAGGGAGAGGGAGCACAGGAGGATTAGATTAATTCTAGATAGGGAAGAGGGGTGAGAGGGAAAGGGAAGGGGAAGGGGATTAGCAAGGATGGTGGAATGTGATGGATGTCATTATACAAAGTACATGTATGAAGACTTGAATTGGGTGTCAACATACTTTATATATAAACAGAGATATGAAAAATTGTGGTACATATGTGTATTAAGAATTGTAATGCAAAAAAACCCCAAAGTACATGTATAATGGCATAAATTGGTGTGAACATACTTTATATACAGAGATAGGAAAATTGTGCTCTATATGTGTAATAAGAATTGTAATGCATTCCAATGTTGTTATATATTTAAAAAAATAATAAAATCAATTAAAAAAAGAGAAGGCCAGATTTAGCCTACAAACCATAGTTGACTGAACCATGGTTTATAGTTATGATTTTTGGAAATCCCAGTGTCTCTAAAATAACACAAAACCAGTGGCCATTTCTTCACATTTATCATTCCCTCATCTGTATATATCTATCTTGCACTTTAGTACCAGGGAATGTTGTGATGTGCTTAAAAAGGAAAGGGAATATGTGTTCCCATTGAGAATCTTGATCGTGTTTCAGATGCTAGCATGGCAGTTTAGTGCAGATGTACCTTAAGAGAAGCATCAAGGGCTTGTGACTCATAAAAGAATTAAAAAGTAAATTAGGAAAACTGTGTGTCAGATGGAAATACCATAGAGTATTTATGCAATAAGGTGTATATGAGAGAGAGAGAGAGAGAGAGAGAGAGAGAGAGAGAGAGAGAGACTGGAGATTGAACCCAAAGATGCTCTACAAATCAACTATATCCCCAAATATATATATATATATATATATAATTTTACTTTTTGGGGGGATGGGTACCAGGGACTGAAATCAGGAGCACTCAGCCACTGAGCCACATCCCCAGCCCTATTTTGAATTTTATTTAGAGACAGGGTATCACTGAATTGCTTAGCACCCTGCTTTTGCTGAGGCTGCCTATTTTTATTTTTGAGACAGCAGCCTGTTATGTGGCTAAGGAAGACCTTGAACTTGAGATCCTCCTGCCTCAGCCTCCTGAGTCACTAGTATTACAGGTATATACCACTGTGCTCAGCTGTGATAGTTTTATCTGTCAGCTTTGCTAGGACCAGTTGTTTCATCAAACAGTAATCTAGGTGTTGCTGTGCAGGTATTTTGTAGGTGTAGTTAACACTAATTAATCAGCTGACTTTAAAGAATATAACCCTTGATAATGTCAGTGGGCCTCATCTAATCACTTGAAGGCCTTAAGAGTCAAACCTGTTTCCTGAAGAAATTCTACCTCAATAGTGCAGTAGTTTAGTCTGCCAGCTTGCTTTATGGGCATCAGTCTGTTTCCAGTCTGTCATATTATCCTTCATAATTCATACTTGCTAGCTATATGAGTCAGGGTTTTCCAGAGAAATAGAACAGGATGGCTGGATAGATTATAGGTAGAGACAAAGATCTATAATGAGGGATTGGATTACTTGATTATGGAGGTTTGAGAAGTCTCATATCTGCAGTCTGCAAGCTTCAAACCCAGGAAAACTGATGCCTGGGTGCAGTGCAAACTCAAAGGGCTGAGAACAGGGAAAAGTTCCAGTCTCCATGTGAAGGCTCAAGAATTAGGAACACTGATGTTGGAGAGCAGATGAATATCCCAGCTGAAGCCAAGAGCTAATTTTCCCTTCCTATGCCTTTTAAATTGTCACCCCATTATCCAACAAATTGGCTCATGCCCACATCTACTGGTAAGCACAATTTTCTTTATTCAGTCTATTGAATTAAATACTAATATCTCCCAGAAACACATTCACAGACATACTTGGAAATATTTTACCAGCTATCTGAGCATCCGTTAGCCCATATACTCTTAAAATTATCATCACACCAACTCACATACACATACACACATATCCTATTGGTTCTGTTTGTCTGGTGAATCCTCACTGATGCAACACAAAGTTTTAAAGAGCATCTTGCTATATTTCTAGAAAAACTCAAAAGTATGTTTATGTGTTGGCTAAATTATTCTAGGCCATGAGTCTGTTTTGCCTAGTACACTGGTAATCTCAAGCATGAAATCTTTAATGTGTTTGTTGGGAGAAATAAAAGCACTCTTTTATGTTACAGAAACAAATGTTTCTAAGGTTTCTCTTTTGAAATATTTTTACTGGGTGGGTCAACAGAGAGAGAAGTGTAAACAGGTTGATAGATGAGCACAAACCAAGAGTGATGTCCAAAGTCCCTGTCACTGACATGTGGTTTATATGACTGAACTGCAATAACCCCATGAAACCATCCAGTAGACCCTAATGTTATCAACATAGCAATATGAAGCATAAAATATAAGTTATTGCTTATCTCAGTCATACTTTGCCAGAAGTTACATGAAGAACTGGACTACTGTGATTCTGAATTCAGCATTTGTTTTTCTAGTATTGGGGATTGAACTCAGGGGCACTTAACCCCAGAGCCACATCACCATCTCTATTTTGTATTTTATTTAGAGACAGGGTTTCACTGAGTTGTTTATCACCTTGCTTTTTTTTATACCCTTATTTTATTTATTTTGATGTGGTGCTGAGGATAGAACCCAGCACCTTGCGTGTGTTAGCTGAGCACTCTACTGCTGAGCTACAACCCCAGCCCTATTGCCTTGCTTTTTGCTGAGGCTGGCTTTGAACTGTGATCCTCCTGCATCAGCCTCCCAAGTCTCTGGGATTAAAGGCGTGTGCCACCACACCTGGCCTGAATTCAACATTCTTTGTGATGTTTTACATACAAAAAATACAGCAATAAAAAGATCCCGTTTTAAAAACTTTGGATTTAATTTAAATATTCTAGCTAGAATACCTCATCTGGATCAACCTCTATCAGTCTGGGTCCAAACAGGTGATAGAACTTAAATAGGAATTCAATATAAAGAATTACAACTAATAGATTTATCTGTAGGATAAGGACCATGGATGCAAGCATGGAAAAGGGATAGGAGCAGAGGTAATCAGGACACCAGTGAAGGTCAGGCCCACTAGTGTATGGTGTCTACCTTGAGAATGTAGCAGGAAAGTGATCACCTGGCCAGGGTGGAACTGAAGGCATCAGGGACCACCCATTCTGAGTTCATGGCTGGGATATTTTACTACCAGATACAAAAGGATTGTTAGTCCATCACAAACAGGAAACAGCAGGAAAGTACATTTACTTGCAGTGTATCTGAGATGCTCTCCACCAAGAAAGCTCCTATATATATGTTTATTGTAAAGGACAAGGGAATGTTTAAAGGAATTTAATCAATTGTTGCCAAGATTTGTTGAAGGGTATACTTGAAGCTGAGGGACAATACACTGATAACTGGCATAGTCAACCCCCTGGTTAATCAGCTTCCAGATTCACCCATGTACACATCTGAACTCCCTTGTAGCAGAATAACCCTCCTCCCTTACTTCCATTGACTAGGGATTGAACCCAGGGGAATGCTACCATTGAACTACACCCCCATCTCTATTTTTGAGCCAGGGTTTCACAAGTTACTGAGGCTGGTCTTGAGCTTGTGATCTTCCTTCTTTAGGAAGCTGCTGAGATTACAGGCATGCACTACCACCTCCAGCAATAGCTCTAGACACGCTAGTCCTTGAAGTTCTCACTTGTCTCCAATTATCTGACCAATTCTCAAGTTATTGCATTTATCATGGGCACTATTAAGTAGTCCTCAAATTCAATCAGGATTCCATTGAACAATCTGTACCTAAGGACAAGTTTGCCTTCAATAAACTTGTACATAAGATTAAATATAGTAAATAGAAGAGTAAAAAGCAGGAGTATACAATTGCATTTCATAAATATGTAACACAACTATAGTCTTTTTCTAATTGGCCTCAAGGTTGGAGTTCTTTAATCACCAGTGACATTTCCCTCACACTCAGCTAAACACCTTAGAAGCTTTGCATTCTTAACCTGGTACTACTGAGTCCTGAACCACCAAGCTTTTGTTGTTGTGGTAGTGGTTTTCTGTTAATTTCTATCAGTCGTGTGGTAGGCAAAATATCAAAGAGATGGCCACATCCTAATCCTTGGTAACTGAATACGTTGTTATGAGGCAAATGAGAATTAAGGTTGCCAACCCTAACACAGGGCAATATCTTGGATTACTGTGGGCCTAGTCTAATTGCAATGTTTCTTAAAAGAGGAAGGCAAACAAGGGGAAAATGGACATAGCAGGAAGGATTCAGCCCAACATTGATGACATTGAAGATGAAGGAATGAGGCCAAAAGCCAAGGAATTTGAACAGCTTCTAGAATTTGGATATGACAAATTTTGTCCTCAGAACATCCTGAAGGATTATAGCCCTGATTGTTGAGAGCCTGATAACACCTGGTTTTAGCCTGGTGACACCTAACTCAAACTCAATCTCCAAAACTAATAAGATTTTCAGATATTAACTTTGTGGTAATTTGTTGAATAGGCAAAAGTGCACTATGCATCACATTTATCTCCATGGATTACTTGAAAACCTGATTCATGTATTAGAAAACCAATTTACATCCATAACAGATTGTCACTAATTAGTCTTTTATTTGAAGTAGCAATGTAACTTGTAGATAGTATAGATGCTGTGTACTCAAATTCCTTTCACAGGACAATGATAGATTTTGTCCAAGATCCTCCCTGTCCTAGATATCCCTGTCTTTACCTTCCAATCTGCTATATGCTAAAGAACATGTCCAGGGTGTAATCAATGGGGGAAAAAAACCTGAACTTTGATATATGGGGATCTTTGTACTCCTTTCAAAACAACTCCTTCACTCTTCTGGGGCCTCCATAACTAATTTTGAAGAGATCTAAAGTCTGGAATTTAGAAGTTGAACTGTTGCTTGCCTCCTCTACATCTACGTCCAGCCTTATTAGCTGCCTCAAGCTGCTGAAGTGCTATAGAAGTTGAACGACTTGTGTCTAAAACACTTTCTTTCATAAAGAGTGATTACTTCAATCTAGGAGACTCCCAACTATATACCTTAGCAATCTTCAGGTCCCATTTAGACCTCCTTTTAGATACACTGTATTCTGAATAACAGAATTCCCTAAACTTTTGGACTTCTCCACACCATTAAAATTCCAACTCACTTCATTAAAAAGGCTTTTAGGATTAGGATTAAGAACATCAACACATTCTTGGTTTAACACAGCTATATCAAAACCATACCCAAAAAAGGGGTAGAACTCAAGTTGGTAAAGATGAGACTGAAAATCAATGCCTCTATGTGATGTGAGAAAGTCTTAGTATAAATCATTTGTTCCCAACAAAGACACCAGGTACTACAGATCCACTGTCTTGAAGGCAAGAAAAGGCATTACAGTAATGATGCATGCTTGGTATCAGAAGAATTATTAAATCCCTGTATTACAAAGAGCTCTTACAAAATATGACCACCACAGAATACACATGGCTTTCTCCAGAAGCAGATTGTTTCAATACAGACTTTCTCGTGTTGTATCACATCAGAACAAGACTTTCAAATCCTACAAGTGTACTTTAAAGCATGTACTATTTACTAATTGAAGGAACAAGGTCATTATACTTGTGAAAGAAATCTGGAACTGAATCTTATGTTCAATGCAGAAAATTATTCAAATTTTTGCAGATAAAGTCATAGTAAATAGTTTAGGCAAGGCTGGTGCCCCTCAGAGAAGACTGAAATGGCCAAGTGGGCTCAGATCACCAAGGGTCAATACCTTTCTAAAAGACAAACAGGAAAAGTAGGCCAATTCTTGAGGGCAAATCAACTTTTCCATCCTCAAGATCAATGTCTGAGGTATATAACCCTTTTGCTATTGAGGAAAAGGGCTTAGCATCCTATGTGGAGATTTCACTTGGCATTGAGTTATAACACTAAGAAGTATTCAAAAACTATCAGCCTCATTTATTGAGGAGGTAATTGCCAGGATCCCAGCACCTCTTTTTTCCTACCAAATCTATGAGTACAATCAGTAGAAAATCAATTTTTGTACTTTTAATGAGTTTAAAAGTACAAAAGTAATTAGATACAAATACAGAAAAATGTAATTAAAACCATTTTTAAAATGAACAATTCAAATGTACAATAGCAAAATACACCAAGGTACTGTACACACTACAGCAATTGTTCCTAAACTTTATCAAGTATCACAATCACCATCTGATTGCTGCCCTGAATTTCTGGATCAGCAGGTCTACAGTGGAACCCATTCTGCATTTCTAGTTAGTTTACTATGCTCCTGTTTTGCTGTTAAAGCCACTGCATTAAAACATGAAAAGCAACAGTTCGTCTTGTAGGAATGATCAATGCTCATTGATCAAGAGATCTGGGATTGAGGTGTGTCAGATTTAGAAAGGAGGTATCCCCATATGTTTCTATTTGAACTTTGCTTGTGGGATAGTAACTTCTTCATCTCTGGGATAGAGTTTGGAGTTCTATGGAGGAAATGGTAGTGAGGGAGGAAGTCAAGGGGATGTGTGAAACAAGGAGTCCGGTTCTACTATTGTGCGTGAGGGGTTTTTCTTGCCTTGGTGCTACAAGACTGGGAGCTCTCTCCCCTTGTTAATAGCTCTTCAAAGATCTCATCATGCATGTAAAAGAAGATGTAACCTGTGCAAAGCCTAGACTTCTGCACTTGGACCTCTTGGATACTAGATACCTGTAAATCATTGTAAGTGAACCAGAGGTGCCTCTTAAAGTCATAGGTATCAGTGATATAGTGACCTGAATGGGTGGTACTCCCAATATGGCTGATAACACCAATGAGCCTATAAGTATGACGGTCTCTTTTATTGGCACTTCTTTTTGGTTCCTTTGGTTCCTTGGCTTTTGATTCTGTCTTATCTAAAATATCCTTATCTTCAGGGTTCCTATTGGCATCCACTGAACATAAGGAATTCACATCAGGCTTCTGGACATTTAATTCTGTAGGTCTGAGATTCTGTGTGTGCTCCTGAACATTTAGCTTTGGAAGGCTCTGAGGAACTGCTTGTTCAAGGGCTTGCTTATGGATTCTCATGCTATCACACTGCTGGGTCTGTCTGACCACATTTTGGAATATTCCAGGAATGCTGGGATTTTTATCTTCATACAAATCTTCAGTAGTCTCACTAAAACTACTAAAATCTAACTCTATAAATCCATTAGTTTCCTCATGTTTCTTTATTTCTGTATTTTCAGATACTTCTTGAAAATGAGCTTCTGTGAGAGATGTGTCTGGGCTGGGTTTACCTCTATCTTTGCAAATTGGAGAAAGGGAGGTATCTTTCGCATAATTCATAGAGCCAGCAGATAGCTGTTGTTCAGTAAGCGTTACATTTCCTGAGGATGCCAATTCTGACTTTATTATATTCAGTTTAGAATTTTTTTCCAAGTCTTTTTGCTGCTGCTCTCTACCTGCCCCTTTTAAGAATCGCTGAAATTTTTGTGGTACAGATTTCTTATTTGATCCAATGTGTAAAGGCAGGGAATCTTTGGATTTTGAGGTCGACTTTGTTGCAGGCATTGTTAAGTTGAGAATTCCAAAACTCATTTTTTGAAAAATTTTTAGTAAACGGAAATCCTTAATATGGGCATTCTCGCTAAGTGGAAGAGGTGGTTTTGTGTTCTCATTGCAATGAGAAGACAACTTTAAATAGGTGGGAATAATGACTTCCTGCTCATCTTTCCTTAAGGACCAATACTCATTCAATCTATAGCGTTTCAGATGAACAATAAGGACCCTCGGTAGCCTACTGAATTTGTGTACTGCAACAGACCTATTGTGATTACACTGCTCACACTTATACTCAAGCTCTTCTGCATCAAAGAAAAGGTCAAAAGTAGATTGAATAGACAAAGGATCGGCTTTTGTTCCTTGGGGAAGGTTGATGGAGAGATAGTTATTTGGTTCTGTCTTAAGAACAGTCCGGCCACATGATTTACAAAAAATAGAGCGCAGTATCTCAAACTCAAAATTTGTGATGACAGGACAAACAATCATTTTGGTGGGAGAATAAGCAAACAAAAGCTTTTCAGGCGAATCTTCCTCCGATTCAATTTTAGTCTTCCACATTAAGCTTAATCTTTGCATGGTCTCCTTCATCTGATCTAAACAAAGACTTAAAAACTCATGAGCATCATTCTGTACATTGCCAGAGAATATATCTGCAACTAGTGAAATGGCTTTTTTAATACTCACAAGTAACTTCTCCTTTGTTGCTATATTATAAATATCTTTCAAAACAAGCAGCTGTGCCAAGCACAAGCTAACAGCATCATGGGGAATTTTACCCCATGGGAAACCCTGATTGAGTAAATCATTAACAAAGGATGGAATTGAACATAAGGATTGTAAAACTGCATTCATATAACATGTGTTTCCCAAATTGGGGAGACCCTGCCATACTTTCTCTGGGAAAAATGTAACAGACTTCTCAAGTATATCCCACTCTGGGATATACTCACCATAACTTGTTTCCCAAAAAAATGGCACAAATACTTTCTCAGTGATAATGTGGGGAATAGTAACATCTAGGTAAGGATTTCCAAAAAAGCTGGTCACAAATGAAGATTCAAATGGCAATTTCTTTCTCTCTCTTAACTCTCTTGCCTTCAATTGTTTCTCCCAAGTGTGGCTCACATACTTCCAGGGATTTATCTTGTATGTGCTTCTTTTGAAGTAATTTTCTTTCATGAGTTTCTCATTTTTATTCATCTCTAAATCAGATGCTAGTATTCTTTTCCTCTTCCCAAAATGATGTGCAAATAGCCCTTTTCTAATAAATGATGATTTTTCTGCAAACAAAGACATCTTCTGAATGTAAGAGGTTCTTTCTTTGACTACCTCCAGGTGTCCACTACTTGATGTCTTATAAACTTTGTGTGATGAAGTTTTACTGATCCCCTTCTGTATGGTTGTGCTGGTAAAGACGCCATCCTCCTTGCCAGGTTTCATGGGTGGTTGATCCCCAACTTGATGGACTCTGTCTAGGAGTGTCTTCAACTCTCTGGCATGGGTGGATGATAATCTCTCAATAAACAAGAAGTCATTATTTTGGAAAGTTAAATGCAGGTGATTTTCATTTTGTCCATAGGATCTAAAGGCCACACTTTTAATATTATCACTCAGCTGAAAAGTTTTAACTTGTCCAGTATTGAAATACAGCATCAGTTTAACTTTTTTCTTTCCTTCCACCATTTCAATGAATGCTGCTGTTGATTTAGACATCCCTGTCTTTGTGTTCCATATTTGGACATAACCATGTACCATTGTGGCAGATGACATTTTCTTTACAGAGAAAGTCCACGTATCCTGGTTTACTGAAAAATCTTGAAGTTTCGATGTTTTCAGAATTCACCTAAAGAAACAACACCAAAATAAATGGTTATTTAGTTCTCTGTGCAGAATGATACTATTTACAGTATGAGTTTTATGTGAAAATATCTTCAGATTCTGAATAGCTAGACCTTTAGTGATTAAAATAATGTTTTTTATTATAGTTGCATGCAGGTCCAGAATCTTGATTCCCAAGATAAGATGACTCTTTAAAAAAATAAATCAAGTTTTTTTAAACTATTGGAGAAAAAAATGTTTCTTAAATCTTTCCACCACAATATCAGATCATATTTTGATTAAATTTCCAACTTCAATTGGGATTATTAAATACTTAGTAGACTTTCAATACATAGGTAAAAATCATACTGAATACTGTCTCAAGTGCATATATAATGTGATTTTTCTGTCATAGAATGATCACATGGGGCAACTACAATAAGTGAATAAGAAAACAGAAGTATTATGTGATCCTTAACCCAGAAACAGATGACTATCCCTTGATATCTAGAGGACTTCATACATGGGCTACTCAAAACAAACTGATCTTCCTCATTCCAAATCCAGTTATGTTATTTTCTTTCACTTGGCAATGAGGAACCTCTATGCATTTTACCCCTTTTTGACAGAAGTATTAGAATAAAAACTTCTTGCCCATCATATTAATAGGTTAGAAAGGTTTCTGCATCTATTTCTTGTCATGGGGTCCTCTTAACCTGAGCTAGCTCTCTGTATTTAAAACCAGTGGGGAGGCAGGGGCTGTAGCTCAAAAGTGGGGTATATGCTTTGCTATGTGAGGCCCTCGTTTCAATCCCCTGTACTAAATTAAAAAAAAAAATTGAAGAAAAAAAAACGGGCTGGGGTTGTGGCTCAGTGATAAAGCACTTGCCTCGAATATGTAGGCAATGAGTTTGATTCTCAGCACCACATCTAAATAAAAAATAAAAGTCCATCAATAACTAACATGAATAAAAATAAATAAAATTTTTTAAAAAGTGAAAAAAAAACAGTAGAGAAATATTAGATACATTTAAATAATCATTGAAACCCAGAAATTTTCTGAGATCAATCTGAATTAATGAAAGAAATTAGTATTACAAATGTTTTATCAGAAAGTATACATCCAAAAATTGATTGGAAGCTGTATTTTGTCCTAAATAGTTAAAAAATATTCTTCTTGAATCTTGTCTATGGTATTAACTTGCTCAATAAACCCTGTCTTTATGGATAATACTCAAGGAAACTTCTGCTCAATTCCTGTTCAAATGATCAAAAACTCAAAATTGGTGGAGCATAAATCAATGAGATTTTTGTTTTATAAAATATTTCATCAACCTATGTTCAGTGAAGTAGGGATTGCACCCATCCATATAGAAAAGTGCATATGCACCCAAGTGAGAGAGTGATCTTATTTATCATGGTAGAAATGGGGCCATAAAAACATTCGAGCACAGCAACAAATTCAAGTTCTCTGGATTATTTATAGTTCACTGTGCTACTGTAGATGCTAAGAAAGGTTTTAAGCTATTTCCTCTCCACAAAACAGTCCTAATTGTTCCTTTTTATTTTTTAACCACTTGGGAGAACTTACAAACTCAAAACTTCTTCCAGTCTACATTCAGAAACCTTGCAACCCCATCTCTTCTGTATTTATCAAAAATTGTAGTCTCTTGCTTTCTAATCATAGCTGAAATAATGTAAGATCTTCCTGGCATTTCTTCTCTCTTTCTTCAAAAACAGTGAAGGGATATGTTTACAAAATGATGTCTGCATTCATCATTCCTTCCTTGCAATCAGACCAACTTACATTTCATTCCAGAATAAAGGAAACTTCTTTGAGCCCACTCAGTGTAGAAAGTAAAGATAGGTAGAACCATCTTGCTGATGTATAGCTGAGCAGTCTACCACTGCCTACTTCTCTAGCACATCTTAAGCTTAAATTCTCTTTCATTCTTCTTCTCACTAAAGGCTTCTGAAGCTTCCTTGGATTGGTCATTTTTAGATTTTAATTTAAAATGTATTGGTTCTCCAAGACTCTACTATATTCTAATTCTATGCAGACTAAAGTAAACTTCAGTGCAGTGACCTTCCTGCTTCCTTCTCATCCCTAATTCAGATTCCAAACACATGATAATTATATTTAAAGATTACAAAAGCCAATGTGCTTCTTATTTCATGTACAGACTAGTAGTGCCAACTACTAAGTGTAATACACTGAGTTAGCTGCTATCTCAAAACATAGCCAGGAAATCTCAAAAACTGCACTACTTCTATCAAATGTGGAAGCATGACCTATGATGCAAAGAAGCTGGCTATAGAGTTAAAAAAAAAACTAGTCAAAATGGTTGCTTCATTGTTAATTTACTAATTCACTCTACATGAACCTTCCTGGTCATTGAATCATTTGTTGCGCATTTTTGTGCAGCATCTTATGATTTGCTGAGCATCTACTCAGTGCTGGGAACTAACCAGATCTCTTAGGCACATGAAGGATGTGAGTATTCACCATGCCTATTCAGACTCTTAATGATCACAGTTGTAAGCATCATAACCCGAGAGGATATCCTTTCAGCGAGTACAAAGGATCTAGGAAAATATCCTTTCAGTGCCATTTTCTATGGCTTGATATATATACCCAGCAGTGTTCTGTAAAAGACAAGAGGATATCCTGGAGTGAGATTTATTAGGTCCTGCCTCAACTCTCCAAAATGCCTGGTACTGAGACAATCCGTCTAATAGAAGAAAAAGTAGGCCCTAATCTTCATCATGTGGGATTAGGCCCCAATTTCCTTAATTAAGACTCCCTTTGGCACAAGAATTAAAATCAAGAATCAATAAATGGGGTGGACTCAAACTAAAAAGTTTCTTCTCAGCAAAAGAAACAATCTGTGAGGTGAACAGACTGTCTACATCTTGGGAGCAGATCTTTATACTTCACACATCAAATAGAACACTAATCTCTAGGGTATATAAAGAAGACAAAACACTAAGCACCAAAAATGAATAAATAAATAAATAACCCAATCAATAAATTGGTCAAGGACATGAATAGACACTTCTCAGAAAAGGATATTCAATCAATCAACAAACATGAAAAAATGTTCATCATCTCTAGCAATTAGAGAAATGTAAATCAAACTACTCTAAGACACCATCTCATTCCAGTCAGAATGGCAGCTATTATGAAGACAAACAACAATAAGTGGTTGACAAGGATGTGGAGAAAAAGGTACACTCATACATTGCTGGTGGGACTGCAAATTGGTGCAGCCAATATGGAAAGCAGTATGGAGATTCCTTGGAAAACTGGGAATGGAACCATCATTTGACCCAGCTATCCCTCTCCTCGGTCTATACCCAAAGGACTTAAAAACATCAATCTACAGGGACACAGCCATATCAATGTTTATAGCAGCACTAATCACAATAGATAAACTGTGGAGCTAAACCAGATGCCCTTCAGTAGATGAGTGGATTAAAAAATATTATACACACACACACACACACACACACATACACACACAATGGAATATTACTCAGCATTAAAAGAGAATAAAATCCTGGCATTTGCAGGTAAATGGATGCAGTTGGAGAAGATAATGCTAAGTGAAGTTAGCCAATCCCCCCCAAAAATAAATGATGAATGTTTTCTGATATAAGGTGACTGACTCATAGTGGGGTAGGGAGAGGCAGCATGGGAGGAATAGACAAACTCTAGATAGGGAAGAGGGGTGTAGGGGAGGGGGCAGGGGGTTAGCAATGATGGTGGAATGTGATGGACATCATTATCCAAAGTACATGTATGAAGACACGAATTGTTTTTAACCTACTTTATATACGGAGATATGAAAAACTGTTCTATATGTGTAATAAGAATGGTGATGCATTCTGCTGTCATGTACTTAGACAATAAAAGCAATTTAAAAACAAAACAAAAAAATGCCTTTGCTGAGCAAGCGAGAAATTTGCTTTTGGGGAGACTGTTGGCAAGACCAAGACCCCAAAAGTCCAGGTTATTAATTCCAAATTAAGATAATTTAATAAATAATTGGTGCTGCTTTTAGAATATTTACCCTCTGAAGTCTGCAGTTAATTTCCCCCACCACTCATGCTTTCATTATTTCCAGAGCAAGAAAAACTTGAATACAAATGGCTATACACCTTTCAAATTTGAATATGCATTTCTCAATCCCAAAGAGTTCATTACAAAAAAAGAAAGAAAGGAAAAAAAAAGAAACTAGATGAAAGAACTATTTTCTTTTAAGTGTTTTGGTTGAATGGATGATCCTTTAGAAAGATAACTATTTGTTTTGGAAAACAGAGGGAGATGAATGAAATGAAAATTTGGAAAATCTGAAGGTAGGTGAATAAAATCCAGAAGGTCCTTTAGGCTCAATAACTATGAGAAAGTAACATTTCTATTATCAATTCTCTACTGAGATGATTATGATTGTGATGATCTATATGAAATCAAGTATGTGTTTATTGCATCGAGTAGGTGATGGTCAATGTATAGAAGGTGGTGTGGTCCTGGTGGTGAATTTTAATTATCATTTTATCTCACAACTTCTAGAAAACAAGTGAGGTGAAACAACAAAGACATGGCTAGCAGATGATAGGAGATTCTGTTTAGTTACCCAAGTAAGTTGCACTAGATAGATGAATAATTCACAAGGTGGTGGGCTAGCCCATGTATGCAGTAAGTGTAAAAGACAGGGCCAGATAATTAGCACAGATTTTTTAAAACATTTTTTAGACATTGATTATGTCTTTATTTTATTCATTTATTTATATATGGTGGTGAGAATCGAACCCAGTGCCTCACACGTACTAGGCAAGTGCTCTACCACTGAGCCACAACCACAACCCAATCACAGAATTTTATAATAATTACTGGCTATCTTCAATAATCCCAGGAAAGAGCTTTTAAAAATAAAACAACTTCAACTCACAGTTGAACTACCCATATCATAATGGACTTTAGTCATTAAATGAACAGAAAAGTGTCCAAAGCTATCTTTAAGGACTATTCTGTTGAGATTGTGATTCTAGGTATAACATACTTAATAAGCCCATTGGGATTCCCAACACAGTTCAAATAAAACATTTCTCCAACAATTGGATGATGTGCATTACATCTGAGCTTGGAAACTCGTGGTGACATATAGAACATATAGAAGGATGGGTAAGCGAAGATGCTGGGTTTGGTAAATGGGAAAGGGCATTCTCAAAAGCCCATGGGGATTTTCAAAAGTCAACAGGCATTGATCCATTTATTCATTAAACAAATATGTATGGAATATTAGAAAACATATCAAGCTCTAAGTAATAGAAGACAATCTAGGAAAAGGAAGACAAAATTCAGATTCTCAAAACTTTCATTCTAGAAGGGAATAGAAAATAAACATAAAACAGAGAATATCAGATGGCAGTAATAGCTAAAGAAAACAGGGGAACCGAGTGTGCCAGTGATAAAAGGGGATATGTTGCTGTCTTACATATGGAGGCCTGGGAAGGCTTTACTGATAGTGGTGCCATTATAGCAGGGTCTTGAAGGAAGTGAGGGAGCAAATAGTTAAGATACAGGGTGCTCCAGGCAGGAAGAAGAGTAAATAAAAAGACCCTCAGGTAGGAATGCAGTTGTCATGTTAGAAACAGAAAGCACGCTAGTGTGGTTGGAGAACACTTGAAGGTATTGAAGAGAAAAAAAAAAAGATGTTAAAAGTTTGATAGAAGACCAGGAGAATGAACAGAGTAGTAAGCTTCTTGAGAAGCACCAAGGGCTGACTTAGGCTCATTGTCATGAATTTACCACGAGATGAATTAGCATATTTTGTTTTTCTTTAGCTACATTCAGCTGCCCAGTTGCCATGGTACAGGTGTGTGATTGACAGCCTTGAATTTAACTTGCTCAAGATTCTGCCATTCATATCTAAACAATTAAAAAGAAACAGGAGCTGAAGTGTAAAGAAAGGAATGATTATAAATATGGACCTAGAAAGGGTGAAATGGGGACAGAAACCCATGAAAAGACTTCATAAGTTATTGGGGGTGGGGTGGAGTAGAAGCACCAGGGGACTAGAAGTCCAGCTCTCATTTCAGTAGCTGTAATTCAGCTCCTTGCTTCCAAGCAGCTATCAACTACTTAGAGACTTCCATATCCTATTCTCCCACCTTCCTTTCTGTTTTTCTATTCATTCTCACCCTGGCTCCCAAGCTTGAAGTTAAATAATGGGAATGTGGGGGCGTGAGTACATGTTAGGGGTTATGTGGACTGGTTTACAGGCAGACATGATCAGATGCAGGAGGTGGGGGATGGGGTGGGCTGAAGGTAAGAGGAAATCATCCCCTCCCTTCTTCCACCCTCCCAAGTTTGGGTCAAAGGTCAACACATCAAGAGGTGCACTGCCTCTCAAGAATCAGCAATTAAATCCTGTCATTATGTTGGTCCTAGCTTCAGTGTGCATGGCTTTTCAAAATGATTGGATCAAGGCAGACTTTTTTTTTTTCTTTCTCTAGTTTAAAGGTGCATTTCTGCACTCGGCAAATGTCTGAGTCATTGTATAGCAGAGAAATGCCATTATTTTTGCCTCTTGACATACACTGCACATAAATCTCTCCATAGGAGGCCCTGAGCAAAATGGGAAGAATTCTCTAGACTAGCAAATTGTTCCCATGAACTATTCAAGCTTTGAACTCTTTGAGAGTGTTGGCAGAGCATTTTTTGATTCTTTAAAAATGATTATGCTCAGTGCTATTAATAAGACATAACTAATTAAGAAAACAGAATGTGTAGAAAATTTTTCAGAAGTTAAATATGATTTCATTAAGAGTATTCTTTCATGAGAAAACATGTACTTGATACATTGAAATCATGACAAATGAGGATTCCTGGAAATTAATTCCTTTTTCTCCTTTGCAACCCTTCCTAGTATTCTGCAGCCCTTTCTGCTGACTGTTGTGTTCATTTGTTTATTCACTTACAAATCAAAGTATTGGTTAATATCTTATCAACTAGGGACATCAACTAGGGGCCAGATGAAAGAAGCAGTAGTAAACTATTCATGCTCTCAGGTTGTCACACAAACAACAGCAGTACAAGGGAAAATGTATTAAGTAAAATTCAGTTAGTATTACCCAAGAGTCCATGTGCTTCCTTTCTGCCTGTAATTCCTTAATAATTCCCACATATTTGTCTCAGTTCTATCCCTCCTTTTGAAACCTGTCCAAATCTAACTTCAATGAGACAATTGCCAGTCTGAATTTTCCTACCTCAGAGTTCATAATGCATTCACTTTTTGTATGTCACTTCACCTGTGCTACTACCTTGCATTGCTGCTCCATATAACCCAACCACAATATCAGAGAACAATGTGTTTGCTTTCAATGTGTGTGAAGTAATTTAAAACTGGAGCTGGCAGGGTAGAAATGAATGAAATTAATGGGCTAGAACTATTAATGGAACACCAAGCTGACTGTGACATGATGAGCAGGTTAAATGAGAGAGGAGACTAAACAGGTGAGGACCAACATCTAACCAATTTAAAATACACACACACTTTAATAAAGCAATTCTTCTATTATTGTTTCATCCTATAATTACAAACCTATAGAGATAAGTGTATCTTTTTAACAATCAGCATCTTTCATAATTTTTAAAAGACCTGGAAAACAAACAGACTTCTTATGTTGTGGTACTGGCAAAGGTACAAAATTCAGTAACAAGAATAAAATTGTATAATAATTCCTACACATGTGAATGGTATAGTTATCCAAGATTATTACAAGTAAGGAAATTCATTGATAGGGAGCTCTGTGGCATTTCCCCGACTCCCATGTCCAAATCAAGTTGGGGAGAAAAATGGGGCTTGCTTCCAGAAAGATGAGAGTGTATTTCATACCCTGAGTAGATAATTACCAAATAGCCAAAATGTGTAAGACAAACTTTCATACTGATGTGTGAAGAGCCATGGGAAAACTTGACATGTTTACTCTGGAGTTGGAGGGGCAAAACAAAACTAGTGCCTGACTAAAACCGAAAGTCCATGATACCAAATGCAGCTACCCCTATGACAGGATAAGAGGCAGGAATAATGAAAGCAAATTCTACTTATTTTATGTAGAGAAGAAACAGTACAAAATTCTGTGTGAGTGGAAAATGAGTGGACAATAATCTCATGAACAAAGCCATCCCAATGAAAAGTGTCAGAGAAAGGCAACTGACAGAAGCTCTTTGGATACATGTAGGAGAATAAGAAATCACTAAAGATTAGCTGGAGGACTAGCTCATGAAAGAATGATACCAGGTATTGCTCCCAAGGGAAGGAAGTGTCCAAATTCAATTATGCACCCCGTGGGAGAACCAGTTTCAGAAATTGTTATGACAGAATGTTTGGAAAGTTAAAAACCTCAAACAACACTACATAAAAGCATTTTTTACTATTTTCCTTATCTATGCAAATTAATTTAGCCAACAGTTTTTCTTCTGTTTCAGTAATCAAACCTGAGAATCAACTTGCATTTCTTTGGCTTCTCTCATTTCTTTTCCTTACCTTGTCTCTTCAATGTAAGACATTCCAATCTTACAGACCTTTTGGATAAATACACATAGTTGTCAATCAGCAAGTAAATGGCAGGAACAAACCACAGCAAGAAGAAAAATGTCAGCTCCAAAGTAGAAGATAATTACAGCAGAACAAAACCCACCAAATGATTTTTGGCTTGGAAGTATCAGTTGAAGAAGCTCATTATTTATTTTTAAGTTTTCCAAGAAAACAAATTGCCACTTTCTCAGCAACCAAGAAGTGCTACCACCATTTTTAGGACACAATAGTAACTGTATGCACACAGCAGCAGTGCCTGTTGCTGCTGTGGGTCATTCTATAAACATGAGAGTGGCTAGATGCTATATGCAGAAAATAAGAAGGCAGGCCTGAGTTTGACAACAAGGAAACATGAAATCTGAAAAGAACACTGCAGACTAGAGTTCGGAGGGAAACAAAAGATGGTCTTTGTTTTAAATCCTCACAGAGATCTGGAGAACTGACAGGAATCTAGGGAAGCTACCAATTATTGCTGGGCAGTTAGTCTGGTGTCATTAAACTAAGAAAGGCACTGATAGGGGCAATTTGGGCAATCAGGAAAATAATCAGGTTGTGGGGACATCAGAAAGGTGGTGAGGATTTGGAGGCTGGTTCAGTGCTTGCCCAGCAAGCACTGTGTTCAATCCTTGGTACTGCCAAAAAAAAAAAAAAAAAAAAGTAAAATAAGATGAAGATTTTGAGAAAATATTGGGTTGGAAAACTTTAAGCACCCCCCTCTATACAGGGGATTCACTGGCTCTAAAATTTATTTAGGTGAAACAAAAGGAGGGATGTTAGAAAAGTTTAAGAAATCTGCTGTAGGCCAATGAAGTTTGACCTACCACTGCTAGAAGATTCACTGGTCTACTGAAGCTCCCAGGCACACAGTTACTCTTTTCCTTCCCACTTTATGTGCAATCTTACCTAATTAAAACTTTCTGCCATGAGTTACTCAACCACATTTTCACTGGACTTCCCATTAAAATGTTCTCTGCTCAGCAGAGCTTCCGGGCCTGATCCTCTTGTCCCATGCTCTCTTGCCCCATGCTCTCTTGCCCTTACTTCCTGATAGCTAACTCTTCATTGGCACCTTTGCTTACAGTCCTGACTAAAGAGCTCAACCACACCACACAGGTAAAGCTAGAGTTGATCACATGTCAAGTACTCCAAACCCAGAATTGCAAACTAAGACTATTTCTCCATTAAAAATGATACCTCTAAAACAAGGAAGTTCAAAGACTAAGAAGATGGTAAATTATGCATGGACTTTTACTTTTGATTTATGTAGGGCATGGATGCCCACTTTCTGGTCTTGGGACAGCACATGGGGCTGGGAAGGCTCCTGGTGTTCAGCCGGGAGGTGGTGCTGTGGGCAGTGATGGAGGAGGCGGACCACCTCCAGGATAGGTCCAGGACTCTTCCGCCCTCATGGACAGCTTGTGGCTTCCCTTACAGACTATGGGATGGGTGTACATGTAAACTTGCTCCACCCCTCTGACCTTTATTCTGATTGGCTCCTGTGCAGTATATAAGCTGTGTGTACTTCCACAATACATGAGATCCTGCTTCAACTTGTCTCCCTGACACGTCTGATTGTCCTCCCGTGAGGGAGGGCTGGGTGCGGGCTGCCAGTCTACCTTTATCTCTCTTGGCTTGTCTTGGTCTTGTCTTGGTCGGGGCATGCTTTCCCCAGTTCTCCTGCCCGTGGCGGGTGGGGGGTGGCTAAAAACCCCAACATCTGGAGCCTGGAACAGGGACACCAAACCCAGACGCCGAACCTGGACACTGAACACAGACGTGGAACAGGGACACGAAGGAAATATCGGGAGCCAAGCCAAGCGAGTTTCAAGGTAAGGGTATCGCTGGAAAGATGGGGCAATCTTATACTAAGTATGATGACCCGGATTGTGAAGCCATTGTTAAGGAGCCTCTTGGGTCACAGCGAGTCAGTCCTCTTGCTGACCAGGAGGAGAAAGATTTAAAACCTCACTCTGATAATGGCCTCCTAGATCCTTTTGATCCCTGGCCTGGTCCTCTGGTGCTGAGAGCCATAGCCAAGTTGGAAATGACGCATGGCATTTTTGGGTTGAAATTGTTCAGAAAGGTGACCCTGCTCAGGGATTAGGATGGCTCTGGGTTTAGGGGTTTAGGGTGGATCCTGCTGGATTAGGGTGGATCCAGGTTTAGGGCGTATCCTGCTGGGAATAGGGCGTATCCTGCTGCCTCAGGCGCCCGCTCCTGGAGTTCCCGTGGAGTTCTCACGGGGTTCTGAGAGAATTGGTGCATGGAGCCAGGTGGAGGCAGTGTATTTTTCCAGAATGTGCGTGTAGAGTGCCGGGGAGAGTTCGAGGAATAAAGAGGTGCTGTTTGAATCTACAAGGCTTTTGTGGTGGCTTGGTTATTTTGTGTCCAGCCAGACTGCGGCACTCTGGGTTCCACACCAAGTGCTCCTGTCCCGGAACACGTGGTAGAGAGTTGGGATGGGGAGCGGCCTCCACCATATTATCACCTCTCCCCCCACGGAAATTCTCAGCCCTCTCATACATACCTGGAAAAGCCGGGTAAACCGCCATCTTGTATGGCTTTCCCAGTAAATGCTAACCCTAGGGGCAATAGACTGACCTTTTGGTATCCCTGGTAGACCTAAGATTTGAAAGAACTCAAAAAGGCCCTCTCTGAGGATGGACCTAATTCACCCTGGGCCGAAACCATCCTCCAGGGTCTGGCCCACCAACAGTGTACCACCCAAGACTGGAAAAACTTAACCAAGGCCGTGCTTTCTGGTCCCCTGTACCTGAAGTGGGTGGTATGCTTTTTTAATGAGGAGTGCCACACTCAGGCCGGGAGGAATCAGGCTGTTAATCCCCCGGTTCCTGTGACTTATGGGATGCTGTCAGGGTCCAGTGATCAATTTTCCACAGGCCTTCAGCAGGCTGCTATCCCTGCCCCCTACCAGGAGCAAGTACGGGGCTTTAGGACTGGCAGCATGGAAGAAGTTGGAGGAAGGCCCCTCAGAGCCCCTGGTGGCAGGAATTACTTGGAGGGCTACCGAGGATCTTGCCACCTTCATGGAGAGGGTGGAAAAGAGCCTCCAAAGGAAATTACCACCAGGGCCCCTTCGGGACTAGTTCGTCAAGATGTTGGTCTGGGAAGGGATGACCACAGAACACAAATTAGCCTGTGCGGGGATGAAGGACAGATCTATGGGGAGGTGGATAATGGCCATTAAGGATGTCGGTACTCAAACCCACCAATCACAGTTGTTGGTTGCGGCCTTGCAGGCCCAAACGGCTTTGCTTGCTGAGGCCCTTACTACTGCCCTTGACTCTTCCAGTGGCGCTGGGAAAGGGGTTTGTTATGGATGTAGTCAACAGGGCCACTTCAAGAGAGAGTGCCCTACAGGCCGAATAAGATCTGGTGCCCCACAGGGACGTCCCTCAGGCCAGACTAAGGGGCAAACTCCACCTAAGAGGCCTTGCCCCTGGTGTAGAAAAGGATTCCATTGGTGGAGGGATTGTAAGTTCAAATTTGATATTGAGGGGAAGCCTTTAAAATAATAACTGGGCGCCCTCCAGCCCCGATACCCAAAGGAGGCACTCCACCTAGTGGCCCGCCTAGGGGATACTGGACAGTCCCAATAATCCCGGGAATTAGGCCAAAAATGGACATCTTCATATCAGGGAAAAAGTTCCGCTGCTTGATTGACACTGGAGTGATTCGGACAGTATTAAGGAAAGAGGAGGTTCCCCTATAATGGAAGCTGATTCCTGGACCTCAGTTATTGGGGGTAGGGGGTGATACAAGGTCTGAAGAAACCAAGGACTGGCTTACTTGGAAGGATGTAGATGGTAGTCAGGGAGAGGTATGCCCTCTGGTGGTGTCTGGCCTGACAGCTAATCTGCTGGGACAGGATATTTTGGAGGAAGCTGAGGTGTTCATCACCACAGATCACAAAGGGATATATGACAATATCCTAGAGGAAGAGGAGTGCCAACAACAGTTTGGCCTATTGGGTCCCCTTAGCAATTACTGGGGGATCCACTTTTTGAGACATTGAGGCGGAACACTCCTGCACCCCCTGTGAGGCCTCACGCCCAATCCTAAAGGCCACTATTCTTACCATCCCGCCATTCAATGGCTTCCAGGCCCTCCAGTGTGGGTGGAACAGTGGCCACTTCCCCTAGATAAACTAAAAACCTAAAGGAGATAATATCAGAACAATTGACCCTAAGGCATATTAGGCCCTCTCTGAGCCCTTGGAATAGTCCTGTATTTGTCAAACAAAAGGCCACAGGGAAACGGAGAATGTTACAGGACCTAAGAAAGATAAATGAGCGAATGATTCCTGTGGGTACTCCCTTGCGAGGGCTATCCAGGATCCCCTCCATCCCTTGGGATTTGACTTTCATTGTGATTGATATCAAGGATTGCTTCTTTTCTATTCCCCTTAATCCCCAGGACTGCGAGAAGTTTGCCTTCTCCCTCTGTTAACTTCCAGGGGCCAGACCAAAGATATGAGTGGGTGGTGTTACCCCAGGGCATGGCCAACAGTCCAGCTTTTTGTCAACATTATGTTTCACAAGTCCTGCAACCCCTTTGGAGGTGATCGGATATAATTCTATATGTTTACATGGATGACATCATTATTGGGGTGGTGGACGCCAAAGTATTAGGCTCCGCCTACAAGGAATTCCAAACTCTCTTACAAAAGGGAGGATTACATATATCTAATGACAAGGTCCAGTTCTTACCCCCTTTTAAAATTCTAGGGGCTGAACTTAAGTTACACTCTGTCTGTCCCCTTAAGGCTCAATTACTTTTCTAGTCATCCTATACCTTGGTGGAATTACAAAAACTGTTGGGCAAACTCAACTGGTTGAGGCCTTAGCTTCACCTGCCTACAGAAGACCTGCTTCTGCTTTTCGACTTTTTTTTTTTTTTTTGAGAGAGAGAGAGAGAGAGAACTTTTTAATATTTATTTATTTATTTATTTTAGTTATTGGCAGACACAACATCTTTGTTTGTATGTGGTGCTGGGGATCGAACCCGGGCCGCACGCATGCCAGGCAAGCGTGCTACCGCTTGAGCCACATCCCCAGCCCCCACTTTTCGACTCTTTAAGAGATAAAGTCTCCACAGATGTCATCACATTGACTCCATCCCATCAATTGATATTCCAAAAGATTCAGTCAGCCTTAGATGCAGCACAATTGGCTCATTATAGGCCCCAATGCCCCCTGTCTTTGAATCCTCCCTGGCTCAGAGCTTTCTTCGGCCGCCATTACCCAGTTAGGTGAGCCTCTTCAATGGATACATGCGTCTGTGGGAGCGGCCCCTAGGGTCTATTCTCAACTTGACCAGTTGGCTGATCTGATAGTTAAGGGTAGGGATATTTCCCTGAGACTTTATGGGCGGGATCCTGTTGTGCTGGTAGTCCCCTAGTGGTTGTCGGACTTTGAATGGGACAGAAGAAACCATAGTCGGGTATCCAATGCCTTGGAGGGTTTCATGGGAAAGGTGGATTGTCATTACGGTACTTCAAGATGGGTGACATTCTCAAGGTTATGATGGACACCCCCCATACTTTTTCCCACCAGACCCCTCACTAAAGCAGTAAATATCTTTACTGATGGGGGAAAGGCAGGATCTGCCACTGTGGTGTACTCCGCCTCTTCCCCTGCCTGTGAAGGAAAAAGTACCCACTATTTTGAGCCAGTTACGGGATATGCACAATTTAAGATGCAGTTGCCCTGGCCTTGACTCATCTCCATGAACCGATGAACTTGTTTTCTGACAGCCTATATGTAGTCAACTTGTTACCAACTCTAGTGTCAGTATATATTAAGTTGGACAAAAACCCAATTACTCCTCTGATGATTCAAGTCTGATCCTTGTTATAAGAGTGGGCTGAGCCCATTTTTCTACAGTATCTCAGGGGACACCAAGAGTTACCTGGAATCTTGACACAGGGGAACCAAATGGCTGATCGATTGGCTTTCAATGGTACTACCATAGCTACTGCTCAATCTCAACAGAACCTTCAGATGGCTCAAGGACTTCATGAACTTACTCACTTAAACTGGAGAGGGTTACATCACAGATTCCCCCTGATTCCCATAAAAGATTTTAAAAAGATCATAAGGACATGTAAATCATGTATGCTGTTTTTACAGGTCCCACCTCTTCAATCCCCTGCCTCAGACCTAATGTCGTCTGGAAAACTGATGTTTCCCATTATGCACCTTTTGGAAAATTAAAATATATATTTATGTCTATAGATACTTATTCACATGCTTGTTGGGCAACTGCTCAGTTGGGTGAAAAAGCTCGACACACTGACAGCCATTTCCTACAATATTTTGCCATTTTGGGATTACCCCTTCAAGTTAAGACAGACAATGGGCCCTGCTTTGTAGGGAAATCATTACAAGAATTCTTCCAAACTTGGAATATTAAACACACCACTGGAACACCATACAATCCAAAAGGTCAAGCTATAATTGTGAGGCATAATAAGACCTTAAAGGACCAACTAATAAAACAAAAAGGGGGAAGCAACCCCAATGACCAATTAAGGACAGCCATGCTTACATTAAATATTTTAAATTTTTCCAAAGACCAACCTCTAACTGCTTTCCAGAGACATTGGTCTAATCAGACACCTTATTTAAAGGTAGAGGTCTGATGGAGGGACCCTCTTACTGGATCATGGTGCGGTCCTGATCCCCTCATTAGTGCAGGGAGGGGATTTGGGTGTGTATTCCCGATTGGGGAGCCAAGTCCAATTTGGGTATCTGCTAGAGATCTAAAATACTGTTCACCAGAACAAAAATGATTACCCAAGAGCACTGCCTCTTGAGGTAGGATTCTTTATTTTATCATTTGTAGGAATGAAAAGACCACTCTGGACGCTTTGCCTGGTTGTGACCAGACTCCTCATCATCTCCCTCATGGCATTCATCATGGCCACAGGGATGGGAACTGGACTTGCTGGGCTCAGTGCACCATGTTGTCAGCACTACCTTCAATCTCAACTCGACTCCTTGGCTGCGGTAGTCCTCCAAACCTGCTTACCATCCGAGGAGGAGGACTATGTCTGTTCTTACAGGAGAAGTGCTGTTTCTACTGGGCTCCTCCAGTTTCTCAAGGATCCAGCCAGAGCTGTTCAACTGATGGTGGTCGGGCAATAAGATACTATGAACCCTATGAGGTTGGCCACGCCCCCTACCAGGATGTGCAGATGTAAGCCAGGAGTAGAGCCATCTCCCTTCCTTGAGGCTTCCCATTGGGCCTGATCAGGCCCTGCAGGTAGGATTGCCCGAAGAGCTAAAGTGGTAGTGAATGACGGGTAAGATCCCCAGAAGGGCACAACATAAGACAAGCACACTCTTGAGTAAGGCAAGCACCTGCTAATAAAACGAAAAGGGGGAGATGTAGGGCATGGCTGCCCACTTCCCGGTCTTGGGGCTGCACATGTGGCTGGGATGGCTCCTGGCATTCAGCCAGGAGGCGGTGCTGTGGGTGGTGACAGAAAAGGTGGACCACCTCCAGGATAGGTCCGGAACTCTTCCGCCCTCGTGGACAGCTTGTGCCTTCCCTTACAGACTATGGCATGGGTGTACTCGTGAACTTGCTCCACCCCTCTGACCTTTATTCTGATTGGCTCCTGTGCAGTATATGAACTGTGTGTACTTCCTCAATAAACGAGATCCTGCTTCGACTAGTCTCCCTGGCGCGTCTGGTTGTTCTCCCCGCTTCTCCCACTGGTCAGGAGGAGATGGGGAGAGGGGCTAAAAACCCCGACAGATTTATAGCAAAAAAAGTGCTGGTATTTGATCTTCGAAGGGAATCCCAGGGTATATTGCATTATTTTTGCCCACGCATCAATCTACTATTCTGATACTCTTCCCTTGAAATAAACATGATTGGAAGTCTGAATAAGCAAATTGCAAGTATCCAGCCTATGATAGTACAAGTTACTTCTTGCCACTGACTATTGTAACAGTCATTATTGGGTCAAGGTCATCTTAGGAATATCCATGACCACACAACAATTTAAAAAGAGCAAGCTCTTGCTTCAATTACCAAGTAGTGGGTGAGTTCATTTTTAAACAACAGAGACCTCACTAGAAAGTTCTGGGATGGTCCTACAAGGATCCCCTGGTTCTTGACTCAGCAATGTCCGCATTCCAAAAAATCCTTATGAAGTTACTTTTAGGGTACTAATGGAGTAGGTTCTGCTGTTGTGGATCAGTTAGGGGTGTTTTTAACCTGACCTGACACAAGTAGGATCTATATCACTTTCCTTTCCAAGGTAAAAGAGGACAGAAACTCTTCCAATGTATCTTCAGCTTAGTTTAGGATAAATACAACATATGCCTAATAAGAGCAGTGAGGGAATTTTACATAGCCATTTCTTGGAAAAAAATTTCAAAAATGTATTAAATGCCACAACTGGCACAACAAACAACTCTCACAATGACTGTCCTATCTAAAGAATTAGTTCCCTGAACAGAAAAAATTCAAGTTGCCTTAATTTGTTAACTTAAAAAAAACTTATCCAGAAATATCCTTAATGTTAATTTCCAAAAGCTAAATCATACCTACACCCCCTAAAGAAGTGATTTTCATTCATCTCATGTGGTACTTCATTCTACACATCAACAGTTTTTCTATCTTTGATAACATTTAAAAAGTGTATGCATGTGGTTCAGAGAAAGGAGAGGGAAACATTAGGCTACTATCCAAAATCTATAAACTTATACTCAATGATTGGAGCCTAGCACAAAACTTACTTCCTCCATTCCACTATTTTCCCAACCTAATCACATGTCTATTCCCTCAATTTTTAACTATTACCTCTGTGATCTTTAAAATATATAAGTATCTGGAGGGCATCAGGGCACATGTATTCTCTCAGTACATAGTATTGAGAACACAAACTATCTAGCCTACAAGGTTTGTCTTCATTAGTGCATTATTCCATTATATTCATCAACATGACTTTTCTATTCTGAGACTCTCACCCAGGAAGATAAAAGTTGAAAATAGTTCTACTATTCATTCTAGCAACTCTTCAATTGAAAGTGCAATTGACTGAATGCTACAACCACCCTCACCCCAAATTCATATGTTAACACCCTAAACCCCAAGGTGATGTATTATGAAGTGTAGCCTTTTGGATGTAGTTAAGTCATGAAGGTAGAGCCTTCATTATTGGCATAAGTGCTCCTATTAGATCACAGAGAGCTACTTAACCCCTTTCACCAATGAAGACACTTTGAGAAAGCCCTGTTTTATAAATCAAGAAGTGGGACCTTACCAGACATCATCTCTGCCAAGTACCTTGACCTTGGACTTCCCAGCCTTCAGAACTATAAGAAATAAATGTCTGTTGTCTATAAGCCACACAGGTCATGGTATTTTGTTATAGCAAACTGAAGAGACTAAGGCAGAAAGCAATAATGACTTTGTACCCTAAACCTTTTGAACATTTTGCCTCCACGTTGACAGGCCCACAAATTCTAATCCATTATATCATGATTTTTACCCAAGCCTAATCAAGTCCTCATTTACCATTAAGCTAGACTTCAAAGTCTTAATCTCCCGGTCTTGCCCTTTTCCTACTAAAACTTTCAGACTCTGCCAAGACAGAGTTTTCTCTAATAGTGGTAAGCAATAAATTTAGCCTTGTCTTAGCAACAGGTTATTCTGGTTATTGGAGGAGCCAGTATTTAACATACCCATTCAATAAATCTTAATTAATTAATTCAAGGGCTGAAATGATAAAATTGGTTTGGATTTGGCAGGCATAGGATAACTGCAAAAAGTTCTTATTTGGGGGTTTGATTTTGAAGCCACTGAAAAGGATATGCACTTGACTGTTTTATGCCTTTTATAATTACTAATTTGTGGTTTTACTTTTTCAAGATTTTGACCAAATACATGGTAGCATGGTATGACAGAACCCACATACTTTATAGCAGGTGCTAATTTATAGTCAATACCATAGTGGAACAGTTGCTTTCTTTTGAGTCCACTTGTTTTTGCTTGATAAGCAAAACACCTAGGGAATTTGGTAAAACAAACAGGCTCTGAGGAGTTGGCTGGGTTAACAATGCAGGCTTCTATTGATGTGTCACCATATAGGTATAGAGATAGACAGAAAGAAAAAGATTCATGAGAGCAGGTCAATCAATAATACATTGATTTACTCAGTGCTTTCTGGCAAGGGTCAGAATTCATGTGAATTTCCATGGGAACTTGCAATTTTCTCATTGAAAGAGACAATGAGTTGTACTAGGCATTTTCTACTGTGGTTTTCAGCAATTTCTAGTATACTTTTTCATTTGTACTGGGGGCCAGAACATTTAACAATTCTTAAACTCTGAGTATGGGATATTTCCCATACAGAATCATGAAATTTGTGCCACAAAAAAGTTGTCCATGTATTGTTTTCTCTCATGTGGAAATTAAAAAAAAAAAGATGACTTGGAAACAGAAGAGGGACTTGTAGAGAAGAGGAAGAAGATTTGAAGGAGGAGGGAGAAAGAATAAGGTAGAAAAGAGGGTAGACATAATCAAATCACAATATATCTATGGATGAAAATGGCACAGTGAAACCCATAGATTTGTACAATTAATATAATTATAATTGTAAAACCACAGTAGCTATTAGACTTACCATACCATGATAACTGGACTTCAAAATTTGTTTTGTTTGGGGGAAAATCCCTGTCCAATAATCCTTATTTTCAAATGAAGAAAATAAGCCTAAAAATAAATGACTTGCTCTAGGGCACAAAGTTAATACCATTAATACCTGTACATTCTTTCACTATTAGTATACATACTCTCAAAGCATGTATTTTCATATCTAGGACCTAAATTCAAATTTTCAACTTATTTGTGTAGTATTTTTCCAAAACACACATGAGGTTTTCCATTTTGTCTACTGGATATGTGAAAAAAATAAAGCACATCTCTAGGAGGAACTATCTTTTCTACTTATAGATGCTTATGTTGGTTACTCACTTCCCTGTTGAGGGTTTGAAAGACATGCACAAAGATATGCACAAAGACTGGATGAACAAGGGGAATGAATTATAGGTCAAGATTACAATTATTTAATATAAAACAACACTAATAGAACATATTCAATATGAATAACTAATGGGCTAGAATGGGTTGCCACCAAGTATTTGGTTTTCAGTATTAAGGTATTTCATTATATCAAAGGAGAAATCAAGGCCAGGTATGAGAGAGTGATGTACACTTCTGAGATACTTAGACCTCTAGGTACAGCTACCAGGTGACTTAATGACATGTAATTGTGGTAGCACATCAGACCAGCATAATTTATGTTAGGAAATCAACAGCAATGACAAACTCCATATTATACCCTCATATACTTGTAGATAAATAACAAAATGATTGTTTTGTTATTTTCCATTTACTATTTGTTAAATAACCCAGTTAAATAAAGAAAAGAAACAAACACATGAATCCCTTATTTCTAATATTCTCTATTTTTTTAACTAATGCCTTTTTTTGGCCTCTCCCCATAAACCAAAGGTTATTTACACACATTTTAAACCAGTATTTCCATTTATACTTTGATATTACATATCTTCTAGGTGATAACAGCTTTATTCTTTATTACTCTTACCAACATCTTTGTTTTTGCACTTTTCTACTCTAGTCCTTCAAGCTGATAATCCAAAAAGCTTTTGGGGGTAGGGGGAAGCTGGGGCTATAGCTCAGGGACAGAGCACTTGCCTTGCACATGTGAGGCACTAGATTCAATCCTCAACACCACATAAAAACAAAATAAAGGCATGCTATCCATCTACAACTACAAAAAGAAAAAATTTAAAGCTTTTTTTCCTTGAGTACTAGGGAAGGAACTCAGGGACACTCAACCACTGAGGCACATTCCTAGCCATATTTTGTATTTTATTTAGAGACAGGGTCTCTCTGAGTTGCTTAGAGCCTTGCTTTTTCCTGAGGCTGGCTTTGAACTTAGGATCCTCCTGCCTCAGCCTCCAAGCCACTGAGATTATAGTTGTGCACTAGCACACCTGGCTCCAAAAAGGTGGTTTTTTTAAAATTTTTAAGTTGTAGGGGGACACAATGTCTTTATTTTTCTTGATTTATTTTTATGTGATGCTGAGGATTGAACCCAGTGCCTCACATCCACGCTAGGTGACAGCTCTGCCATGGAGCCACAACCCCAGCCCAAAGAAAGCTTTTTAAAGAGTATACATTCTGGGGACGGGGTTATAGCTCAGTTGGTAGAGTGCTTGCCTTGCATGTACAAGGTCCTGGGTTCAATCTCTAGCACAAAGAAAAAAAATAAAGAGTATACATTTTGTGCTTCTAGCTATTCCTCATTCACTCATTTAAAGAATGTGATTTTACCATGTGGTTTCTTAAAGTGGTAATGCTTTTTAGCCTTCACAGAAACTAAAGCATTGAATGAAAACTAAAAGAGGTTTCAGTTTTTGCCTATTCTAAACTGACTTATTTATGATCACTAGATCCTTGTTATCCTGGAATGTTAAGCAGTTCAGTGAGTGAAAACACCAATTACCTCTATCAGTATTTTCTGCGTATCACACTAGAGCATAGAAGATCAACGAAGATAGCATTTCTTGAAAGTAAGAAACAACAATATTAAGCAGGAATACAGAAATGTCTAAGAATCCATATTACCTACCTACAAAATGTATTTATCTAAACCTCAGAATACTAAATATCTGGTCTGTTTTGGTTCTGTTAAGCTCTGAGAATTGGGAAGTAATTCTGACCCTATTTCATCTACTACTCCACTGTGGAATAAAACTTTCTGCACTGATGGAAAAAGTACTGTATCTGCACTTTATCAGCAATAGCTGGTGGCTACCACACACAACTGTTGAACACCTGAATATGGATAATGAGACTAAGGACCTAAACTGTTGATTAATTCAATTTTATTGTAGCTACCACACTGGAAACATGGACCTATATAATAAGATGACTGTGGGCAGAACTTAATACGTTGCCAATCCTGGAAAATCTATTGGGATATCTACTTTCATGTGCCATATCATGTAGGTTTGCCAACCAACCTTTATCTATGACACTTCCCTTTCCAACCCCACTTCTAGGATTTGGAGGACAATGTGACACAGCTGTCAGAGAGCAGCAGGAATCTACTGTTTGTTTATGTGATAAAGGACATATGTGCCTGGAAGGACCCATTTTGAAATTTAACATTCACTCCACCACCTGAATATATATAGCTGGAATAAGAAAATGAAGCACCACAAGAGAACAAGTATAAAGAGAACAGCTGGAATAAGGAAGCCTTTGTAGGTTCATGAGAACTGGTATGTAGATTAAATACAACCAGAATTAAAAAGTAAAAATATTGGCGCTGGGGCTATGGCTCAGCAGTACAGCACTTGCCTTATATTTGTGAGGCACTGGGTTCAATCCTCAGCACCACATAAAAATAAATAAACAAAATAAAGGTATTGTGTCCATTTACAACTAAATATATATATATATATATATATATATATATATATATATTTTTTTTTAAGTAAAAATATTTAACAAAATGATTCCTTAAAGATATCACTGAGCCACTTCAATAACCATATTATTTAAACTACTGGTATTTTTTTTAAAAAAAATATTTAGTTGTAGATGACACAATACCTTTATTTTATGTGTTGGTAAGGATTGTACCCAGTGCCTCACATGCTAGCAAGCCCTCCACCACTGAGCTACAACCCAGCCCCACTGCTGCTCTTTTGTTATGTACAGTTGAAAGCCCAGGACCATTGGATATAGAATAATATTAGTTTTAAGTACACAGGTTGGTACAGAAATAGTCATTTTAGATTAGTTGAATTGAAAAGCTAACAAGTTTAGGATGGCAAAGTAAAATGAATGATCACAAAAGCATCAATCACATGTAAGGATCTGGAGCTGCTACTTAAGAGGTAAATTTACATTATCACATTTTATGTAGTGTGACAGTTAAACTTCTTTAAGATTCTGTAGTTGGGGTTATATACAGTAAAATTTTTGTTACATGTCTAAATGATATTTTATTTTAATTATTACCCCCATATTCATGTTGGGAAAAAGTCTTAAATATAAATTGACAGCCCAAGATACAGTTGTTGTATGAAACATAATTAAAATAATTAAACTCCTACTTATGTCACTCAAGCTACTTGCAGTGAATGGTTTTCTAACTGATATTCTAAGTCTCCATTTCATATTCATATGTGCTGTACTATAAAATCGGTGGGCTTTTGACAGGCAATCAGTGTGGCAAAGAACAGAGATGAAACTGTAAAAACAAGTAATCAGCATCAAGAGTAATGCAGTAGGAAAGCACCTTGTAAGATCAGTTAATCTCTTTGAATGTTGAGTTTGTTAGTATAAACCACTGATATGAAACTCAATAAGCCCAAGGTATGGTTCCAGTGATGGGAGAGAAAAATTTTTTTGGCCGAGTTCAAGAGAGTTTGGAGTAGACAATCACCTATCAGCTGCACATTTAGGGAGTTAAAGCAGCACACCTGAATGGGAATAAAGATATGATGTCAGCATCACAAGTAGTAATGAGATACCAAATATATGGCCACTTGAACATAGTGGGTCTCAATATTTAGAGGGCATCAGAATCAATTTAAAATTAAGAGTCTATATGTTTGTGACTACCAAAATGGTATAAAAAGGTAAACACTGATGTTTACTCTTGTTAAAGAATTCACATGATTTCACAATTCAGGAAATAAGCCTCTCCTCAGATATTATTTGAAACATCAACTTGATTTTCTTTTGGCCATTTTCAGTTGGAAAGAGAATGACTACTTGTGTTCCAAGGTTGAGATCTGAAGTTATTTATATGAAGAGTCCCAGAAGGGACTTAGTTGAAAAACCTTTGACCTGAATGTTCTTATAGGACAAATTAGTTGTGAGGCTAAAGATCTTTCATGGCCCATCTACACTAAGAGTTCTAAAGTCCCTGCATCTACTAATTAGAAAAAATTTTTAAAATGATGAAAAAAATCTTCAGGAGCTAAGTCAGTGCCCTTTTCTAAGATGTAAGTAAATCCTCCCTTCCTCCGTGTGCCAATGGGCCAGACAGCTGAGACCTCTGAAGTTAGTAAATGCAGGGACTTTAGAACTTTTAGTGTAGATGGGCCATGAAAGATCTTTAGCCTCACAAACTAATTTGTCCTATAAGAACATTCAGGTCAAAGGTTTTTCAACTAAGTCTGGAACTCAAATCTCCTATCTTAGTATAGAGACTTCTTTCCAGTATACCTTAGGATTGGGCTAAGCCTTTTTATTCCATTTAAGTGAAAGGCTAGAAGGGGGAATTCCAGAGATGGGAAGCAGCACAAACCTCAGAAAGTATAAGGAGTCTGTGTTGCACCAGAGAAAGGTTATTTTGATCACTAAACTCTCCTGAATGAGATCCAAAAATGTCTGCCTTATCCCAATTTCTACTTTCTAGTGCATAGAGTTAGAATACATTCCAGAGGCTGTACTTCCTACATGTGGGCAAAAGGTTAACAGCCTTCCAGAGGTTCTCAAGAAGTGACCCATTCAGCATCCTCTAAACAGCATTTAATGTTTTAACTATAGAAGTAGCTGCCTGGGTTGGGAGTATCATTGGTCTCACAGCTCTGATTAATTTTTTCACCTTCTTTTCCACTTACTTTACATTTTCCCTACTGAGTTTTAATGATGCAAACAGCACTAAAGCACCATCATCTTCCATATCTAAACTAAAATGGATTCATATAATAGTTTTACAGCACTGAGTATTCAAGTCACAATTACTGTCTGGTTTGCCTTGCTCTGCCTTAATAACCAACAGAAATACTCTCATAGACCTTTACAGAAAAGCAGAAAACTTAACATAATAACAGCATCTTAACAATCCACTGGAATGCATCATGGGGTTAAGCATTTCCAAGCTTCTAATATACTTTTTTCTTTTCACCACCCAGAATGAACTTCATTCTTAATTTATCAGTCATGCAAAATCTGAGTGACCTGAAAATTGAAGACCATCAACTTGGATAAATTATTTGCTATATAATAATGCCTAATAATATAACCTAAATAATCAGTAAATTTTGTTTTTGAAATCCCAGTCCAACATTCTATTACCCCATATGGTTGTCAATTCAGCCTGACAGAATAACTGGCTCTTAGGTACTGTCATTGAACTACAATGTTGACACTAGAATTATAGGTGTTATTTAACAGATAAAGCATCTGTTATAGTCCTGAAGACAATCACAGAGATAGATGCTGCTTACTTGCAGACTGCTGGAACTCCAGTTTCAAAGACTGACCTGAAGCACAGTAGCTACTTAGGGAGCTCAGGTACTAATGACATGCTTAAAAGAACGTAATGGAAATTTTCAACAGAGACATGCTCATCAATGCTTATAATAATAAAAAAAAAACTAAAGTTTCAGTGATTGATTACACACACAGCCAATTCTGCATTTACTGAAAAGGGGGATATGGGAAAATACTGCTTTTGCTTAGTTTTAAAAGAAGTGATGTGTAGCAGTTGGTGGGGTTCAGGGAAAAGGATGTAATTAATTATGCACAGCACTAGTTTCCTGATTGAATGTGATACCCCAGCTCTTAGAAGGTTGCCAGTGACAGATTGGAGCTGCACAGAGACAGCAATGGCCCTTGAAGTGGAAGTCATTACAGTAGGTGTCAGATGATGTAAATCACAAACAAGGAATACAAACTCCTGCCTGTATACCTAGATTAGAGTCAGAGTTGAATTATTATGTGAAATGTCATTCTATTAAAACACCAAGATACAAGCCAAATTGTCCTTTAAACAATTATAAACACCAAACTTCCACACTAAGGCAATACTTTGTAGTTATTTCTCTCAATGATCCTCCATTGTTAGAGAAAAGATAGAGGCTGTTTTAGCTCAGGCTGCCATAAAAAATACCTCAGACTGAGTGGTTTAAATAACAGAAATGTGGGCTGGGGCTGTAGCTCAGTGGTAGAGCACTTGCCTAACAGGCACTGGGCTTGATCTTTAGCACCACATAAAAATAAACAAATAAGGGGCTGGGGCTGTAGCTCAGTGGTAGAGCGCTTGCCTAACACATGTGAGGCTCTGGGTTCAATCCTCAGCACCACATAAAAATAAACAAAACGAAGGTATTGTATCCATCTACAACTTAAAATTTAAAAAATAAAAAAGACATTCTGTCCATCTATAACAAAAAATCTTTTTAAATACCATAAATGTATTTTCTCACAGTTCCAGGGCTAGGAAGTCTAAGATCAAGGTCCAGCAGGGTTGGGTTTCTGGTGAGGACTCCCTTCCTGGCTTGTAGATGTGGCCATCCACTCCCTGTGTTCTTACATGGCCTTTCCTTAGTGCATATATAGGGGAAAAGGAGAGAGAGGAGAAGGAGACAGAAATAGAAAGAGCCAGAGGGGTAAAGGGGGGAAGAGAGGAAGGAGAAGAGAGGGAGAGATTTCTCCTCTTAGAAGACCATCAATTCTATCAGAATAGAAACCCAAATTGTTGACTTCATTTAATGCTAATTACCTCCTGAAAGCCCTATCTCCAAATAGTCTCATTATAGGGTTAGAGTGCCAACGTACAAATTTTTGCAGGAACACAATTTAGTCCATAGCACAGATGAAATCCTTTGGTGAGCCTGACAATTTGTTCCAGTGAGATTTGTTCTCTACATGGAAATAATCTATGGTATCTAATAAGAAAAAATGGGTATAACTGGGATCTAGCTGCTATTAAAGACAATATACATGAAAAGAGAAATAAGTATAATATGCACACAGCAATATTTGATAGAAATTTTTTCAAAGATGTGAGCCAAGTGAATCTTGGCAGTAGTATTTCAGGTGCCATCAAACTGGATATTTGAACCCTTCTTCCCATATGTCTAAGTACTCTAATTTTACCTCTTCTTTCCCACAATCCCTGGATGCCAACAGAGAAGGCACCACAACAGTTGGTTAGGACTTTTCCCCTACTTGGACCAACTGATATTCTCCACCCTCACTCCTTTCTGACCAGTTTGATTTTGTTTCCTGAAAACTTGAGAGTTACAGTGCCTATTAAAGGATTTTTCTTTGTCAGGGGCTAGACTAGCAGACCTGTTGTTACTCAGAGGAAGAGATTTAGGACTTGAATGCAGCATTTGAAATTGCATACAATCATAAGATTTGCCTCACATGAATCATTCCTAACGTACATTTAAAAAGTAATTCAAAAGTGATTTGGATTTTTTTTTTTTTTTGCAGTTAGGATGTTCTAAAAGACATGCTGAAAGAACACTGACATAAGGCAGCTGGAGAAACAGGCATTGTTATTATTAGCTGCAACTATTTTTTTCATTATATTTAATATTCCTTTTACTGACTACCTTTACCCATTAAGGCAAGTCGATCAAAACATTGAGAACTTGTGAATGCATATATGACCAACATAGTTAAGATTGGTGACGGTCAATTAAATATGACCCTCACATGCATTAACAGGTGGTCTAGCTAAGTAAGCCAAGTTTTCTAGCATCTTTATCTCAGTGCCTGTTACAGCCAATAGCAGGTTGGACACTGATCCTTAAACTTGGAGACCTTTTGTCTATCATCTACAGAGATGACTATATGATTCAGCAAAGCCTTAATTACTCAGTAAAAAATTAATTTTAAACAGGATTTACTGTTTTATACTTTTCTATTTAATTTCCATTGGATCAATATGATAAAAACCTCTTTCATTTCTGATTTTAGGGATTTGTGTCTTTCTCTTTGTTACCCTGGTTGGAAGTTTATCAATTTGATCTTTTCAAAGAACCAGATTTTGGTTTTGTTGATTTTCTCCATTTTCCTAATTTCAAAAACTTCCATTTTTTGTCATTTAAAAATTCTGTTTGCTTTAGGCTCAAATTACTCACATTTTCCTGATTTTACAAGGTGCAGCTAAACTACCTGTTATGGTTTGGATGCGAGGTGTTCCCCAAAAGCTCACATGTGAGACAATGCAAGAAGGTTCAGAGGAGAAAAGATGGGAATGTGAGAGTCTTAACCCAATCAGCGATTTAATCCCCTGATAAGGGATTAACTGAGTGGTAACTGAAGTGGTAGGGTGTGGCTGGAGGTGGGAATTAGGGTGTGGCTTTGGTGTATATATTTGTATCTGGAAAGTGGAGTCTCTCTGCCTCTTGATCACTGTGATGTGAGCTGGCTGCTTCCTTCCACCACACCATCCTGCCATGATGTTCAGCCTCATCTGTGCTGAGGAAGGGAGCTAGCCTTCTGTGGACTAAGACCTCTGAAACTGTGAGCCCTTAAATAAACCTTTTCTCCTCTATGATTGTTCTGATCAGGTCCTTTAGTCACAGCAACAAAAAGGTGACTAAAACACTACCTGATTTTACATTTTTCTTCTTTTCCAATATAAGCATTTTAGAACTATTATTTTTCCTGTAAGACCTGCTTTTGCTGGTCCCCATAGATTCTAATAAGCTGTATTTTCATTTTTGCTTAATTCAAAATATTATAAATGTGCTATCAAATCTGAAAATATTTTGAGACTTTCCAGCTATATTTCTTTTTATTTTAATTTTGTTGTGGTCCAAGAACATACTTGATTTCTACTTTTAATTCTGTCCTGGTGTTTTATATGGCCCATAACCTGGTCTATGTTGGTGAATGTTCCATGTGAACTTGAGAATACATATTCTGCTGTTGTTGGCATAGTCTAATAATAGATCTAATAGTTAATTAGATCAGTATGATTGATGGTTCTGTTCAGGTCAACCTTCCCTCTACTGATTTTCTACCTACCTGATCTGTTAATAAATGAAAGAGGGATACTGGAATGCCTAGTGTACTAGTGAATTTGTCTATTTCTCCTTAAAGTTCTATCAGCTTTTCCTTTAAATATTATGACAAATTGTTGTTAAGTGCACATTTAACAACAATTTAAGGACTGGTTTGTCTTCTCTGAAACTGGCCCCTTTTTATCATTATGTAATGGCACTTTTTATCTCTAAAGATTTCCTGTTTTGGGGCTGGGGATGTGGCTCAAGCGGTAGAGTGCTCGCCTGGCATGCGTGCGGCCCAGGTTGGATCCTCAGCACCACATACAAACAAAGATGTTGTGTCCGCCGAAAACTGAAAAATAAATATTAAAAATTAAAAAAAAAGATTTCCCGTTTTCTAGGACTGCTTAGTTTGACAATAATACAACTACTCCAGGTTTATTGTGATTAGCGCTAGGATTTTTCTCCATTCCTTTACTTATGAAGTACCAGAATCTTTATATTTAAGGTGTGTTTCTTATTTGTAACAGAGTTGGGCTTATTTTCTTTTAATCAATTGTGACCATCTTTGTGACTTGATTGTATTAACATGATCTGCATTTAAAGTAATTATTGATGTAGATGGATTAATATTTACTGTGTTGGCAACTACTTCCAATTCATTGCACTTTTTTCTTCCCCACCATTTCTGAATTCTCTTGTTTTGATTGAGCATTATATATGACCCCCCCCTTTAATCTCTTTTACTAGCATTATCACTAGTACTTCTTTTTTAAAGATAATTAGGTAGTTCCTCTAGAATTTACAATATACACTTAGAACTAACATATGTTCACCTTCAAATAACCCTATGTTGCTTTACCAGTACCAGTAGTGCTGGTACCTATATTAAGAGTATTCCCATTCCCAAACTCCCATCCTTTATGGATAAGTGAAACCGGCCATCAGTGGTTTCACTTATCCATATATGGAAAATACCCAATACTCAGTTACTATGGCATGGGAAAAATGGAGGAACTGTGACTGGGAAAAGGGGAGGGAGGGGGCATGGGGGCAGGAAAGATGGTGGAATGAGATGGATATCATTACCTTAGGTACATGTATGACTGCACATATGGTGTGATGCTACATCATGTAGAACCAGAGAAATGAAAAGTGGTGCTGCAATTGTGTATTCAAAATGCATTCTGCTGTCATACATACCTAATTAGAATAAATCAATAAATAAATAATTTAAAAAATAAAAGTTAACTATTAAATAATTATAATAATATTAAAATATTTTCATTTACCTTAATTTTTTTCTTACCTAATAGTCTTTATGTAAATTTGAACTTTTACTTAAAATCATTTTCATCTCCCTGAAGAACTTTCAATATTCCTTGCAGGGTACAGTGCTATCAATAAGATAAAAAAATTCAGAAACTTCTAATACATAATAAAATTTGAGTCTACATCAATCATTTCACTGTGGTAGGAGGCAATGTAACATATCTAGCACTTGGAAACCATATGCTCTGGAGTTCCACTGCCTGGGTTTGAATCTAAGCCCCACTGTGTAAACAAGAACTGAACCACTGTAAGGCTCATTATACTATCTCATATTTACACAGTGAAAATGCTGTTCCTATCACCAAATAGCTATATGAATTTAACATTATTTGTACTTTGGCTGGCACATATGAAGGAAGCAATAAATACCAATTATTGTTTTTAGTGCCACTAGTTCATGGAACCAAAATCTGGTAGTAAAATTAATGGAAAAAAATAAGCAAAGCATCCTAGATGTAGGAGGGGCTCCCTGTGATCACTGTAATAACTGCAGTAGAAAAATAATCCACTAGGTAAGTTCCTATAACTTCTCTCTTGATAAAGTTCTGAGACTGCCACTCATTTTGAGTGTCGTAAAACCCTGAAAGCTAAGACTACTCCATAAATAGGTTCAAGAACTAGCTAAGGACTTCTCTTAACCCAAACTTATATAACACCTTAACACTTGCCCTCCACTCCTCTTCATTAAAATTACTGATAGAAATCTTGGGGAGGGGCTGGGGTTGTGACTCACTGGTGGAACACTTGCCTCTCACTTGTGAGACCCTGGGTTCGATCCTCAGCATCACATAAAAATAAACAAACAAAATAAAGATATTGTGCCCATGTATGACTAAAAACAATTAAAAAAATCTTGGAGCTGAGGCTGTAGCTCAGTGGTAGAGCACTTGCCTAGCATGTGTGAGGCACTGAGTTTGATCCTCAGCACCACATATAAATAAATAAAATAAAGGTATTAAAAACACACATTTAAAAAAATCTCCAAGAGATAGTTACAAAGCAAAACAAAAATATCAGATATTAGGGAAAAAAGGGGCTTTGGAGGGCTGGGGCTGGGGCTGGGGCTCAGTGGCAGAGCATTTACCTTACACATGTAAGGCACTGGGTTTAATCCTCAGCACCACATAAAAATAAACAAAGGCATTTAAAAAAAAGGCCTTTGGAAATACAAGAGTCCTAAGAATTCCTGATACTCTACATCTGTTGAATTGCCTTTTGTTTGGCAGGTCAGTTAAGTGCACAAAAGACTGAAAAACAGAACATCACCAATTCCTTCCCTGCATCTGCCCAAGTCCAAGATACTGAATTCCAAATGGCAGGAAGGTACATTAATCAAAATGCAATTTAATATTGTACTGGAATGGAAATTCAGTGTATAAGACTAGTTTTAAGTTTTACACAAGCATTTCTGTAAAAACTTGAAACACTTTGTGATATACAGGAGTCCTAATATCCTGTTTTTTTTTTTTTTTTTTTTTTTTTTTTTGCTCTGTTGAAATGTGTTCTGTTCAGTTCATTGAAAGAGGACAAAAATATGAGAACAGACCAGGTATTACTCTTCTCTCGAAATCAGGCAAAAACTGAAAAGAAAGTATTATTTACCACCATTAGTATTTTCCTTTTTTTTTTTTTTTTTGCAGTACCATTGAACCAGGGGCACTGTAACACTGAACTACATAGCCCCAGTCCTTTTTATTTTTGAGACAGTTTCTCCACTAAGTTGCTTAGGGGCCTCACTAAGGAGGCTATCTTTGAACTTACAATCTTCCTGCCTCAGCCTCCCAAGTTGTTGGAATTCCAAACACATCACCACACCCAGCTCATTTTAATTTTGAGACAGGTTCTTGATAAGTTGCCAAAGCTGGCCTTGAGTTTGTGATCCTCAGCCTCCCAAGTTGCTAGGTTTACAGATGTTTGCTACTGTGCCCAGCAAATGTCTATGATGTATGATTTAATTTATATTTCCTGAATCATAGAAATTCTTCTTATAGTTGTTTTGAATGTTTAAAAACTTGTAGATAAGGATTTAATTTATGGCTAGGGTAAAAATGTTTTAAAAGTTGCAAAGCCAAGCACAGTGTCACACATATGTAATCCCAAGCACTCAGGAGGCAGAAGTGGGAGGATCACAAGTTCAAGGCTCACCTGAGCAACTTAGTGAAACCTTGTCCCAACATACAAAATATTTAAATGGTTGGGGGGTGTAGCTCAGTGATAAAGTGCTTACCTAGTAAGAGTTAGGTCCCAGGTTTAATCTCCAGTACCTCACACACACAAAAGCTGCACCAATTCATGTAAAAAAATTCATTAGTACATATACTAGGATAATCTTAAAGGCAAACCATATCCAAAATCTATACAAGTTAGTTTATCTTAAAACAATCAGAATGGTTTAAGAGTCAATTAAAGAATATAGAATGAGATATTTATGGAGATTTTCAAAATACGAAGTGCAACAAAAATTTGCTCTAATAATAACCTTGACACATGTTAAAAAGGAGATTGGAAGGAATTCATGAATTGGTTGATCTACTGAAGTTAATATCCTCTCAAGTCTCTAGATATTGTCCTCTGGGAACATTATCTCTACATCCAGATATACAGAATATATTCTTTGAATCTTTCGTGGATGCTCCAATGAGGCAGAATGAACAGCAATGTGTGCTGAAGGTCTTATTTCTCTGAGTCACCTCTAAATGTAAAAGATATACCTTTATCTGTCACTTTCACAATTATGATCTGTGTATGTTTTCAAAGTTTGTGAAGTGAGGAATGTAACATGAAATTTTTCCTCTAATAAGAGCAGCTTATGTGAACAATGAATGAAGGGGAAAAAACAGGAAACAGTCCTTCAAGTAGCAGTGCCTTCTAGTTCCAAATTCTAAGGACAAGTAGTAAGATCAGAAACTTCACCTTTATCTCACAATTTTGCTTTCAGCATCAAGATAGTTTAAGTGTTGGGGGAAATTTCTCTCATTTACCTAATAGCCTGTACCACCTGAGAGCATGAACTCTTTATTCAAGCAGAAGGATGTGGTCAATTATCAGGCAGGAGAAATGGGTAGTGTGCTAAGCATGTTAACTATGCCAGGAATCTGGCACTAAATGGGAGACTGGATGATCCCATCATCTGAAAGATTCCATCCAGCACAAAATGTAACATTACTACAGGAAAATTCAAGAATGTGTGTGACAGAAGGGATGCTATATATTTCAAGGAATAAAGGAAGTGTAAAGCTTAAATGATTTGTTGATATGTATATATTAAGGCAAAACTACTTGGATTATCAAGGTGGCATTTTAGAGAATTCTGCTAATTAAGAATAAGTTAATTAGCAATTCATGAATACTGTTTACTGTAGATTTTTACATTTATAATTTTCCAATAGGGAGATTTCTATTTGTGATTTCATCAATTTGATACTTGTTATGTTTTTAAATGGCTCATTTAATACATAACCTCATAATATTTTTATTTCCCCAGACTTCAAAGAAAATGGTATAAAAATCAACTATAGCAAAATTTCCCCAAACTCTATTCAAAGTCCAGATCTGGCATTTGGAAAAATAGGAAAACCTAGAATTAGTGCCTTATGTTACATAATGACATCCCAAGAGGAGGATATGGTGCATTTCATGAGAAATTGAGGAAGATAGGGAGAAAAGGAGAGGGAATATGTATTACTCAGAGAACAAATTTGAAGATTAGAAATAATTATTTGTCTACTACTACCATAGTTGGAATAGCAATTATTATGAGATGCTTAAGAGGAACCATTAAGAATGGGAACTAAGAAAGACTCAGGAAATAGTAAAGATAGGGTAGTCCAACATGGCCCAAAAAAGAATGTGCAATGAAACAAGAATTTCATTATCTTGGGAACATAAAGCAAAAATTTCAAAGAGACACACATAGAGAAATATAAATATTAAAGAGTATTGGTCTAGGAGCCCCAATATCTGACTAATAAAAGATCCAAAAAGACAGAAGACAGATGAAGAAAAAGCACCATGGGCTTATGGTTTTGAACCTAGAATTTTATAGCAAGTATAAATGAAATGTGAAGTCCATAAAGAAGAATGAAATTATGGCATTTGCCAGTAAGTGGATGGAGCTGGAGAATATCAAGCTAAGTGGAAATAAGCCAATCCCCCCAAACCAAAGGTGGAATGTTTTTCTGATATGTGGATGCTAATTCACAATAAGAGAGGGCTAGGGAAGAAGAGAGATACTTTAGATTAGGCAGAGGGCAGTGAAGGGAGAGGAAGGGATATGGTGGTAGGAAGGGTAGTAGAATGAATCAGACATTATTACCCTACGTGCATATATGATTACAAGACTGATGTGATTCTACATCACGTACAACAAGAATAAGAACTTATACTCCATTTGTGCACAATGTGTCAAAATGTACTCTACTGTCATGTATAACTAGTTAGAATAAAAATGTGAAGTCCAAATAAATATTTTAAAAATTTATTTTATATGTGGTGCATAAGAATTGAACCCAGTGCCTCATGCTAGGCAAGCACTGTACCACTGAGCCACAACTCCAACCCCACAAATAAATATTTTTTTCAAATACTCAAATATTCAAAATCCCTGCCTTATATACTCCCTTAGGAGCTTAAGCTTTTACTTCAAAAAATAAGGAATATTAGAAAATATAAGGAGTATATTTAGCAGGCTGGATAACATAAAGCAAAGATATTCTTGACAAGAGGGCAGGATATGAAAGGAAGAGAAGTGAAGGGAAGGACCGAAGTACAAAATAAATGCCCTTATCAAGCATGGGTTCATGAGATGGAAACAGAATATAGTAGTTGAAAATGCAAAGGTTTACTAGTACAGAAATTAACAGTGACAAATTCTGGGGAAAAAAAGGCAAGAGACAAAGATAGCAGACTAAATGAAGGGTACCATTTCCAGTTGCTCTGTGGTTTGGTCTTCAAGCAGCCAGGAAAACTGCTTCCCAGTGAGGCAGGTGACAGAGGGAATACACTGAATTTCAATATCAAAACCATATCTGGGTTGGGGCTGTAGCTCAGTGGTAGAGTGCTTGCCTAGCACATGTGAGGCAATGGGTTCAATCCTCAGCCCCACATAAAAATAAAGGTATTGTGTCCATAAAAATTGTTTTAAAAACCCATAGAGGCAGAAATTCAGGTGCTTTGAGCATAGAATAGGAAAGAATACCTCAGGAATCCAGCCAAAGCCTCAGCTCTGGTCCACTGTGGAGGGGGGGGCCAACCTGGGCACAAAGACTTAGTCGGGGAAGAAAATGTGGCACAGGGGAAGCTGTGTGACAGAGGGGTGGTCTGCGCAGGAGTAACTTAGAGGCAGGGTGGCCAGCTGGAATGAGGGGTGCTTTGCAGATCTGATAGGGACACCATCTCTGGGTGGTGGCACAACAGGTTTCTGATGTGGCAGGAGCAGGACATTCATAACAAGCATTAGCCATTGTCCTGCATGTGACCCATGTGATTTCTAGATTCCTGGCTGGGAGTGACCAGGGGGTTGGCCCCTGGCTGGGGGTCAGGAGAATCCTAGAATGGGCTTGCTTAAAACTTCAGGTTTAGTTGCTGGCAGGACTAGCTGGGGGAAGTCCCAGAAACTAGACTGGCAGGCACATTTGCATCTGGGGTCTGATTCTAGAAGGCCATATTTGTGGGTGGTGGAACATGTGAGAAGAGAAATTGGTTCCTAACTTTCCCCCAAGAGCAAACACTCAGAAGATCCCCAGCAGAGACTGGCATCTGCCTGGCATCAGGGTAGTTGGATTTGTTCTCTGTAGAACAGATAACTCCTGTCAGTGCTCACAGGGTAGGTCAGATCTAATGCCAGCTGCCTGAATTTCACATTCACAACTCTGCATCAGCCCCATCTTAAAGTGCACCTACCTAATTTGCATGGACAAAACTCCAACTGTCACTATTTCCCTTTCTGTCCTAACTTCAACTATTTAGAAGGGAAGCTGAGTGCCAATACAACCAGCTTCAGTTCCAGGCCACTGCAGCTGACAGTCTGGTAAGCAACTCAAAAACTGGTTTCAACCAGTAACCCTTACTCTCCCAAAGGGATCTGTGGCCCAAGAGGAAATGAAAAGGACAGTATGGCATAAAGGAGTGAATACCCATTCAATAGTTTTGGCCACATCAGCAAAGAAAATCCCTTTATTTTTCATTAAGAATTTTTCTTATTTTATCCTTTTTCCATAGAGCTTGAGTATGTGAATTGACTCATGGATATAAATACACACACACACACACACACACACACACACACACACTTTTATCAGTTTTTTTCCTATACTCAGCCTTTTATTTTGCCTTGTTTTGACTTTAGAGGAGCAGATTTTTATTTATGTATTTTTTTTTATTTGTTTGTTGTTGTTCATTTTTGGTACTCCTCTCTTTCCCTTCAATAGCCAAATTTGCCTGTTCTTCTCATTAGCAGTTTTTGTTTCTGAACAAGACATCACTATTTTGCTGAGATTGGCCTTGAACTTGTAATCTTATTGCCTCTGCCTCCCAAATCACTTGGAATATAGGCATGAAGCACTGCCCCCTCAGCTCCTAGTTGTTTTTTTTTTTAGTCCTTTCTCCTTTATAGTAATCACTTCTTACCTCTTTCCTCCCATAAATCTATTCATTTTCTGAGTATTTTCACTTTATACTTCCTAACTCATTTTATACATTATACTTCCTAACTCATTTCTTTATACTTCCTAATTCATTTTCCTTCTTGTTAACAAACTATAATTTTACTATCTTTAAGAACATTTTAGTTTAAATAATTATTGCCCCCACCATTCATGCTGTTGAAGATATTAATACTGGGGAAGGCACACTTGGCAACTGATTTATACTTTAATGCTAGATCTAGTTCACAACTGTTTAGTGTTGTTACTGCTAAATGGTGACCTTGCTGTTTCCTCTTTTTGTAGTAATTTATAGTAATTAATAGAGTAGGCACTGGACATTCCTTCTATTGCTGTATATTGACCACTATTCTTGGTATTGCTCGTTTCTGAGAAGGGCTGAGAAGCAAATGGTACACTACAAGTTCCCAGAGCAGAGACTCCATAGCTGAACTGCACCCACAACTCAGCAGTTACAGCACATCTTCCTCCAAACACAAAATAACCACTCTCAAGATTCAACACTAGCTTAACACACAGAATAATAGAGAGAAAAACTCCATGCCAAAAACTAAGCCCTAAGTAGGAATGACTAGAAAGAGGACAGCATGTTCCACCCTTAGATATCCAATTACTCCTACAGCAATATCACAAAAATCCCAAAACAATGGATTACAGAAACCCACAGTGTTTTAGCAGTTCCACAGGAGTAAATTAATTCAGCAGCTCTGCAGTAGCAGACTGAGAGGCAAAGGTAGGTGAAACTAACATTTACTGAGCCTGGGAGTTGAAGCGAAGAGACACCAACAACATGGAACTTCTAAGAGACAACTACACTTCAAAGGACATCCTCACAAAGAGGAAGAGAGATACAGCCAGACACTGGTGCATACCTATAATCCCAGCAATTTGAGAGGCTAAAGGAGTAAAGATTACAAATTCAAGGCCAACCCCAGCAATTTAGTGAGACTCTTAGCAACGTAGTGAGACCCTGTCTCAAAATTTAAAAAATAAAATAAAATAAAAGTGGATGGGTAGTTCAGGGGTAGAATACCCCTGGATTCAGTCTCCATTACTACACATTCACACAATGCACAAGTATATGACCTCTGAAAACATGAGTAACTAGGCAAACAAACAAGTCTCCCCTCAAAGTTAGAATTCCAACAAGGGAACACATGAACATGGAAGGGGAAGAAATTCCAAAGGCAGAGTTTTAAAAATTGACTATTAAAATGAATAATGAGCTAAAAGAACTGAGGAACAAATCGAGGAATGAATTAAGAGAGCAATTACAGGAGGTTAAAAAAAACCTTTCTTAAAGAGATAAGAGATTCTGATAAGAAACCAATGAGTACTTCTGGAAATGAAAGACAATAAATCAAATAAAATTTCACTTGAAAGAATCACCAACAATATAGATTACATAGAACACAGAACCTCAGATCTCAAAGACTGGGTATTTGAGCTAGAACACCTAGCAGACAATAAAGGAAAGAAATAAAGGATCATTATCAGAATATACAAAACTCTGGGATGACACTAAGAGATCAATCTTAGGAGTCACTGGGGCAGATGCTAACACACAGTAAGTGGAGGGAGGAGGAAAGAATATAAGTTCATTGGATTAGACAAAGGGGAATGGGGAGAAAACAGAGGGATGGGGATGGGAAAGACAGTGGAATGAATAAGACAGAACTTTCCTATATTCATATATGAATGCATGACTAGTGAAAATACACATCATGTACAACCACAAGAACAGCAAGCTATACTCCATGTATGTATGATATGTCAAAATACATTCTACTGTCATGTATACCTAAAAAGAAAAAAAAAGAGTCACTAGGATAGAAAAGGACATAGAAATACTGGTTAATGATATTAACAAACTATGCAGTGAAATAGCAGAAAGTTTTCCAATTCTTCAGAACGAAATGGACATCCACATACAGAAGCATGCAGAACCCCAAATAGATAAGATTAAAAACAGCCTCTTCAAGATAAATCATAATCTAAATGCCTAACATAGGCAACAAGGATAGAATATTAAAAGCCACAAGAGAAAAATATCAGATCTCATTAACAAGTGGACCAATAAGATCCACTTCAGACTTCTCAACTCGACACTAAAAGCCAGGATGGCTTGGAATAATATAATCAAGCCCTGAAAGAAAACAACTGCCATATTTTCAATACCCAGCAAAGCTATCATTCAGAATTGAAAAAAATTAAACTTTCCACAATAAAACTAAAACAATCAATGATGAATAAATCTGAACTACAGAAAATACTTAAACACTACACAAAGAACTCAAACCCCACAGCTCTCAAATTATGAAGCTCTCCAGAAGAGCATTTAAGTAAATTAAGGAAAAAAAAAACTAAATCTATGAAACAAACCAAAATGGCAGGAAATAATAAATATGACTCCATAATAACTCCCAATGTAAATGGTTAATTATCCAATTGAGATAGACCAGGAGAATGGATTAAGAAACAAGACCCAATTGTGTGCTATTTGCGAGATTCATCTTATAGGCAAGGCTGTCCTGACTGAAAGGATAGAAAAACATCTTCTGTGCCACTGGAGTCTGAAAACAGGTATCTGATACAGAAGATTTCAAACAAAAAAAAAAAAATCAGAAGTTACAAGTAAGGTAAATATATACTGTTAAAGGGAACAATTCAACAAGATAGTAAATATTTATGTCTTAAACGTCACCATACCTAATACATAAAACAAATACTAGTTGACTGTAAGTCCCAGGTAGACTGCAATACAATAATACCTGGTGATTTCAACACACCTCTTGGAACAGATTGAGACATAAAAGCAATAAAGATACTTCTGACCTAAATGATATAAATCAAGTGGATCTAACAGACATCTATAGACCATTTCAGGCAACAACAATTGAATATACTTCTCATCAGCTTATGGAGCCTTTACCAAAATAGATCATAATTCAGGATACAAAGCAATCTTGGCATATATAAAATATCTATATCCCATGCATCATATTATAATTGAAATTAGAATTCAATGGCAAGAAAACTTATAAACACATGGAGATCAAACAATACTATTCAAAATGGTTTGTTCTTTATTGAAGAAATGGGGAGAAATAAAAAAATACTTAGAATAAAATAATTATAGTAAACCAATGTACCAAAAATCTCTGGGACGCTATAAAGGCAGAACTAAGAGGGAAGTTTATAGCATTAAGTGCCCACAGAAAGATCCCAAATAATGCAAATCTACATCTCAATGACCTAGAAAAGCAGAGGAAAAAAACCAAACCCAATAGAAAATATGAATAATTAAAGTCAAAGCTAAAATTAATGAAAGATTTATTAGTTGTAAATGGACACAATATATTTTTATTTGTTTATTTTTATGTGGTGCTGAGGATAGAACCCAGGGCCTCATGCATGTGAGACAAGTACTCTACAACTGAGTTAAAACCCCAGCCCATGAAAGAGAATTTTTAAAAATACAAAGAAATTGATGCAATAAAAATTTGATTCCTGGGCTGGGGTTGTGACTCAGTGGTACAGCACTTGCCTAGCATGTGTGAGACACTGAGTTTGATCCTCAGCACTGCATAAAAATTAATAAACAAAATAAAGGCATTGTGTCCATCTACAGCTAAAAACAATTTAAATAAAAATTTTGATTCCTGAGCTGGGGCTCAGTGGCAGAGCAGTTGCCTAGCATGAATGAGGCACTGAGTTCAATCCATAGCACCACATAAAAAACTAAACAAATAAAGGCATGCTGTACATCTACAACTATAAAAAAATATTTTTTTTAAATTTGATTCCTTGAAAAGATAAACAAAGTTGATAAACCAAGCTAACCTAAAGAATGAGAGACAAGACACTAATCAGCAACATTAGAGATTATAAATGAAATATTTCTACTGGCACTTCTGAAATCCAGAGGATCATTAGGGACTATTTTGAAAACTTTCATTCCAATAAATTGGAAAATCTAGAACATATTGACAAATTTCTAGACACATAATCTACCCAAATTGAACCAAGAGAAAATCAAAACCTAAATAGGGCCGGGCATGGTGGCGCATGCCTGTAATCCCAGTGGTTCTGGAGGCTGAGGCAGGAGTATTGCAAGTTCAAAGCCAGCCTTAGCTACTTAGGGAGACCCCAAGTAACTGAGCAAGACCCTGTCTCAAAATAAAAAAGGGATGTGGCTCAGTAATTAAGCACCACTAGGTTCAATCCTGGTACAAATAAAGACCACCAAACCTAAACAGATGAATATCAAGTATGAGACTGAAATAGTAGTATAGTAATAAAAAGCCTTCTAATAAATAAAAGTCCAGGACCAGATGGACTCTCAGTTGAGTTCTATCAGACTTTTAAAGAAGAACTAACACCAATTCTCCTCAAATTATTTCATGAAACAGGAAGGGAGGGAATATTCACAAATTCATTCTATGAAGCTAGTAATACCCTGATAACAAAATCAGATAAAGACACATCAAGGGGGGGGAAAAACTACAGACCAAATATCCTGATGAATACAGATGCAAAAACCTTAAATTATTAGCAAAACACATTCAACACACAATAGGCAGATTCTACACCATGATCAAGTTGGATTCATCTCAGGAATACAAGGTTGATTCAATATACATAAACCAATAAACGAATGTTATTCATCAAAAATAAACAAAATCACATTATCTCAATAGTTGCACAAAAATCCTATGACAAAATTCAGCACCCATTTATATTTAAAACACTGGAGAAACTAGGAATTAGAAGGAATTTATCTCAACATCATAAAGGTCATATATGACAAAAATCAAAACGAACAACATCATACTGACAGAAAAAATATCTAAAAGCATTTCCTCTAAAACCAGGAACAAGACAAGGATGTCCACTCCAATATAGTAGTTGAAACTCTAGACAGACCAATCAGGAAGAGTAGTAAATTAAAGGGATACAAATAGAAAAAGTCAAACTGTTTTCTGATGACATGATTCTGTACTTAGTGGTCCCAAAATATTCCACCAAGACTTTCAGAGCTGATAAACTAATTCAGCAAAGTAACAGGATATAAGATCAACATAGAGAAATCAGTTTCTTTCTTGTACTTCAAAATAATTTTAAAAATACTTGGTAGTTTTTCTAAGTAAGAACATGGAAGACCTCTACAATGAAAGTTATAAGAATAAAATAAAGGAGGAAATTTAATAAAACCTTAGAAGATGAAAAAACCCACCATGGTCATGGACAGGTAGAATTAATATAGTCAAAATGTTCATATAATCTGTTGTCTACAGATTCAATGCAATCCTCATCAAAATACCAATGACATTCTTCACAGAACTAGAAAAACAAGTCACAAACTTTACATGAAATCAAAGGCCCAGAATAGACAAAGAAATCCTGAGCAACAACAGTGAAGCTGGATCCATCACAATATCTGACCTCAAATTGTACTATAGAGCTACAGCAACAAAACACCATGGTATTGACATAAAAATAGATATAAAGAACAATGGAATAAACTAGAATACACAGACAAATCCACATAAATAGTCATGTGATCCTTGACAGAGGGGGCCAAAAGCATACATTGAAAAAAAAAACCAGCCATTTTAACAAATGATGCTAGAAAAACTGGATATCCATAAGTAGAAGAAAGAAACTAGATCCCAACTTCTCACCCTGCACAAAAATCAACTTGAAATGGATCAACAGCTAAGAAATTACTGAAACTACTAAAAAACAGTGATAACCCTCCAACATATTTGTGCTAGCCTAAAGTTCAAGAAATAAAACCAAGAATCAGTAAGTGAGATAGCATTCAATTACAAAGCCTCTGCACAGCAAAGGAAGCATAAGCATGAGGACAGTCTACAGAATGGGAGAGTATCTTTGCCAGCTAGTCTTCCACCAGAAGATTAATAACCAGAATACATAATGAACTCAAACTTAACACCAAAAAATTAGTGACCTAGTCCAATGGACAAAAGATCTAAGAAGACATTTCTCAAAAGCATAAATATAAATGGCCAACAAATATTAAAACTGTTCAATGTCCTTAGGAAGCAGAGAGATGCAAATCAAAACTACACTGAGGTCAGATGCACTGACATGCACCTGTAATCCTAGCAATTTGGGAGGCTGACATAGGGGGAATCATAAGTTTCAGGGCAGTGTGGGCAATTTAGGGAGACCCTGCCTCAAAAATAAAATGGTTCAGGATGTAACTCAGTGGTAGAGTACCCCTGGGTTCAATCCCCATGACTGCCAAAAAAATACACTGAGATTTCATCCAAGTTAAAAATACACTGAGATCTCATCCAAGTTAGAATGGTACTCATCAAGAATACAAATAATAACCCAGTGTGGTGGTGCATAAATGTAATCCCAGCAGTTCAGAAGGCTGAGGCAGGAGCATCACAAGTTCAAAGACAGTCTCAGCAACTTAGCAAGGCCATAAGCAACTTAGTGAGGCCCTGTCTCAAAATTAAAATGAATTAAAAGAGCTGAGGATGTGAGCTCAGGAGTTAAACAACTCTGGTTCAATCCCAGGTATGAGAGAAAGAGACAGACGGCGAGAAAGAGAGACACACAGAGAGAGAATACAAACAATATTTTCTGGTAAGGATAGAGAGAAAAAGGTATACTTACACCTCATTAGTGGAACTGCAAATTAGTACAACCAGTTTGGAAAGCAGTCTAGAGATTCCTCAAAAAAAATTAGCAATGGAATTGACATATAATCCAGCTATTCTACTCCTTGGACTAAAAATCAACACACTACAGTGATACATGCATATCAAAGTTTACAGTAGCACAATTCATAAGAGTCAAGTTACGCAACCAGCTAAGGTATCCTTTAAAAGATGAATGGATAAAGAAAATCTTGTGTATGTACACACTGGAGTTCTACTCATCCATAAAAAAAAGAATGAAATTATGTCACATGCTGGTAAATGAATGGAACTAGAGAACATTATGCTAAGTGAAATAAACCACTCAAAAAGTCAAGGGTCAAAAATTTTCTCTCATGTATGGAAGCTAGAAAGAAATAAAAGAATGTAAAAAAGCAAACCCTGTATAACTAGAATGGAGATCAGTACAGTAGAAGCAGAGGATCAAAGTGGAGATGAATAGCAAGAAATGGTGAATGAGCTGACCAAATTATGCTTTGTGCACCTATGAATATATCACAATGCTTTCCAATTTCATATGTAAGTATAATGTGCCAATTAAAAATAAACATGACTGGGCATGGTGGTGTACACCTGTAATCTCAGCAGCTCAGGAGACTGGCAGGAAGATCACAAGTTTAAAGCCAGCCTCAGCAACTTAGTGAGATCCTGTCTCAAAAAAAATAAACAAATATGCTGGAGATGTTGTTCAGTGGTTAATGCTCTGAGCTCAATCCCTGATACAAAAAAAGAAGGAAGGCCAACAGAGTAGAGGAAGGGAATCATGGGTTCAAATGGAGAAAATTATTTTATATGCATTTAGGAATATGTCAGAATACACCCTATTATTATGGGATTGAATGCAGGGGCACTTTAACACTGAGCTACATCCCAGTCCTTTTTTTTTTGAGACAGGATCTCACTATGTTGCTGAGGCCGGCCTTGAACTTATAATCCTTCTCCCTCAGACTCCTGTGCTGCTGGTATTATAGGCATGTAACACTGTGCCCAGTTATAATGCACTTTTTTAAAGAGAGAGAGAGAGAGAAATTTTTTTAAATATTTATTTTTCAGTTTTTCACTGGATACCACATCTTTATTTTATTTTATGTGGTGCTGAGGATGGAACCCAGTGCCTCACACATGCTAGGCAAGCACTCTGCCACAGAGCCACAACCCCAGCCCTAAAATGCACTTTTAAAAAGACAAAAGATAAACATGAGGAAAATTAGGTATTAGGGAACTATCTGTTGTTTTCTGCTCTAAGAAAAATAAATAAATAATGACCATTAAGACAGTACATGCAGATAGGAAATTAGCCAAAAGAAACAGAAGCAGATACAAAGAGGGTGGAAGGGGGTGTAGAGATACACAGGAAAAGAGGCTATTCATCTTCATGAGAAACCTAGCTCTGTGTATGTATATATGTACAATATATAAACAGACACATATATGTATGTATTTTGTGGTGCTGGGGGTGGAACCCAGAGATTCATGCATGCTAAGCAAGCACCCTGCCACTGAGCTACACCTCAGGGTCCCCATCTGTAATTTAAAATCATTTATTTACTTAAAAATGTTTAATTTAAATAAAAAATAGTAATGTCACCCTTTATGGTATCTTTCCTCTTCTCTAGTATGCTGGCAGATTCTACCTTTACTGATTCACCTATTAAGAGCCTACTTATTCACCACATCCTCTACCCTAGTGTGCACTTCTTAGGAGTCTTTTAACATGAGGTCTTTGCAGCACTCAGTATGTCAAGTCTTTGTTGCTCTTCTAATAAAACTTACTCCCCTCTATCATTTGATTTCTCTAATTTTCCAGTTGATCTGATGTGTTTAATATGAGTTATATAAACGTATCATAAGAATGACAGAATGTTGATGGTCTGATTTATCTTTCAGACATTAAAACCAGCTAATTTTCTCTTCTCAGGAAATTGTGAGTGTTTGGGTGGTATTTAATTATTATTGGCTGACATATTTAAGCTCCAGGGCAACTATACAGATATTTTCAATTTAATAGTTTTAAATATCATTATTCCATGCTGATGAAATTATATATGTTAAGAGAAAATCTCCTAGAATTAGTGAAGTTATTTGGACATCCTGAGACAACCTTGAGGCCTCAGCTATACAAACTTCTAAGTATAAAATTAAATCATTTGGGATATAACTAAATCAAACACACACCCCAACATGAGCAAATGACTATCTGAAAGCTGAATAAATAAAAGCAGAAGCAGCAAATACTTTCACTAAAAGCCAAAATGTTATTATAGGCCCTATGGAAAACAAACACTTTAAACCTCATTTACTTGAAAGGATTTGTGTGAAGCTCCATTCATAGTTTATTCATATGTACCATCTCCCTCACTTCCTGCAGTCCAGTAACAGTAACTTGAGCAAATAAATTTTTAAAAGTAAGTGTAATCTAACAATAAAGTAAAACAACGATGCAAAAGCTCCCCCCAAAATTAATGTGATAACTATTATTCCAGTATCAAGTGCCATATACAGAGTCCAACTTGGTGTCACCATACTCTTGCCCCCCCAAAACAAGGCTTCTTTGTTTCTTGTCTTCAAATTACTTTGAAAGGTTCTGTTCACAGTCCTAACCTATTAGATATTTGAATTGTATATTCACTTCAATGCTCAGAACAGGACTAAATAAATAAAGCAATCTAAGGAACTTTAGGGATCAAGCCATTAGAACACTAATTTTAGCCAGGCATAGTGGTGTGTTCCTGTAGTCCAGTACTAAGTAAGGAGGCTGAGACACGAGAATCACTTGGGCCCAATAAGTCAAGACCAGCCTGGAAACAATGATACTTTAAAAAAATCTCTAATTGTATTATAAACTCTGAGGAACTTGGCCACTGAGCCACATTCCCAGCCCTAGCCTTTGTACTTTGTTTAGAGACAGGGTCTCAATGAGTTGCCTAGCATCTCACTTTTGCTGAGGCTGGCTTTGAACTTACAATCCTCCTGCCTCAGCCTCCGAAGATACTGGGATTATAGCCACCACACCTGGCTTCTAATTTTTAAATTATAGGAAATTTAGACCTGCATAAATAAAGATATGGCCCCCAAATCACCTGGCTTCTTAGTAAAGGACTGGCAGTATTTATGTGTCCTGCATTCAGCTCAGGGCCCAGATTACAAGATACGCAAACAAATACCTTATAACAATATAAATAAACAACTGCTTAGATATGATTAACAGGAATTCTTATCCTTGGGAATTTATTGGACTTCTAATGTTGTCCTTAAACCCCTAGAAAATTGCAAATGTCTGTGGATATGTGCAAAGGCCTACTTTTCCAAAATAGTATATAATGTCAACAGGTTATCAAATTGATCTGTGCAAAATTGTTAAGAACCACTGCTCTACAATAAAATGCAGACCTACAAATAGAACTCAGCCTTACAGATGGCATAATTCTGCCATTTGGTCACTTGGCTGTACACGCATGCATGCACACAAACAAGTACTGAATAGAAAATTGCATGTCCTACAAATAGGGATGCTATGATAGTTCCTTTAACTTTCCACTTAACCATTTCAAATACATTCACTTATGAAGAACCTCTATGAAGTCCATGCTCTTCTTCTTTTCAGTAACACAACAGTTAAGGATTACAGGGCTGGAGCTGTAGCTCAGTGGCAGAGCACTTGCCTTGCACATGTGAGGCACTGTGTTCGATCCTCAGCTCCACATAAAAACAAACAAAATAAAGATATTGTGTCCATATATGACTAAAAATGTTTTTAAAAGGGATTACAGATATCTCTGTAAATGGCATGTAAAGAAAATTTAAAGTGATAGCCTCGTGAAGTTCAATGTAACAATTATTTTAAACCATGTGGAAAATGAATAATGGCTGCCATAAACAGGAAGGTAAACCATGCCCTTTCACTAGAATCTTGGTCCCTATCGGTTCTAAGGAAAAAAATTCCAAGCCCTTTAAATGTCATTTGTAAATATTTTCTATCCTATCACTAATTCAGCCTTTCACCAAATTACATAAGAGCTGGAAGAAACTTTATAGGTTATCTGGGCTAACCTCTCAACCTCTTTGGGAGAGACCCTTTCACAGCATTCTTAACAGCCTGTGAACACAGACTGGCCTGAATTGTACAATGAGTCAGAACAGCCTACTGAGTTCATAACTGTTTTCACACTGCTTTAACTCACTAAATTGACATTTGTTCACTTAGTTATTTGGAATATATCCTTTTAAAAAAGAACTATAAGTGTTTATTACATTGTTGATTTTTAAAGAATCCCTCCAAAACTAGAATGAATAATTAAAATGAAAAGATAAAGAAATTACAATTAACAAGGGTGATATTCTGCAAGCAGTAAAGCAATCAGTGTATAGCAACATTCAAACTAATTGTAGCTTTTAGTGGAAAAGCTGAGATTGGAAACTTTCTAAATATAAAACTGGTAGTCAATTCACAGAGTTAACACTGGCATTGTAATTCACTCTCATTATTAATTTCAATATATAAGTTAAATAGTGAGTTATTAAATGCTCACAATCTAATCTATTAATATAATAGAATGCAATACTTATTTGTTGAGTTAATTAAGAAGTGATGGTTGTCCAACGCTGTTTTAGGGGATCTTAAGAGATATACTTTTCCCCAAGGGCATTTAATGGTTCTATTTTCTATCTTGCCCAGTGTGTCCTCAGCTTCACAGAAAACATGTGCCAAAGACACTTCCTTGTGTCAATGCCTTATAATAACACTTCTGAGTATTGGTACAATAATATTAGACCCAGATCTAGATCTCAATGGTTATGCTTAATATTTTCTACTTCCTAATAATTTACTTATAAAACATGCTTATTAAACATGTCCACAAATTTCTAGAAGTCTAAACCCTACTGGACTCAACTATATACACTCATATCACTTTCCTCTTTCCATCTCTAATGCCACAACCCTAATCTACCTCTGGAAACAAGCACTTAAGAAACCCTACAAAACTTTGAATTATAGAAGTATGACAAAGTCTTTCTAATGGCTGCATGTCACAAGCAGTAATATACCAGCTGGTGCAAGTAATGACAACATTAACCACATAATTATGTGACATTTCTTACTAAGTATTGTTGCAGTTACTGAACAGTGCTGTGGCCAGAGCATGGTGACAGATTCTTAACAGAGTAACTTCTCAGGCTTTATCTATGTATAAATCATTTAAAATCATTTTTGTTCCATTTCTTCATCTGAGTTATTTTACTGCCCTTATTTAACTATCAACTTCCTAGAAATGTGAGCTTTGAGATTTCCAGAGACGAAAGGTATACAATGGAATGGAAGTAAAAATACATAGCAGGAGACAAGACTGATCTCACATCAATCACCATCTCTGTGACCTTTATTTAACTAAAATGTCACTTCTTTACTTACACAGTGGAAAGTAATCTGCAAGGGTCCTCCTGGTTTTGACAGTATGAGACTATGGAATAAAGTATTACAGAAGAGTACTGAAAAGCCCTTGAATGTGGCCTACCAATCTTATCAGGAATTCAATATTAAAGAAAACATAAATGTGTTCATTTCCTGACAGTAGATGCAATACTTCTTTACATGTATATACTTCCTTATTCATGAGGCACCTCACACTTCATTTTCAGAGTGTCCTGGGATAGTTTATTGACTACTCTGTTGAGGGATTATATATATACACATAAGCACACACATCAAAAAATCTCTAAGAAAAACTCCTCTGAGAAGCTTAGATTGAAGTAACTGGTTCATTTGCTTACTCGGGAAAGCAACTAGTGGTGGCACAACAAACAGCCACTCCATTCCTGACCTTGCAAAATAATCAGTTACAAATACATGTGCCTGTGTGTGCACACATCTGTTTAACAGCCTTGAACTACATTACCATGCTCTTATCAAATATTTACCTTACCAGTTCCTCTAGGGAAAAATGATCAATTGTAATCTAACATCTAGTTCAAACTCTTAACACAAAGTGTTTCTAAACAAATCTAGAGCTTTATTATCTGAATGTAGAATTATTCACTGTTCTTAAACTCTTGTCAAAATACAAAGAAATTAATTTCCTGGTCATAATTTTACCATTTCTGAAAAAGTGTTAAAAGTTCTGGGACATTTACCAGGACACAGAAGTAAAAACAAAATATCATTATATTATCAGGTCATATGTCTGAGTGTGACCAAAAGCTAGTGTCACAAACTAATTCAATAAAGCCTCTGTGTACTCAGGCCAAGTCACACTAGTGCTGGGAAAGATATAAGTATGCCTGATGTGGCCAATTTCTATCAGCAACTCAGTGTTAAAGACTGCAGTTCTATTTCTGCTCTCCCACATTTTCCCCACTTACTGCACACCCTTCTCTCCTCTCTAGTACTCTGCTCCTTTCCTCTGTGGATTCTTAGCCAGAACAAATTGTACTTTGCCATTAAGATTTTCTAAGATGTTTCCTTTCCTTCAATTCATTATACAGATTAAGTGAATCTAAGTTACTTTTGCCTAATTAGATTGTAAGGTCCTGGGAGAAATCTTTTTTCTACTATGTTTTTTCACATTCTCTGCAATGTTTGGTGAGTTTATTTTAAGTATATGATGCACTCCTTGTTCTCTGAGCAAATCTATTTTCTTTTTTTTTTAATCTACCAAATCAGATAGGATAACTATATAGCCAATGAGGCAGCTTCCAGGCCTATTTCATGATAGTATGGCTTTGAATACCAAAGGACAAATTCACACTGCAATGAGATTATAGATAGCCATCCAAAGCCTGCTGATATCTAAGACCAGCACTCCAGGCAGAAGAATTATCATGAGCAAAAGCCCCAAGATGAAAACTATTTGACATGTGTATGGAAAAAAAAGATTCAAACTTATGAAGAAAGTGGGAATAAAAAAAATGTCAGACAGGTTGTCAGGAAGTTTACCAGCACTGAACAGAGATAAACAGTTATTACCCTTTAACCACAGATTTTTTTTTTTTTTTGGAGGGGGGAAGCCCTACAGCTAGAGAAGATGAAATGAGGAAAGGAGAAAAATCCATAGCAGAAGGGAAGTTTACATTCTTTTTTTGCAATGCTAGGGATGGTGGGCCTCTGCAATGCCAAGTAATAAGTAAGTACTCTAACACTGAACTACAACCCTAGTTCAAAGGGAGATTTTTATAAAGGTCTTAATAGGCAACCCAGACTATTTAAGTATCTTTAAAGGTTATCACCTTTCTGAGCTTCATTAATCAGAAGCAAAGTAGACCAGGTAGAGTTATCTATATTGCCCACCTCTGTTTATTTCAGAAATTTCTGTAAAAATATGCAAAAGGAGAGCATGTTTGCCAAAAGGATGAAAAATCAAAGCCATTGCCTCACAACCCTCCTTTGTTGTGTCTACCAATCATAAATTATATCATGATCCTTACCCAATCCTCACCAAGCTCCAACATTCAGTCAACTGAAATCAGATTTCAAAATATCAAATAACCACACTTTGCCTGCTGCTACTGACATGCTGTTATGGTTTGAATATGAGGTGACCCCTGAAAGCTCATGTATGAGACAATGTAGAAATGTTCAGAGGTGACATGATTAGTGGACAACAGCTGCAACCTAATTAGTGGATTGATCCATTTGATGAATTAATGATTTTAAAAGACTACTGTATTATATGTGAACTTAGGCAGGTAAGGTGTGGCTAGGAGAATTAGATCACTGGGGGACTACCTTTGTGGTTTATATTTTGTCCCTGGTGCCTCACCTTCTCTCTGCTTCCTGGCTACCATGAGCTGAGCAGCTTTCCTTCACCACGTCTTTCCACCATCATGTTCTGTCTCATCTCAGGCCAAGAGCAATGGAGTTGAGTGACTATGCACAGAGACCTCTGAAACTGAGCCCAAAATAAACTTTTCATCCTCTAAACTGTTCTTGTCAGAATTTTAGTCGGTGATGGAAAGCTGACTAATACAGCTACTAAGACTGTCAAGGTAGTGCTCTTCCTTAACCTCAATCAGAATATAATTCAGCTTTGCCTTACCAATAGGTTTTTCTGATATTTATAAGGACTGAGCATTCAGCACTATCTTAACTCCTACTCTTCTAACACAACCATTTTAAGAAGCTGGGATAATTTCCATTTTATACTTAAGAATACTCAAGTTCAAAGAAATAATCTGCCAAATATATTTTGAGCAGTAGAATAATTTTACAAAAATACAGGAAAAATATAGACTGAGTTTCAAGTTTATTTTGATTTTGGTGGTACTGGGAATCAAGATACCCATGACCTCATGCATGCTAGGCAAGTTTTATACCACTGAGCTATACACCCAGTCCCTTGAAAGAGTTCTTAGTAGTAAGATCTTAGAAGTCAGTCTTTGCAAATATGGGAATAAGATCTTGAATACTAAAAGGGACAGATAAAAACAGAAGGAAATAAACCAAGATCTACATTCTCTTCAAGAATGTATTTAGATATGGAGCAACATTTAAGTTGTTACAGATCAAAAAGGGTGACCAGAATCCAAGTATCTAGTAATTGAAGAGATATAATTAAAAAATAAGAATGGAATGACTCCTATCCCCACACCTGGAAAAGTCAAGAAAGAGGAAATGATTAAGAAGCATGTATTAGAGTTGCAAATAAAGTGTGTAGTAATAGCTATTGGGAAACCACTTCTTGCAGATTATAATAAAAATTCTGGATAGATGAGAAAGTCTGATAACACTAGCATAAGATACTAAAAGGATTTACTATATAATTTCCAGTGAGTTACTCTAAGTGGGCACATGGTAATTATATGTTTCCTAAGGTCAGTTGGCAGAGGAATTAATGGAAAAGACCATAAGGAAAGGCACAAAGATGAGATTTGAGGAAAGCCCTAAACAAGGACAGTGAAAACCAAAGCTTGAAACAAATTTTAGATAACCTCATAGTGTTTATGGGAAATAGATAGGATTTAGCTGAAGAATGCATACTTATAACAGACAAAGCACATCATTTTAGAATTGTCATTACAATAAGACCCCACACATAAGATTATGTTAACAAAGGTCTCAGTCAGAAAACAAGAAGAATCCTGGCACACAGAACTAGCCCAGTATAAGAAAAAGAAACTGAGGAATATAAAACTTCGAAACTCAGTTAATCCCTCCTAAAAACTAGACCACCAGAGGGAACTGAAATATTACTGGCAGCAACCATGCATGACTGCACATTAAAGGACAGCAGAAAGATGTGGAATATGCTGAGCAGTCAAAGGAAAACTGTCTCAAGGAATATGCTGGAACAATAACACTCTCCAATAGCAAATCATTTGCAGAAGTTACACCAAAAACTTTCCCAAAAATGAGAAGCTGAGATGATAACTATTTCCATAGGCCATTTTTCATATGTTCAAGAAAAATCCACAGAAGAGGCAGGGAGGTAGCAAAATGTGTTCAATCTCAGAAGTATAGAACTCAGCTGGATGCGGTGATGCACACTTTTAATCCCAGTCACTCAGGATCGTGAGTTCAAAGCCAGCCTCAGCAATTTAGTGAGACCCTGGGGATGTGGTTCAGTGGTTAAGCATCCCTGGTTTCAATCACTGGTTGAAAAAAATACAAAAAAGTACATAATTCACAGGGAAAAGGAAAAATGAAGAGCTGCTCCCTCACATCACCAATTTCTCAACATCCCAAAAAGGCAGTAGTCTCCCTTATACTCAAGTGAGCATTAGCATCTGTTTCTTCCTTATACTTAGAATGCTGTATTAAGAATCTTTATTTCTCTATAATTCTTTGATGCTCTGCTCATATTGTTCTGAGATTAGACAATCCAATCTGATTCAAAACTCCTCATTTTCCACTGAGTTCAGGATATTTGGAAAGAAATTAATTAAATACATCATCAAATTGAGAAGTGAAAGGTTCTCAGATCATAGTCCCCTTAAAATTGTCTACTGTGAATTGCTCCCCACCAAATACTTCCCAGCTCACACACTTTACCTCCTCTCTTTTTCATATTGTTTAATTTAACCTGTCTCACACTGGTCTTCTGTGAACTCATTAAGCCTAAACACCCATGACATGAAGCTATAATTTTTCAGGCTAAGAAGCTACCACCACGAATTTAATATTTAAAATACCTGCAGTGAAGGCAAAATCTCCTTTCGGCATTTGGCGAGTAAAACAATTTTTGGTAATAAAAACAATTGTTCTCAGGCTTCATGTGATAAAATGATGATGATGAATACTACTTACCATCCTTTTCTCTTGTATCAAGAGCACTCAGTCTTTCTGTCACTTTAACAGAGCAAGAGAGATGATAGTATTTAAAAACATGAAGCTACCAGATCCTTGCCCAAGTATTTAAAAAATGGACCACAGATGAAATATACATTTAAAAAATGCATTTAAAGCACTGATGCATCTCAACCTGTGACTGCCTTCATGGGTACTAAAATTTAAGGTTTAATCTGATGTTTTCTCCCACTAAAATCATCTTTAGGTATTACTGGATGAAGAAAACTGTAAGGGAGAAGATGTGAAGGCACATGAAAGTCTAAAAAAATCATGTGTCAAAAGTTCTATACATTTATATATTTCCTCTGAATGCCTGTGTTCTAAAGCTAAAAGCTGGAGGGAGAGTTGTGTTTATGTTATAGCATTATTGCTTGTGTGTGTGTGTGTGTGTGTGTGTGTGTGTGTGTGTATTTGCTGGCTATACTTTAGGCCACGTAAGTCTCCCAGACCTGTATGTCCCTTTAGGTTGCTTGTCCAAGTGAAGAAATGTTGAAACACAGAGTGGAGCAGAAAGAGAAGAGGCAGGAAACACTGAACATGAACAAAGACCATGATATCTTTCTCAAAGACCCTGTCCTTTTGTCTGCTTTATCCTCAAGAGCAGAACTCTACACAAAGGGCCTCTACTTTACAGCTCTTTTCCTACCCTTAGGCATAGGTCCTTGAAGGAAAGAGAACATTTCATATTTGTCATTCTATGTCACCTGATCCTTTTTTCTGTGGATCCAATCTCTGTAATTTGCCTCCCTTCAAAAAAGTCAGACAACAAAAGCTTAAATCCTTTTAGTAGTCTCATTTTTTTTCTGAGATATTTTCAGCACAAGTTTTGTCTATAATCCCAAAATCACATAGTGTCATTTCTGGATAAACATACTAAGAGATGGAGGAATGGTGAGGGGTTGGGGAACTACAGTTTTTGTGAGTAAATCTGCTGAAGTATTTTATTCTTTAAACTCTACAATGTAAGTTTGATAGAAATTATCTTTAAAAAAAACCCACAAATATGGGAGGCTGAGACAGGAGAATCACAAGTTCAAAGCCAGCCTCAGCAACAGGGAGGCACTAAGCAACTCAGTGAGACCCCGTCTCTAAAATACAAAATAGGGCTGGGGATGTGGCTCTGTGGTTAAGTGCCCCCGAGTTCAATCCCTGGTACAAAAAAATCAAAAACACAAAAAAATAGTTTTTGCACTCAACCAGCAACTGAACTCCCAAGAGCCAGCCTTTTCTGCATCTTTTCTAGCTTATTAAAGCACCATAAAAAATGAGCACCAACAAATGCCCATATAAATTTATGAGGGGCTGGGATTGTGGCTCAGTGGCCGAGCACTTGCCTAGCACACGTGAGTCACTGGGTTTGATCCTCAGCACCACAAAAATAAATAAATAAATAAAGGTATCATGTCCACCTACTAAAAAAGATTAAAAATTTACTATGAAATGAGAGTAGGTGAAACATACCATGGAAACTACCTCTAAATATCATAAAATCATTATATCCCTTGAAGCCATTATGAAATGACCCCAAAAAAGGAAGAGAAAAAAAGATTTTTAGGGTAAGGGTGGTATTTATGTCATTAGTATGTATCAAGTTAGGGTGGGGGAATATAGTTCACTGGTAGAACACTTGCCTAGCATGTGCCAGACCCTAGAGTCGAACCCCAGAACCCCCAAAAGGCATCAAGTTATCTTCCACTCTTAGTATAACAGATAATGAATTCAGACAAACCACCCAGAGGCAACATTTGGAAATCAGACAAAATTGATTCCTAAAATGAACCAAAAGATCAAGGTGAGGGGAAAATGGCAAGGAGCAGATTCATATGGAAAAGTCATTACAAGCTCTTCTGGAATACCAGTAAACCTCAGTTTCATGAAAGCACTTTTCATGGAATTTCACATATATTCCTGTATGGTCCCTTGAAATTTTCAACCTAAAGCCATGTGGAAATGGAGGACAGGTTTATTGAATAGCTGAAAATGAGAGATGCTGAAAATAGGTAGCTGGAAGGGTTTTTTTTTTTTCCTTAATAGAGTAATCAAAGCTTCCACTGGGTTGAAGTACTCAAATGATGGACCCTTACACTAGGGTGTGAGTGACTTCATACTGGTCAAAAGTCCAAAAGAATTTGACCCACTGGATTTTGAGGTTTTCTGATGACTTGGTATTAGCCATGGCTTTAATTGATAAAAGATGTAGTTTCTTTGAATATAAGCTTAAATTAAACAAGCATCTCTCAGAGCCAGATTTTTAAAAATTATTTTTGTGATATTGAGGATTGAACTCAGGGCCTTACATATGCTAGGCACATGCTCTACTACTGAACTATATTATATCCCCAACCCACAGCTAAGACTTTTGTCTGGTTCTGATTAAAAACGCAAGCTATGAAATGGAACCACCATTTGATCCAGCTATCCCAATCCTTGGTCTATACCCAAAGGACTTAAAATCAGCATACTACAGGGACACAGCCACATCAATGTTTATAGCAGCACAATTCACAACAGCTAATCTGTGGAACCAACCTAGATGCCCTTCAGTAGATGAATGGATAAAGAAATTATAATACACACACACACACACACACACACACACACAATGGAATATTACTCAGTAATAAAAGAGAATAAAATCATGGCATTTACAAGTAAATGGATGGAGTTGGGGAATATATGCGAAGTTGGCCAATCCCAAAAAAACCCAAATGCTGAATGTTTTCTCTGATTTAAGGATGCTGATTCATAATGTGGTTGGGGAAGCATGGGAGGATTAGATGAACTTTAGAAAGGGCAAAGGGGAGGGAGGGAAAGGGAAAGGGAATGGGGGTAGGAAAGATGATAGAATGAGATGGTCATCATTACCCTAAGTATATGTATGAAGACATGAATGGTGTGACTCTACTTTGTGTACAAGAACAGATATGAAAAATTGTGCTCTATATGTGTAATATGAATTGTAATGCATTATTCTGTCATATATAACAAAATAAATTTAAAAAAACACAAGCAATGAAACTTTTCACTTGCAGATATTTTGTTTGTGAATCAAAATAAATGTTAAAATGCTCTTCTATGATTCTCACATTCTTACCTCAAGAATCTTGAGAAAGGCAGGCACTTAGCAGTCCAGGTGCAAATAGTGAAATGGGATCTGTTAGGAAGATACCAAATTTAGGCAAGAAAAAAAATGTTACTCTGGGTAGCAGGCAACACACATCTTTTTGTGCACTATGTAAACACTTCTCACTACTCTTTCTACTATACTTCCATCTGGCATTTCTTGCCTATCTTCTCAAGTGAAGTCCTTACCCAGACATCACTGTGTCAACAGGAGAAGGGGAGTAGAGCCTCCACTCTAAATCTGGGAGGGAGAGCTCAAGTGAAAGCTCACAAGGCTTTTCTGAGGTACTCATACTATCCAGAGTGCCTGTGCAAATCCACTCAAGCAACCTGGATATTTTGCCTGATTCAGCAATCTCATCATCAGCTCCTTCTAGGCCATGGGCACAAATTATTAAATTATTTGTCTACAAACACAAGGTGGTGCTTTTTTGTGCCTTTTGATGCCTCAAATAGACCTAAAGTCCTTTCCCAGAAGGCACAATGTGTTCCCAGAATCAATTTCAGATACTAGGAATACAATATGAACAAAATAGAGAAAGCCTCTCTCTCATTTATGTTTACATTTCCATAGGCAGACCTATAATTACTCTGCATCAAGCTATACAAATGAACTGCAACTATTCCTATGAGGATCATGGTCTTTACCACTCCTAGATGTGTTATTGAAATCATACAAAAAATAAATCTGCATTAAAAACAGTTTTTAAATGCCACAATGTACAATGCTTTTCAGAGCTTTAGGTTTACATATGTATTAAAATCTTCAAATAAATTCATGGAATCATTATGTCTTTTGTAAATGTTTGCATAATATTTTGAGTTTGGTAACCTGAAATCAAGCCAGATACCTAAATAAGAAAGCACAGATTTACCTATGAAAACTAACAAGTCTCTGCAACAGAACCAATGTGAATATATTTATAAGACTAGTTGGAAGAACACCAAAAATGTTAACAGTCATAATAACTATGTAGTTAAAATTGCCAGTGATAATGCTCATTCAGTGCTGTGTCAGAAATGACTCATTACCATTTGACAGTGCATATCTCCTCCTAAATCTTTCAGTGATGTCACATTGATAGCTTGAAATCAGCCACAGTGAGAGTTTTACACCTGGGAAATTGGCAAAGCAGAGGTTTCTTTTTTCCTTTTTGTGGAAAAAAAGAATAGTTGTCAAAAAAAAAAAACACTCTTTTTAGGGCTGGGGTTGTGGCTCAGTGGTAGAGCACTTGCATCACATGTGTGAGGCACTGGGTTCAATTCTCAGCACGGCATACAAATAAAGAAATAAAGGTCCATCAATAACTAATAAACCATTTTTAAAAACATTCTTTTTAGTGTTCAAACTTTGTGAGCACATATTACAATTACAACTGGAAGCAATTTTTAAAAACAAATTTGAGCCTATTACCCTTTATGTGAATAGTGCTGTAAAGCACTAGGAATAAATTGTTTTCTTTCATAAAAATATCCATATAGGCTTGATCTAAAATTTCCATTTAAAATCCAATCTCTAGTACCCATACAAACAAGTATGAAAATACATTTAATCTAAACACAAGGGGGGGAAATCAAACCAAGAATTTATAGCACATTAACATTCCAAATAATTATTCCAGCTACTTGGGAGGCTTCAGGCAGGAGGATCTCAAGTTCAAGGACAGCCTAGGCAATTTAGTGAGACTCTCAAAATAAAGAGAGCTGGATGAGGTGTAGCTCTGTTAACAATGCTAGGCCAGCATGTGTGAGGCCCTGTGTTCAAATCCCAGTACCACACAAGAATCCAAAATATTAGTAACCAGCGTAAATTACAGATGAGCTGAAGGGCAAAGGATGAACTCCTTTGGGATTAATCCTTAAATTCTGAATAGGGTCACTTTCATTTTTCCAAGGTTTCTGAACTCTGATTTCTCTATGTGGCAGATATGCTCAAATAGAGATCAATTTTACTTTAGGATTCGCTTTAGGATTCCTCTGGCTTTTCACTATTTTTAGAATGCTAACACCAAATTACCCACTAAAACCATTCACATCTTCTCAAAACTCCACCAATGAAGAAACACAAGATAACTGTGAAGCACAGAGTGTGTGAGACAAGGGCACGGAAAGGAGGAAGTGTCACTGTTAAGTTTCACACCTTTTTGAGTTAGCAAATAAGTTAAGGTCACCATCACAACACTTGATGAAAGAACATGTTTGGCACAGTTCCAATTGGTAATTTTTGGGTAAAGCTTTTCCTAAATAATTCTGGCTTCAGTTTCCCACTGCATGAGAAGTAAAAATGACCTCCACATTCCAGGGTTTCAAAGGAATTTAACTGAATCTTTGATAAATTAAAAGGTTTTGAAATGTCAATGTGTTGGATGAGTTAGACACTTTAATTTTCCAATTTTAAAATGTGGATTTTTTTTCCCATTGGTTGAGTGAATTTCAGATTACATGATGCTTCCAGAATAAATATGTGTGCTAACAGAAAAGCAGAGGAACTAGAGGTATCTATTGAGACTAAATGTTAAAAATCTTTGAGCAGGGTATGACGACACAGTCCTGTAATCCCAGAGATATGGGAGGCTTTGGCAGGAGGACTCAAAGTTCAAACCCAGCCTCATCAAACTAAGGAGTCCCTAAGCAACTTAGTGAAACACTGTCTCAAAAACAGGAGGTATTGGGGGACAGGGCTATAGCTCAGTGGCAGAGCACTTGCCTAGCATGTGTGAGGTTCTGGGTTCAATCTTCAGCAGCACCATATACAAATAATAAAATAAAAAGTATTTTTTAAAAAAGGAAGTGCTGGGATGGGGCTCCATAAGCACCCCTGTGATCAATTCCCAGTACAAAAAAAAGTCAATATCTTTGGGTGGTGCATATCTATATTTAGCATTTTAACCCTTTCTCATGTTGTTAAATATCTTCACCTAATCGTCAATGAATAATAGCCTGGAAGTGACTTTTTATAGGAAAGTAAAAAAATTTTAGGACTGTCAGTTTAACTAGGCACCCTCCAATGCACATAGTTAGAAAGTCCAGCTGAAGCTGAGCCATGAAAGCTTCTATGTGAAGTGCCTAAGTAGACCAGAGAAGAACTCAGATCAGAGCAAGGAAAAATTCTGGGTTCCATAGACACCTCTTGCTTCACAGTAAGATTACAGAGCTGTGGTTTCCAAAGAGAAGCCAGCATAACCTATAAGAAATCAATTATACCTGAAAAAGGAAAGAAAATAATTCAAGGAACAGGGCAAGGAATGGGGGGGCTAAAATAAGCCCCTTAACCAATTCTGTCCCACAGTCCCAGATGTGAAACAAATATATAATTACATATTTAAGAATGTTTATAGAATAAAATCATGTTGTGATAATTATAGCATTAACATAATATATAAGATCTAGATTATGATTTGCAACCTATTTAAGGCACTTGTGTCGATTTTGTTGAAATTTTAGAATAGAAAATTTAGGACTTTATGGGTAAATGTCTTATTCCAACATGCACATTCAGACAATGAGGACTGACTCCTGAGTATCTACTGTGTGCAGTAAGTACATTACAAAGATTATTACACTTGATTCTCACAACATTCCTGATAATAAAATATGATTTCCATTTTGTGATAAGAAAAACTTAGGCTAATAAAAGGGATAGTTAGGAACTAAGGATAGTTATTGGTGAATCAAGTTTGAACTGAGGTTTGACTGACTCCAAAGTAGCTCAAGAGGCAAGTAAAAGGCACTGAGATTCAGAACTATATAATGCATGCATTTAATCTACATGTTGCCATTAAGTACAACTCAGAAAGCTACCTGTTGGCACAGGGGAAGACCATATTTCAGAATGTATACCATAGTAGGCAATAATTCCAGAAGAGTACTTCTGTTAGAAATCCCACTGCTCTGGGATTTGATATTCCTGTGTACTGAAAGCTTCAATTTCAAACTAATAGGAAATTCTATCCCTCATCATAAAGGAATCCTTACCCAATTACTATATACCTTGCCACAAAATTTGAAAGTTAGCAAAGGTAAAATCAAGTTCAGACACAGGACCTCCACACATTTCCAAGAAACATTAGATAGCAATTGGGCAAATAGCACCAAATACAAGTAAGCTTCCAATCAAGCCTTGTGGTTTGGTTGTTGTATGGAACAGAGACTCTGACCTGAACCTGGACTAGAAAGAACATTTCTTTATATAGAGCATTCAATGTAACTCACTCAACATTAGCACTTTCTATCATAATAAACTTATCTAAATCCATTCAACCCAATCCATCCCTCTGTATCTCTTTTGTATGAAACAGGAAACACAGGGGTCAGGGACCCCTAGCAACACAAACCTAAAATCCTTGCTGCCAGATTCCAACATCTGAATTCATTGACAATTTTTACAGTGTCACAAAGCATAGAAATAATGTTTGAAACCAGTTGAGATCCCTATTGCCGTAGAGTGAAAATATGTTACGTGTGTATAAGACAGTCTGGTCTTATCGTTTCAGCAATGTCTATAAAGAAATAGATGACAACATATTGAAGAGTAAAGATTTATAGTACTGACCTAGATATTACTTTATTTGTTGTCTTACGCCTTCAAGACCCCTACAAAATAAATCCATGAAAGGGACAGATCAGTAGGCTCCCAATCCCTGACACCACTTAGTCTTGGGGTCTCATATCTTTTCCATTTAAATAGATAAGAGCTGGATTTCAAATTATCTTCAGATACATTCTCATACCTTAAGATAAACAAAGGCACCTGAGCAGTGCTATCACTTTTGAAGTTTGTTTCCCACAATCCAGTCCAATTACTGTTTTGTCAGCTACTGGCTTTCCTAAAATGAAAAGACCAAAACTTCAATGTTAAAAAGTCAAAATCAGCTTTCTTTGAAATCAAAAGAGTCAAATTGTGTCAATGTCTGTAATAATGGTACCCACGATGTCAAGAGGAACACACGTAAGGATTAGAAAAAGATGCCCCTGTCAAATTAAAGGAATAAGTTGAAGAAACAAATCTTTATTATGGCATTAGTCAGCAGTTCCCAGGGAGTGGCCCTGAGTTGAAATTATTAATAAAGTTATCCTAAATGACATTAGCTTCTTTATGATGGCAGTGCATTTCTAAATTACTGCATTATTGATCACCGACACTAGTACAACATGAGATGCTGTTTTGTAAACTGTAGAACAACTCAACCTCCCATTTCAAGTTATCTATAATATTGCATGAGTTTTTCACCAGGGTCTTTAATGATAGCACAAAGGACAGGAGAGGGGTGAAAAACGTGTTACCTCACACTACATAAGCTAGGTCTTCACAAAAATTGGTTCACATTCCATCCTTTTCATGTTGTAGACCCACAGGTGAACCAACACAGAACGTTCCCATCACAAGTTCTGAAGGAGATTTTTTTTTTTTACAAATATTAAAGAAAACTTGCTTGTGGGCAGACAGTCTAGCATCAATGCAAGGATGGAAATTCATTTACATGGGTAGCTAAGGCACAAGTCTTCTTTCCCTTATCTAGAGGAACATCTAAAAATAAAATGTGAGGTTGGGGTACCTACCCAAATATATGTAGTGAAATATAATGTAAGACAGGGACACACTAACTTGTTACTGGTTACAAGATCAAATAAGACTACTGTTCAGAGATTGAACTATCCCTTCAAAATGAACCATAGTTCATTCCGCTTTAATAAAATGGGAATTATATATTAGTTTGCAAGCAATGTCCCTTAATTTCTGGGAAGGGGGAACCAAGGAAGTCAGTTTATTCAAGACCTTAGTAAAAGGTTCATGCAGGATTATAGATAACCTTTGAAATGGAAGGTTGAATTACTCACTGGGTTATATGAGAACCTCTGATTATATGCTAGTGTCTAACAGTAAGTTAGAAAAGCACAACCATCTAAAAGAAGTTAATATCATTTAGAATAATTTCATAAATAATTCCAGCCATTAAATAATCTTATCTTCTGACACCAACTATAGATTTCAAGAAAATAACAATGGGAACAAATCTTAAAATTGCTAATATGGTTTTTGTTACTGTGCTCTTTGGAAAATATCCCCTAACAAAAAGAAAATATCCCCTATAAGATTCTACCATCCAAGTGAATGCAATGAAAATGCCTATAAGCTGGATGCCTGGACCCAAATTCCAGTTAGATATCATTTAATGTTTATGGTTCTGCTTGAAAAGTCAGGATTTGTGACTTTTCCTAAAACCTTGTTATCTCATAATTACAAAGGCAAAAGAACCCTTCAATTCTACCAATAATTAATCTTTCTGATTTAATCCAAAAGGGTATTTGAAAAACACATATGTTACACCAATAAAGATATCATTAAGCTAATTCAACCAGCACCATTTTTTTTTGGTTGTTGGTGACCCTTTATTTATTTATTTTTTATATTTATTTTTTAGTTGTACACAATACCTTTATTTTGTTTATTTATTTTTATGTGGTGTTGAGGTTCGAACACAGGGCCTCCTGCATGCCAGGTGAGTGCTCTACCACTGAGCCACAACCCCAGCCCCTTTATTTATTTTTTATATGGTGGTGAGAATCAAACCCAGTGCCTTATACATGCTAGGCAAGCGCTCTACCACTGAGCCACAACCCCAGCCCCTCAGCAGCACCATTTTAAAATGGAAGTATTTGTATTTTACCTCAAAGCAAAAATCAAGTTCCTCACAGTAATCATTATCCTGAGGTTTGAGACAAACAAGATTTTTTAACTCTCCCCTTGAATACATAACAGGTGTCACCAAATGGAGGCTTGAATTTAAACAGGAAGTGCTGCCAATCAGAAATATCTGCACTAAGCTGGGCAGGGTGGCAAGCACCTATAAACCCAGCACTGGAAGGCTGAAGCAGAAGGATAGTGTAAGGGGCAAGCCTAAACAACATCACAATACTGTCTCTTAAAAATAAATGAAATAATAAAACAAACTGTCCACGCTTGAAGCAATAGGGAGCAATCAAGTTCATTGCCAAAGAAGCATGGCACTCTGGGATGGGGGAAACTTGGGCCATTTTTTGTGCTGACTGACCTTGGCCCTGGGCAATTACTGTCTTTTGTTTGCTCATTTTTTCAGGTACAGAGGACTGAACTCAGGTCCTCATGTATGCTAGATTAAGTGCTCTACCACTGAGCTACATCCCCAGCCCCAACCTCTTTGCTTGCAATTAGAAACTATACAAATCAATTTTTTCCTGTATAATAATATCTGGGAAAGAGGATCTAAGCCAAAAATTTTAATTACCATTATTTTAATACACAACTGGACTGTAAAATAATTTAAATTCAAAACTATGCAAACCTGACTTCCAAGGACCATTCACTGCCAAAAAACACCAAACATTCAAGCTTACAGTGCATCTGCTTATCTACATACTGAAACGTTGCATGCTTTTCTAAGGAAATATGAGAAAGACTAGGGCAGAACTAAGTAATATGAATCTTAACACCCAGTTCTTGCAAGACAAGAAGCCCTAAGACTTTCTGTGGTGGCCCATGTCATTCTTGTTGAGCATTTATTGTCCTAAAATGACAAGTGTGCTCAGCCAGGTTGTCAATGTGTACATTTTAAGATGGTAAATATTTTTTTTGTATCAGTGCATGTTAATTATACAGAATAGTGGTTTCATTGTGGCATATTTGTACATGCATACAATGTAATTTTTAATTTTTTTTGTCAGTGTATTATAGCTATACAATATATTGCAGGTTCATTTTGAAATAATTATGCATTAATGGAATATAATTCACTCTGTTTCTAATAGTTCCTCTTTCCCTCCACTCTTCCTTCCTCCTGGTTCCCTTCCTCTAATATACTTGTTTCCCTCATATATTTTTTTAATTTTTTTAAGTTGTAGAAAGAAATATTTTTAATATTTTATTTATTTTTATGTGGTGCTGAGGATTGGACCCAGTGCCTCACACTTGCTAGGCAAGCCCTCTATCACTGAGCCACAACCCCAGCCCTCATTTGTTGTTTTTTAGTTGGTGCTTTATATGTACACATAAAAGGTAAAATCGTGTTATATTTACATATGTGCACAACATAATTGTAACTGAAAATTACAATACCTTATTTCAATTAAAACATTCTTTTCCTTATTTGTGAATTGAAGATAACATGAAAATTTTTTTTTTTTTTTTTATTAAACCAGTGACTAAACACAGGGCGTTTAACCATGGAGCAACCTTCCAGCATTTTTTTTTAACATTTTATTAAGAGATAGGGTCTCCCTAAATTGTTTAGGGCCTCGCTAAATTGCTGAGGCAGGCTGGCTGGCTTTGAACTCGGGATCCTCCTACCTCAGCTTCCCTAACTGCTGGGATTAGAGGTGTCCGTCACCAGGCCCAGCCAATATGTTTAAATTTGATTGAACTCAGGAGCTTTCAATTAGTGAGCCACATTCCCAGACTTTTTCAATTTTATTTAGAGACAGGGTCTTGCTGAGTTTCTTAGAACACCGGTAAATTGCTGAGGCTGGCCTGGAACTCGCAATTCCCCTGCCTCAGCCTCCCAGAGAAACTGAGATTACAGGTGTGAGCTACGGAGCCTGAACAGCACGATTACTTTTAATGAAATTCATGGAGTCATAAAACCAGAAGTTAGAAATTTAAACTGTACCAAATGCACAATTATATTATTTAAAAATTTACCATTAACTTTCACCATTATAAATTGAAATTTGAGCAAAACTTTCCATAAGAAGCCTACAATGTGCCAGGCGTGGTGGCACACACCTATAATCCCCATTGCTCAAGAGGCCGAGGCAGGAGGATAGCGAGTTCCAAGCCAGCCTCAGCAATTTAATGAGGCCCAAACAACTCAGTGAGACTCTGTCTCTAAATTTTAAAAAGGGGAAGTGGGAGGAGGCTGGGGATGTAGTTCCGTGATTAAGCACACCTGGGTTCAATTCCCGTTATGGAAAAGAAAGAAACCCATGAAGTGACAACACCAAAATTTTACTGAATGTAATGATAAATAAAAAATTGTTCTGTAAAATTAAATGCCAAATTGCACGTAATATTGGCTGAAAAGAGGATTAGCAGTATCCACAGTGTTCAGTTAAGTGCAAAGAAGTTTTTAAGGGAAAATGTATGAAGTCAGGACCATGTTTGGAATAGAATAGACTATAATAGAATACACTATTAAATACACTGGCATATCATAATAATGCAAGCAAAACTGTTTGCAGCCAACTTTTTAAAGTCGTCTATGACTAACTCTGTATTGACCGGAAGCCAATTTCAACTTTAAAATACCAGAAAACTTTAAGAGAAAAAAAAAAAAAAAGAACGTAAAGTCGCTATGTAAGAAGACTAATGCCAAAATTTAACCACAAAAAATGATATTTTAAAAGGGAAAAGCTGGGGCTGGGCTCAGCAGACCACACATTTGCCTGGCATGTGAGAGGTACTGGGTCTGATTCTCAGCACCAAATATTAATAAAGCTCTATCAACAACATATATATTATATATATATATATAAAATCGGGGAAGCTGGCATGGGGGTGTAGCTCAGTGGTAGAGCGCTGCCTACCGAGCCCTAAATTCTATCACCAGGACGGGGGCGGGGGAAACACCCCACAAAACTTCACTTATGAGTGAAGCGAATAGCAGTGAAATAGCCATTAACCGTCCAAACCCTTTCCATAGTCCCTCCAGAGTGCTTTTTTTTTTCCCTTTCCCGATGGAAAATAACAAAACTCAGAGGCCAAGACCAAGGTTTAAACAAGAAGACCCCGACAATAACCACCCAAAAGTATAAAAGGCAAAATTAGTTCCCTGGCAGCTGCCCTTGCTTGCACCTGTTCAACCAACAGCACCAACCATACCCTCAGATTTAAGTTGAAAACACCATAGAACCATAAAACTATACACAAGATGGGACCAAAACCAATATTAAATCTAAAGAATATTAAAGAGACATCATAGTTTAACATAAGGCAAAACACCGTAACCAAATTAGGATAAGGAACACAAATTTTCATATTTCCAAATCACCTCAGACTGTGAAAATATATTACCAATTATAATACTATCAAAGTATACTATTGCATCCTATATAACCATCTATAAAAAGCACATTACAAATACCCACCTATCAATAACAATTGAGAATAAATGCAAATCAACCTTAAGGTAGCCTGCAAATGCAGCCTCCACGTTACTTCACTCCTGAGGAGAACACACTAAGTACCATCAAGCAAAAGTCAAAAGGGGATGCGACTGCGACACGTGCAGCTTTGGTCTTTTATAGGTAAGCTACAGCTCCCCCTTCAGAATCCTGACTGGTTGTGGCTAAAATGATTGACAGGCACACTGACTACTCTCACCTTCTCTATGACTACAAATCCGGCCCATACCCCTGATATTTGTTCATGATTGGTGAGAAGGGTGTGTGAAGAAACTTTTGCATTTTATTAGGAGTTGCAGGAATTGTGGGAAATAGAGGTGAAGCCTGCCATAAAATAACTCACACCACACTCGCTGATTGGTCCCAACAGTGAATGCAAATAACGCACTAAGCGCCCTCTTAAGCTTTCTATCTGTAATAGCCTTTTTCTGGAAAGTTATTTCTCACCTTTATGCCTTTGCAGTCAGATTTGAGCCAGATACCTAATTGGTCTTAGTAGGAAATCAAGCCCCCCTACACACACACACACACACACACACACACACAGAGCACTGGTGAAAGATTAAAGTGGGTGACGTCTAGAGTGAAAAATGAGCTTAAATAGCTGTTCTAACAATTGCACATATGCTCTTCGGACAATAATTGGACAGGGTAGCAACCACTGACTTGCAGATGCAGACAATTGTGGTGAGCCGCTTCTGCAGATTATGGTCGCAATTACAAGATGGCACTGGCTCCGCTGTGGTCTGTGACAAACAACTCCTTATTTGGGAGAGTTGGCGCATGGTTTTTCAACACCCTATGAGAAAGTTCCACGTGGCAGCTTCGCATTGGGGCTTGAGATGCTTTATTAAGGCTGGGAGGGGCATCCGGGATTAGAGAGAAGAAATATCAAGGGCCTGAATAAACTGCTGAAAGAAGATTCCTGAGTTGCGTCTTCCTTGCGGGCAAGGGGTCGCGACAGACAATGAACAAATACATAACCTAGCACGGCAATTAGAAAAGTGTTGTCACAAATGAGAGTGGGAAGATAGATGGTGGGGTGAGAAAGAACTCAGTAACAGGACAAGAACTTGGTAACAGCCCATTATTTGAACCCATGACCGTCCAGCACCCATGTCCATGCTTTAGACTTCTATACTGATCATGCTGTTCCTGTGGTTGCAGCCTACTAGAATGTTCTTACCCTCTATGTCTGGCCACCCAACAGGGTTTGGCCCCTTCCATGGTGCATTCCTGACTCTCCCTCTCCCAACAGGGAGGATTCAGATCTCTCCCTCTCCCAGGTGGGGGATATGAGAAAATATTAAAGCTTGTGTGAAGGGGAGTGTTGGGGAACACTGGAATCTATTAGTACTGGGTTCCGCAAGGTAGAAAGGACCCAGATTTTTACTTGAAGGTTTGCATTTCTATTAAGATGGCAGAAATTCTGGAAGTCCAGAACAAACAAGCAAACAAACAACCAAGTAATCCAAACCAGTCTCCTGATTGGTCACTACTTTTTGAAAGCAAACTTGGCAAACAAAATAACTGCCACACTGGGATTGGCCAGAGCCTGAAATTCAACCTACAAAGTAACAATATTTTGAAATGAGCTGGAAAAAAACGATCAAGAGAGGGAACTGGAGGAGTGAAGATATTGAGATGGAGTGAAAAAAATAAGCATATTTATGCAGTTAGGAGGTGGGGTTTGCTATTTCATTTCTGCTTAACTTTTCAGAGGCTATCAAGTTGAGAGAACACCAAAGAACTATAGACCCTTGGTGGTTCATTCTTACATGAATAAAATTGGTTGACAAAAGTATGATCTCCAAATCCTCTAAATTCAATTTTTTTTAAACTGAGGTGAAATTTACATAACATAATTGTCTATTTTTGGTAGTATTATTTTTTTTTATTTTTAGATATACAGGACAGTAGAATAATTAGTCATTTTGAAGTGGATAATTCAGCGACATTTAGTACTTTTTTGGTACTGGGAATTGAACCCAGGGTGCTTTACCACTGAACCACATCCCCAGCCCTTTTTATTTTTTATTTTGAGACAGGGTCTCCCTAAATTTCTTAGGGACTCACTAAGTTGCTGAGGCTGGCTTTGAACTTCCCATCGTCTTGCCTCAGCCTCCCAAGTTGCTGGGATTACAGGTGTGTACCACTGTGACAGGCCTAATATAAATTTTTTATGAAGCTAGAATAACATTGATGATCAGACTCAGGAAATGATAGCAGAAAAAAATATTATAGGCCAAATTGACTTACAAACATTTGATGCTAAATTCCTCAATAAGACCATTGGTATAGAGTAGGTATAGTTTATTCCATTCTTGCAAGCATAGCTCAACTTTGTAAAATCTATCTTAATTTACCACATGAAGGCAATAAACTGCATATATTCCATTTGCCCAAGCATATCCATGTTTTACTTCATCTTGTTCTGTGCCCTGAGGACTGACCTCTGTGGTCACCCAGTTGGCCTTGCTTTTGTCTTCCAGTTATGTTCAGCCACAAGCAAACAGAGGTGAGAAATACATGAAGATAAGAAGAGGTTACTGTGGTGTTTCTATTTGACTACATATAGTTAAACTTCCTACAGAAAGGCAGTAGCCCACAAATACAGATTGTGTCCAGTCTGCTGATACTGCTCCCTCCTCTCACCCCTCTATAACTAGTGGTGATAATGGCATCCAACAGTTGCTAGACTCTGATTTGTATCATTCCTTATTGGTTCCCTTAACTTCACCCATTCTTTGGGAAATAGTTCCTTTATTAAAGGCTCTACAATTAATATGTGGACAATGGGATCTGGTACTTGTGAAAACCCTGAATGGTGCACAAATCAATGGAAAAATCCATATGATCTTTCAATAATTGTGGAAAAAGCTTTGAATTATGTCAACCCATTCACATATACTTTCTAAAAGAAATAGCAAGTATGAAATAGGATAAAACTTCTTTAAACCAATGAAGGATATCTAACAAAATTTTTGAAAAACATTATATTAAATAACCAGAACTATAAACATTCTCACTAAAAATTGGAGTAAAACAAATATAAGTTCTATGTCTATTATTACCCAACATTATATTGGAGGTGCTTCCCATTCACCAAAAAAAAAAAAGAAAATTTGAAATGATGAGACAATTTTGCCTGTAAATGTCATGATTCTCTATAGAGAAAACCCAAGATAATATGTAGTTAAACTATTTTAAATAATAAAAGTTCTGCAATTCTTCCTATCGTATTACTGCAAAAAAAAAGTATCTATGAAAAACAAAATGTGTTGCATGCCTGTAATACCAGCCACTCAGAGGGCTGAGGCAGGAAGATTGCAAGTTAAAAGCCAGCCTTAGCAATTTAGCGAGGACCTAAAAATCTCAGTGAGACCAGTCTCTAAATAAAATATTTTAAAAAGGGCTGGGGATGTAGTTCACTGGTAGAGCGCTTGCCTGGCATGTGTGAGGCACTTGGTTTGATCATACGTACCACATAATAATAAAAAAAAAAATCTAGCTGCACATATGGTGTGATGCTACATCAGGTACAACAAGAGAAATGAAAAATTGTACTGCAATTGTGTACAATGGATCAAAATGCATTCTGCTGTCATATATATCTAATTGAAATTAATTAATTTTAAAATAATAAAAAATCAATAAACAAAGGTCTTATGTCCATCTACAACTAAAAATATTATATATGTGTGTATATGTGGGATCTGGTACTTGTGAGAACCCTGAATGGTGCACAAATCAATGGAAAAATCCTACTTAACATTTCAGAGAAAGGCCCTGAACCCTGGCACACACCACCCCACAAAACAGACAAGATTTCTTCAGAATGAGCCAGTCTCAATGTATCCACACACACACACACACACACACACACACACACACACACACACGGGGGGGGGTGTGGCTCAGTGGTTAAGTACCCCTGGTTTCAATTTCCAGTACAAAAATACACACACACACACACACACACACACACACACACAAACACAAATGCAGGGCAGGGAATGCAGTTCAATGGTACAGTACTTGTCTAGCATGAGACAGGCCCTGAACCCTGGCACAACACACACCACCCCACAATACAGACAAGATTTCTTCAGAATAAGCCAGTTTCAATGTATGCACACACCATTACAAGATTTATAATAAGTCATTTGAAAATCATTGGCTGTCATGTAAAATAGATTTTATAAAATTTGCCAGGGGTGGTGGCACATACCTGCAATCCCAGCAACTTGGGAGGCTGAAGCAGGAGGATCACAAGTTGGAGGCCAACCTCAGTAACTTACTGAGTCACTAAGCAACTTAGTAAGTCATTAAGTTACTTAAAGAGACCCTGTCTTAACATTAAAAAAATAAATAAAATGGACTGAGGTTGTATCTCAGTGGTAAAGCACCCCTGGCTTTAATTGCTAGTCCCTCCTCCGAAAAAATGTGCAAAATCTTGTTCATTTTCATGTTCTATTTAATTCATTTTTGCTTTATCAAAATTTAACAGTCGTGATGGGAAATTTCTTTTTTTCCAAATATTTTTATTGTGTATGATCACAATACCTTTACTTAATTTATCTATTTTTATGTAGTGCTGAGGATCGAACCTAGTGCCGCACATATGCTAGGCAAGTGCTCTACCACTGAGCTACAACCCCAGCCTATGACGGGAAATTTCTAGGACTTATTTCAAACAGCATCTTTTTTTCTTGCTCACATCCACATTCAATTTTTTCCAAAACTTCTAGAATCTCTCTTTCACATGTTTCTCACAGTTCCAAGATGATTCTTTAGTTACACCTGAATTTGATGGCAGTTGTATTAGTCAACTTTCTATCCCTGTGACAAAATACCTGAGATAAACAACTTAGAGGAGGAAATATTTATTTGAGCTCACAGTTTCAGTCCATGGTTGGCCCATCACTTTTGGGTCTATAGTGAGGCAGAATATTATGGTAGCTAGAGTGTGTTTCAGAGGAGGATATTCGCCTCCTGGTAACCAAGAAGCAAGAGAGAAGGGGATGGAGTAACTGGAGACAAAATAAAGCCTGAAAGGGCTTACCCCTAGTAAACTATTTCCTCCAATTAGGCCCTACCTCCTAAAGTTTCCACACCTTCCAATAGCCCGTTTAACTATGAATCCCTCAATGGGCTAATCAATTGATGAGATTAGAGTCCTCATAACCCATTCACCTCCCAAATGCCGCACTTCTGAACAATGCTGCTTTAGAAATCAAGCCTTCAACACGGGAACTTTTGGGTAACATTTCAAATCCAAATCATAACTGCAGTTTAGTTCTAATAATGTCAAGCTTAAACACATGATAATTTTCAGGGTTTTTCTTCCCAAATTCCTAACTGCCTTTATAATTTTCATTCTTTTTCACATGTTTATTTCTACTTTTCTGAACATTGTACTACTTAGCTTTTTACGTGCCATATTTGTCCAAAAATTGTTCAGGATGAATATTAAATGTTTATTATAAAGACAATGTTTTAAAAAGAGTAAATACATGCTGGTTATGGTGGCACACACATGTAATCCCAGCAATTGGGGAGGCTGAGCCAGGAGGATCACAAGTTTGAATCTAGCCTCAGCAATTTAGTGAGGCCCTAAGCAATCTAGTGGTACTAAATTTTGATGGTACCTCAAAATAAAAAATAAAAAGTGCTGGGATGTAGCTCAGTGGTAAAACACCCCTGGGTTCAACCCCAGTACCAAGAAAGAGAGAAAGAAAGAAAGAAAAAAAGAAAGGAAGGAAGGAAGGAAGGAAGGAAGGAAGGAAGGAAGGAAGGAAAAGAAAAACAGTAAATACATTATTTGACGAAGAGTTGACTAGTTTACATGAGTTTACTTAATTCATATACTATAATTATTAATCATCAAATACTTTTTATAAATATTGTATCTAACAGTTTGTATCAAACAACAGAAAATTACTCACTAGGTTTCCAGAATTCTTTTTATATCTGTATTTATTTTTATGTGGTGCTGAGGATCAAACCCAGGGCCTCACATGTGCAAGGCGGGCCCTACCACTGAGCTACAGCCCCAGCCCTCCAGAAATTTTTGATAAAGAAAAAAAATAGTGCAAAATAGTATTTTATATGAGTGAATAACATTTTCAGTGAATGAAGTATAAAACATTCCTGATAATTTTCCTATTTTATGCTTTAAAAACATATTTTCTGGGCTGGGGATATGGCTCAGTGATGGAGTGCTTGCTTAGCATGTGATAGGCCCTAGGTTTGATCCCCAGCACCACAAACAAAATTCAAAACTATTTTCATAAACTTTTGATAATTGATCAAATTTCATTTTCAAAAACTAAAACATATAATTAAATAAATGTGTTGCATTTACTTAAATTCCTGTTGGGGTAGAGGACAGTATTGAGGATTGAATGGAGCACTTTGCTACTGAACTGTATCTCCAGTCCTTTTTATCTATCTATTTATTTATTTATTTATTTTGAGAAAGGTCTCACAAAATTGCTGTATCTGTCCTCAAACTTGTGATTTCCCAGCATTGGCCTCTTGAGTTGCTGTTATTACAGATGTGAGCCACCACACCTGACTTCTAATTGCTCTTAATGTTTTAAAGCATACCAGTAGTAAAGCACCCCTGGCTTTCATCGCCAATCCCTTTTCTGGAAAAAATGTGCAGAATCTTGTTCATTTTCATGTTCTATTTAATTCATTTTGCTTTATCAAAATTTGACAGTTGTGATGGGAAATTTCTTTTTTTCCCAAATATTTTTATTGTGTATGGTCACAATATTTTTACAGGCAGTATAGCGATACCAGAGTTCAAACTGTACTACAGAGCAATAGTAACAAAAACAGCATGGTACTGGTACCAAAACAGGCGGGTGGACCAATGGTACAGAATAGAGGACACAGAGACTAATCCACAAAGCTACAACTATCTTATATTTGATAAAGGGGCTAAAAGCATGCAATGGAGGAAGGATAGCATCTTCAACAAATGGTGCTGGGAAAACTGGAAATCCATATGCAACAAAATGAAACTGAATCCCTTTCTCTCACCATGCACAAAAGTTAACTCAAAATGGATCAAGGAGCTTGATATCAAATCAGAGACTCTGCGTCTGATAGAAGAAAAAGTTGGCTCCGATCTACATATTGTGGGGTCGGGCTCCAAATTCCTTAATAGGACACCCATAGCACAAGAGTTAATAACAAGAATCAACAAATAATATGTTCTTAAGTAAATAATGGATTAAGAAGAAAACAGGCTGCCTCTGATTCCACTGCTGCCAGCCTGAGGTCACCTGGAGATCTTCTTCCTGGGTGCTGCTGCCCTGGGTGCAAACTGAAGCCCACACTGCTGCTGACCCCCAGAGGTCGCCTGGTGGCACTGCTTTCACAGCTGCACTTGCAGCTGTCTCTGCAGCCACCACTGCTGCTAACTTGTTGCCTGCTGGCAATAACCACTGCCACTACTGGAGCTACCACAGCCAATAGGACTGCTGTGGGAGAGACTCCAGGTATAGTTGCATGTGGCTTACCCATTTTGGGACACCAGCCAGGGCCTGGGGCCTCAGTGCCAGCAGGTTTACCACCACAAGAGTCTTTGTCTTGAGACTCCAGCCGGAAACTACAGGTTTGGAGAAACCTGGTGTCTTCCTGATGAAAGTGCTGGTGGCTCCTGTCTTGCTGCTGCATCTCAGGTTGCTCCTTTGCCTAAGTGTATCCCTGGTGGTCTCTTTGCAAGTAGGAGCAGCACTGAGATCTTGGGACTGCAGCATGGCTGAGCCTAAAATATTGAAGCCCAGTTCAGTGGGATAGAGACTGGGTTTCCAAGGTCTGATCTGAGTTTGGTGATCCCAAGAGAATCAGAGACAGGGCTGAGAAACTGTTGATCACTGACAGAGACAGTCAGACTTTCCAGCAAGATTTATTTTATTTTATTTTATTTTATTTTATTTTTTGATTTGCTAACATCTCTACCATGTTTGGAAAACAATGTTTTTTTTTTTTTAATGCATCAGTGTATGGAGGACAATGACATATGAATAGTGTTTTGCACTTTTGTTGTATTCTTATATTTTTATTTTTTTTCTTTGTATTTTTCCTCTCTCTTGTCTATTTTCTTTCCAACTTTTCTCCAAACAACAGCCAATCTCTGTCAGCTCCCCTTCTACTTGTTGGAATACATGAAGGAGCAGAGATACAAACCAAAGGAATGCACAATCTTTTCAATGATATAATAGCAGAAAATTTCCCAAACCTAAAGAATGGAATGGAAAATCAAATATAAGAGGCTTACAGGACCCCAAATGTACACATTTAAAGCAGACCCACATCAAGACTATTTATAATGGGAATGACTAACACAGAGAATAAAGATAAAATCTTAAAGGCTGTGAGAGAAAAAAAAATCAAATTACATATGGGGGAAACCAATTTAGATCTTAACTGATTTCTCAATCCACACCCTCAAAGCTAGGAGGTCCTGGAATAATATATTTCAAGCTCTGAAAGAAAACAGATGCCAACCAAGAATTCTATATCCAGCAAAATTAAATTTCAGATTTGAAAATGAAATTAAAACCTTCCATGATAAACAAAAATTAAAAGAATTTACAACTAAAAAGCTTACATTACAGAGCATTCTCAAGAAAATATTCCATGAGGATAAAGTAAAAAACAGCAAAGGGAGAATCTACATTAAAAGGACATTCAACCAAATGAGAAACTAAGACAAATAAAAAAAACAGAAATAAATCAAAATGACAGGGAATACAAATCATATCTCAATAATAACCTTGAATGTTAATGGCCTAAATTCATTAATCAAAAGACATAGATTGGCAGATTGGATTAAAACGAAAAACCCAACAATATGCTGTCTTCAAGAGACTCACCTCATGGGCAAAGACATCACAGGCTGAAGGTGAAGGGATGGGAAAAAAGTTATCACTCATATGAATTGCATAAATAAGCAAGGGTTTTCATTCTTATATCAGATAAAGTAGACCTCAAACCAAAGTTAATCAGAAGAAATAAAGAAGGACATTTCATACTTCTTAAGGGAAGTATGTATAAGCCAGATAGTTATAAATATTTATGCCTCAAATAATGGAGCATCTATGTACATCAAACAATCCCATCTAAATTTCAAGAGTCAAAAAGACCACAATATAATAATACTGGCTGACTTTAACACACATCTCTCACTACTGGACAGATCTTCCAAACAAAAACTAAATTAAGAAATTATACAACTAAGTAATAAAATCAATAATTTAAACTTAACAGATATATATAGAAAATTTCATCCAATAACAAGCAAAAATACTTTCTTCTCAGCAGCACATGGTTTCTTCTCTAAAATAGAGCATATCTTATGCCACAAAGCAACTCTTAGTAAATACAAAAAAAAAGATAATACCCTGCATTCTATCAGATCACAAAGAAATGAAATCAAAAAGCAACAATAAAATGAAAAATACAAGCTACTATAACAAATGTACACTAAATAATACACTATTGAATTATGAATGGATAGTAGAAGAAATCAAGGATGAAATAAAAAAAATTCTTAGAGATAAAACACTGATACAACATATCAAAATCTCTGGAACACTATGAAGGCAGTACTAAGAGGAAAATTTTTTGCATTGAACACATTCATTAAAATAATAAAAAGTTCACAAATAAATGACTTAACACTATATCTCAAAGCCCTAGAAAAAGAACAAATCAACACCAAAAGCAGAAGACAGGAAATAATTGAAATCAGAGCTGAAATCAAAAAATCAAAACAAAAGAAACAATTGGAAAAATTGACAAAATAAAAAGTTGGTTTTTTGAAAAAATAAATAAAATAGATAACCCTCTGGCCATGCTAACAAAGAGGAAAAAAAGAGAAAACTCAAATTACTAAAATACAAGATGAAGAAGGAAATATCATAGAGGACATGTCTGAAATACAGAAGTAGTTATATTCCAATAAAATAGAAAATATCAGACATTGACAAATTTCTAGAGACATATGACCTACCCAAACTGAATAAGGAGCTCATACATGATTTAAACAGATCAATTTCAAGTAATGAATAGAAAATGCCATGAAAATCGTACCAACCAAGAAAAGCCCAGGACCAGATGAATTCTCAGCCGAGTTCTATAAGGCTTTCAAAGAAGAATTAACACCAATACTCCTCAAAGTATTCTATGAAATAGAAAAGGAGGGAACCCTTCCAAAATCAGGCTACAAGGCTAATATCACCCTGATACCAAAATCAGACAAAGATACATCAAGGAAAGAAAACTTCAGACCAATATCCCTGATGAACATAGATGCAAAAATTCTCAATAAAATTCTGGCAAATTGTGAGGATGGCCTTAGGCCTCAGCCTAAGCAACTCCATTTTAAAAACTGCAGTTTCATGAGGCACATCACAGAGCCCTCCAGTATGGCCACAAACAAATTATTTCCCCCCACCCTGATAAACAGAGTGAAGCCCCTGGCAGGCCATCCTCACCTGATAAGAAGCAAAGGTGAGAAGATCAGGGTGGAGACCACTAGACCAGATGTTTCTGACCCCAGGGTAAATGATGTCACTGAGAAATACGGCGAGCTGATAAAGATTGAAAGGAGGGTGAAAAGCCCCCAAATGTAGTATAAATTATAGAGCAAATGAACAGGGATTCCGCCAGCCGAAACAAGGATGCTGGAGAGCCTGATGAGGACCTGACATCCCATCACTTGTCATCGTTCCTGAGCCTCTGCATGATCGTCACCACTCTCAAACTCTACTGCCTCATCTGGACCTTGGTGAGAGCCTCAACTTCTCCCTGAGACCTCTCCTCAACCAGTCATCCACTTCACGCCAGGAAAAGCCTGCCTTGGTTCCGGACCTGATCACCCTGGTCTGAGTGAGTGTGCATCTGCTGAACTCAAAGCCTAAGACTTAAGACTTTTGATCTGACATTTGAACTTAGCCTGCAGAGGGAATGTCTGTCATTAGCCTGTCATGATTAAGTGTGTTTTGCAGTGCTTAGAATTAATCTAGAATTGTTTGCTGTGAATTAATAATCTAGAATTGTTTGCTGTGAATTGATTATGACTATTGCAATGCCTAACATTAAGGATTGTTGTTTTCTTGTTTAAGAACCTATAGACTGAAACTGTATTGAATAATTTGAGGGAATAAAGCATTGAAAGGGGCAGAAGTGTGTGGACATTCTTTATTTCTCCCCTCGACTGCATACGTCACAATTTTGCCCCCTCATGACACAAATCATATACAAAAACATTTAAAAGGTAGTGCATCGAGATCAAGTGGGGTTCATCCCTGGGATGCAGGGTTGGTTTAACATACAGAAATCAATAAATGTAATTCATCATATTAATAGATTTAAAAACAAGAATCATATGGTCATCTCAATAGATGCAGAAAAAACATTTGACAAAATACAGCACACCTTCATGTTCAAAACACTAGAAAAACTGGGGATAGTAGGAACATACTTCAACATTGTAAAAGCTATATACACTGAACCCAAGGCCAGTATCATTCTAAATAGAGAAAAATTGAAAGCATTCCTGCCAAAAACTGGAATAAGACAAGGATGCCCTCTTTCACCAATTCTATTCAACACCATCCTTGAAACTCTAGCCAGAGCAATTAAACAAAAGAAAGAAATTAAAGAGATACACATAGGTAAAGAAGAACTCAAACTATCACTATTTGTTGATGACATGACTCTATACTTAGAGCTTCCAAAAACATCCACCAGACAACTTCTAGAACTAATAAATGAATTCAGCAAAGTAGCAGGATATAAAAGAGAAACTATATCCCATCTGTATGATATATCAAAATGTATAAATGCATTCTACTACCATGTATAACTAATTAAAACAAATAACATTTTTTTAAAAAAAGAACTGAGAAAATGACAAATTTAGACAACTGTGCCATTAGACAAATGGTTTGTGTAAAAATATAAAATAAAATCATTTCCCCCTGAGTAATGGAAAAATCATGATCCCTTCACAAAAAAAAAAAAAAAAGAAGAAGAAGAAAACAAAAGTGATATCAGAAAACAATTTGAGATCAATGAGATACCAAAACTTTTGGAACATAGCTAACGGTAAAGGGAAATATAACAATATGAATAGTCATCTATTAGGTTTAAATACTGAATTAACCTAGATAAGTAAAGCTGAGGTAAGATATAAGAAATAAGTATAGGTAGAAAGGACACAAATAGGGAAGGAAAGAGGGACTGTAGCTTTAGAGCTAAAAACTCCATGAATACCCTTACTTTCACCCCTCAGGCCTGTTTTCCTCCCAGCCTAAATTCTCAAAAGATCAAATAAATCTTAGCATACTATAAATCAAGTTAATTAGTACCTATATACCTTGTTTGCTTACACACTGTATTTTTATTTAAAGAGAGAGAGAGAGAGAGAGAGAGAGAGAATTTTTTAATATTTATTTTTTAGTTTTCGGTGGACACAACATCTTTATTTATTTATTTATTTTTATGTGGTGCTGAGGATCCAACCCAGTGCCCCGCGCATGCTAGGCGAGCACACTACTGCTTGAGCCACATCCCCAGGCCAACACACTGTATTTTTAAACTGATTAAAAGAAGATTATAGAGAGATATTGTTATAGACCCATGATATGGGTATTGTATGTCCAGGTACTGTATATTAACTAGACAATGTCAACCTGAAGATTCTGAAAATTGCCAGGTCATCAAGACCTGCTCTGCACTCCACAATCAAAGGAATTGGAGCTCATTAGGCTGACATCACACCCTCATGCTACTCCTATTTATCATTTAAATGTCTCAGGACATGTCTCATTCTTGGACACCCACACTCTTTCTCCCTTTGAGTACTCCTCCTTTTTATTTGCTTTCCTGAGAAAAATCTCCTTGTTTTCTTAAACATATCTATTTGTGGCACTTTTGACACTCTCTGATATTCCTTTCTATGGTATAAGGAAAGAACCTGCCAGGGCTGAGTTAGGCTGAGTTGTCCCCCCTGTGGACCTTCTTAGACCTTATTCAGTGATGTAGCAATCTTGAGCAAGAGTAATAAAGCAGGAGGCATTACACCACATGACTTCAAAATATATGTAGTAATCAGCACAGTATGGTATTGGCATAAATGATACCAGAACAATAGAATGGAATAGAGAGCTTAGAATTCAACTTATATATCTACAGACAACAGATATTCAATAGATGTGTTACAAACACACAACGGAGAAGACAATCTTTTCCATAAATGGTCCTGGGAAAATTGGATAGCCACATGCAGAAAAACAAAATTGGACCCCTTTCTCTCATCAGTTACAAAAATCAACTTAAAATGGATGAAAGACTTAAATGTAAGACCTGAGATTATTAATTGAGTAGAGGAAAACAGGAAAAGCACTTCAGGATATTTGAAATGACAAGATCTTTGGGACAAAACTCCAAAGGCTCAGGAAACAAAAGCAAAAATAGACCAATGGGAAAAGTAAAACTAAAAAGCTCTTACATAGCAAAGCAAATAATAAACAGAGTGGTAAGACAACTACAGAAAGGAGAAAACATTTGCAAACTGTACATCTGACAAGTGGTTAATGTCCAGAATAGAATAAGAACTCAAAGAAGTTAGTAGAAAAAAAAAAAAAAACAATTACTTAGATTTAAAAATTGAGTAATAGAAAGAACTTAAGAGAATCTCAAAAGAAGACAGGAAAATGGTCAAAGGATATAAGAAGAAAAGGCCTAACATCACTAATCATCAGGGAAATGCAAATCAAAACCACAATGAGATAACACCCCTCTCTAGTTACAATAGCTATTATCAAAATGATAAAAAAGATAACAAGTGTTGGCTAGGATGTGAAGAAAAGGAAATCCTTGCCCACAGTTGTTTGGAATGTAAATTAGTTTGCCATTATTTTAGCCAGCCTTTTTCCTCTGCAGTGACCACAGGCCAGACACAAAAATTTTAGAGGAGGAAAAGTTTATTTTGGGGCTTATCATTTCTGAACAGGGTGGGATTCACCATTTCAGAGGCCTTGGCTCATAGGCAGCCAGCTCCATTCCTCAGGGCTTGAGGTTAGGCAAAACGTTATGGCAGAAAGGCTCAGCAGAGGAAATGTGGCTCAAGACATCACCAGTAGGCAGAGAGAGAATAAGTTCAGCTCACCAAATACATACCCCAAAGGCACACTCCCAATGACCCACTTCCTTCAGCCCCACTCCTTCAGTTACCAATCAGCTAATCCCCATCAGGGGATGAATTCACTGATTGGGTTAAGACTCTCATAACCCAATCATTGCTCCTCTAGACCTTGCATTGTCTCACACAAAAGCTTTTGGGGAGGTGGAGGCTGGGTTGTGGCTTAGTGGTAGAGCACCTGCACATGTGAGTCACTGGGTTGGATCCTCAGCATCACATAGAAAGAAAGAAATAAAGATATTGTGTCCATCTACAACTAAAAATTTTTTTTTTAAAAAAAGCTTTTGGGGGACACCTCACATCCAACCATAATAGCCATTATGGAAAATAGTACAATTTCTCAAAAAAGTAAAACAAGAACTACCTTACACTTCATTAATTTCCCTACTATATATATCGCTAAAGGAAATAAAATCAGTATGTTAAAGAGACAACAGTGGAATGAATTGGATATAACATTCCTATGTTCATCTATGAATACATGACCAGTGTAACTCTACAACATATACAACCACAAAAATGGGAAGTTATACTTCATGTATGTATGATATGTCAAAATACACTCTTCTGTCATGTATAACTTCAAAGAACAAATAAAAAGATTTTTAAGAAAACAATCTAAGTGCCCATCAACTGATAAAAGGATTAAAAATGGGTTCCTACACACAGTGTAATAGTATTCAGACACACAAAATAAGACGGTAATCCTGTGATTGATGATAACATGGATGGAACTGAAGATTGATATGTTAAATAAAAAAAGCCACACAGAAAGACAAATACCACATGATCTCACTTATACATGGAATATAAAAAACATTGATCTCAAGGCAAATGTGGTGGCACACACCTATAATCCCAGAAACTGGGGAGGCTGAGGTAGGAGGATAGCAAGTTCAAGGTGAACATCAGCAATTTAGGAAGCCCCTGTCTCAAAATTTAAAAAAAGTAAAAAGGTTTGAGGATATAGTGAAAACTTAGTCCTTTTACCTCCTTGAATTTGGTCTCCAAGTTTTGGTTTTACGCATCTACCAGGCCTGTTTCACAATCTTGAAGTGGAAGTACTAGGTTTTAACTTTAATGTTTATAATTTTACAGTTACCCCTTCCACATAATTCAGGTCAGTATTGGTACTAGAATTCAGCATTATATCCTAGTACTTCTGCAAAACAAACAGGCAAGAGTTATAAAGTTTTACAAGGAAAATACAAGAGCAAAAGCATATTTGGTTTGTATAATAGGTTTGAACCAAAAGCAAAATTTCTGTAATAATAACCCTAATGTATTGTTCATATCTATTTAGCCTCAAAGACTCATAGCATATCAGCTCAATCGCATATGAAATTCATTACAAGTTTTACTTTATTTTAAAAACTATTTTACAACCTTTAATAACTTTTATAATTTATACAACCCTTACTTAGTTTAGTATTAAATCCCTTTTCATTTTGAGATCACAATAATCTTTGTAACAAAAACCTATCTTATGACGATACCTTTAAATAAGCTTAATTCTAGTCTACATTGGAGCTATCCTAACATGGAGTAGGATGAGAGGCAAAGCCTTATTCAGGTGAGGCTGACCTTTTAACAAATCTTAGTGTTTTGTCTTTTTTTTTTTTTTTACTTGTTAATGGACCTTTATTTTATTTATTTACATGTGGTGCTGGGAATTGAACCCAGAGCCTCACACATGATAGGCAAGCATTCTTCCACTGAGCTACAACCCCAGCCCTAGTGTTTTATTTTTGAAGTTGATCTTTGCTTCCTTTTTAAACATCATTTTACAAAGTTCTCATACTTTTGTTTACTAATTCTATGTGAACGTATGTTAACATAATACAGCATTACATCTGAAACATGAATCAAACAGAAAGGCTAATAAAGCCCTTAACTTCCCTTTTGTGAAAACATGGCATAATGCTTTCATATTCTACACTGTCAACCTTTAAACAAATTAGGTTCTCCTTATTACCTTTCCAAAAATATATTTATTACATTTAAATACCCATTTCTGTGCAAAGAGTAATGCACAATCTTTGTATATCATGTATTGATGACAGCTTATATTTATCCAATTACAAAACATTAAATGACATAACTAACAAAATTTGTTATTTTATGTAAATCTGAAAGAAACTATCATTACAAACAACTTCTTACAAATTCTTAGACATTTAGCAAACAGTAATAATGATCAGAAATAGACTTATTTTCTGACATGTAACTGCATCTCGTTTATACAATAATAAAACATACATGCAGTCAATGCAAACAGAAATAAAGCCAGGTTTTAAAATGTCAGTGTGTCTCTTTTTGTCAGATACAATGTATGAAGGAGAGTACTTATTGGTGAGAGCACTTATTTCCTATATTAAACCTACATATCTTTCATTTTGAAAACTTTTACATAACAAAGCTTAGACAAACATAGTTAGTTTTCAGCTATATATAATCTCTAGTCACATATACTAAGGATGCCAACCTTATTGTAATAACTTTAAATAACTGTTGCTTATTTATGAAGCAAGCTCTTAATCAACCAGTTTAAGTAATCATTTAAAATATTCTAAAACAGGTACAGGGCTGGGGTTGTGGCTCAGTGACAGGATACTTGCCTCATGGGGCACTGTGTTCAATCCTCAGCACCACATAAGAATGAATAAATAAAGTTAAAGGTATTGTGTCCATCTACAACTACAAAATATTAAAAAAAAACAGGTATAAACCCTAATTCCTTTCAGTTTCCCTAAGTAGTAAAACTTAACGGATACAAGAAATTATCTTTTTTTTTCTTTTTTTGATGCTTGGGATTCAATTGAGGGGCATTTTACCACTGAACCACATCACCAGCCCCTTTTATTTTTTATTTTGAGACAGAATATCACTGAGTTGCTTAGATCCTCACTAATTTGCTGCGGCTGGCTTTGAATTTACAATCCTTCTGCCCCAGCCTCCCCAGTAGCTGGGATTGCAGGAATGCTCCAGCATATCTAGCAAAAAAATTTATCTTGATAGATAAGAGAAGATCAGTGTTTTTAAGAAACCCTTGTTGTTTCATTGCATAAAGATTAGATTCTACTTTTATACCAATACATTAAAATTTGACCTTAGAAAAACCCTTACATATCTTAAACTTACTGCATTAATTATAGCCAACCAAATCACACACACAAACTTTTAAGATTTGTGTTCCACAAACCTTCTGCAAGTTAGTTAGATCCTTAGTTTTGTCCTCTCTTTTTACCTCAGACTTTAGGACAAACTTTTACTTCACTACACAAAATATTTTCTCATCCAGAAACATTTATTTTCCTTTTAGTTTTTCGTACTGACATACATTTCCATAACTATAACTTTCATATCTTTTTCCAGTTGCTGACTCTTCCTTAAATTTACATTCTGAATCAATCCTTATGAAATTTATGAATTTTTTTTCCATTTACTCCTTTTTAAAATATCTTTATTTTATTTTTTTATGTGGTACTGAAGATCGAACCCAGTGCCTCATGCATGTTAAGTGAGCACTTTACCTCTGAGCCACAATCCCAGCTCCAATTTTACTCCTTTTTAATATATATATATATATATATATATATATATATATATATATATATATATATATTCTGTAGTTGTAGATGGACACAATATCTTTATTTTATTTTTTATGTGGTGCTGAGGATCAGACCCAGTGCCTCACACATGAGGGGCAAGCTCTCAACCACTGAGTTACAACCCCAACTTCCCATTTACTCCTTTTTAATAGGATGAAATACATTACTTTTTACAGTACTTTAATCAAAACACAACTGACACTTTTTGTACTCTTTGCATATAGAATTACATCTGTTAGAATTTTAACTCTTAGTAACCTTGTTTTTAGTGAAGACCTAGAAGCAAAGCAATCTTAAAATGTTTTTCCATGTATCACCATCTTGTAAAAATACATTTTAATAAACCCAAATATTTGTTGCTTTATAGAATTCAAGAAGCCAAGTACTTGGATTTATATTTAGAAGTTGATACTTAGGTATTTCCACTTTGAAAATTAATCAGATGTCTTTTAAAAAAATATTTATGAAGATTAATCTTATTTATGTTAAATCTAATTTACCCATTTGTTACAGTTTGAATGTGAGGTGTCCCCCAAAAGCTCGTGTGAGACAAAGAAAGAAGGTTTAGAGGAGAAATGGTTGGGTTGTAAGAACCTTAACCTAATCAGTTAATTAATCCTGTGATGAATTAACTGAAGGGAAACTGGAGGCAGGTGGGGTGTGGCTGGAGGAGGTGGGCATTGAGGGCGTGGCTTTGGGGCATATATTTTGTATCTGGTGAGTGGAGTTTCTCTCTGCTTACTGATCATCATGTGAACTGCTTCTCTCTGCCACACTCTTCTACCATGATGTTCTGCCTCTCCTGGAGCCCCAGGAAATTGAGACTGCTGCCTATAGACTGAGACCTCCACAACTGTGAGCCCACAAATAAAATTTTATTCCTCTAGAGTAGTTCTTGTTAGATCTTTTAGTCACAGCAGCAGAAAAGCTGACTAAAACACCATTTTAGCTCTTAACTTTAGTTTACCCATGAAAACCATATCTGACAAGATGTCAGACAAGTCTAGTTAACATTTTAAGTCATCTTTTTCCTGCCAAAGAAAAATAGTAAAAGCAATAGACATTACACTTTAAATATCTTATAGAAACTTCCACTCCCTTGCTTGACTGGCCACATAGAAAAAAACATGTAGGTTAGTAATTTAAAAGGTATCTTTACTGTTATCTATTTAACCCATTTATATTGACCTTTTTCTTAAAAGTTTAAGTCATGTGAACTAAAAGGTATTTGGGATGGATGTGATGGTACACACCCATAATTCCTTTAGAGGTTGAGGCAGGAGAATCACAAGTTCAAGGCCAGTCTGGACAATTTAGCAAGATCCTGAATTAAAATAAAAAATAAAAAAGGACTGGGAATAGGGCTGAGGTTGTTGTTCAGTTGTAGAATGCTTGCCTAGCATGTGCAGGGCACTGGGTTTGATCCTCAGTAGCACATAAAAATAGATAGATAGATAGATAGATAGATAGATAAAAGGTGTTGTTCCAACTACAACTGAGACCAAAAAATTAAAAAAGGACTGAGGATGTAGTTTAGTGGTTAAGTGCTCCTGGATTAAATCCCCGTACAAAAAAAAGGCATTTGAATCTCATTATCATTTTTTTAAAGCACATATGTAGACACAACATACAATATACAAGTGTGCACAGATATATATAAAACAGAAAGGAAATTAATGTTTTATACCTTTTACCCAGGTAGATGATTCCCACATGTAGGAGATAAAGATGTTTATTACATGTTGTTTATCAGATATAACCCTTTAGAAATTAAAAAAGAGCCTGTCTACTGGAAACCATTCATGACCCATATATGAACTGAGCCATGTGTGTAAACTAAAACGACATTGAGGCCATTAGGCAGGAAAGCCTGGTATCAGGAACTCCTAGCAGCAACCTTGCTGGTTTGAGAATGTCTGGTTCATGTGGTGTCCTACCCAGCTCCATCACAACTTCAGCACATCAGAGATGGGATGACTCGCTGGAGCCACACAACCTCTAGGATGGGTGTGACTTGCCAAAATGCCAATCAACCTGTTTACAGCAAGACCCCTGCCACACCCAGAAGCCCATACCAAGCAAGCAGGGAACCAAGACTCCTCCTCCTGAACCTTTATCCCTGTCTTTAATGTACTCCCCCTAAACTAAAGAATCTGGGCCATTTTTCAGTTTTTCAGTTCCAGCTCCTATCAGGACTGGAAGACCTATCAGACACTCCACAATTTATATCTAATTTCTGGCTTTGTCTCTATTTCTTACTAATTATTTCAGACATTTTACTTCCCAGGCAGCTTATACCTCCTAAGCAGGAACCAATCCTGGTGTGGTGCTGGCAACTCCAAAATACCTGTCACAGATGTCCTTTGCGTGACAGTGAATAATAAATAGATTATAGAATAGATGACATAGACCTGGAGGAGGTCTATGCAGTTGGGTATGGCTAGGAAGGGCCTACCAATTATGTCTGGTCACTGAATCAATGTTTTAGGTGGCCACTTGTCTATCCATGTGGTAGATCCATGTCAATCATCACCACTATTTATTCTCCTCTTTAGGACCTTCTAAGGAGGATGATCTCTTTCCTTTTCCAGTATATTTGAGAGTTATTACTTGACTAATTGGCCTCTGAATAAAGACATCAGGAAAAAAAACAGAGAGCTAAAAAACTCTAGTTAGAGTAAGACTAATCAGAATGAACATATATTAATTTAGTTGCACAGGACCAAATCATGAACTAAAAACAACAGCAACAACAAAAACCCAGAGGTTTAAAAAAACTGACATCACTGTAATTTCTGTAACAAACAAGCATGGAACATCTGTATTAGATCAGAGCACACTTTTGGATCACATTAGAGTCAGCGTGAATATTTAAATAAAGTGGAAGTCTATGAGGTCTAGAAGAGGGTGAACCTAAGGAAAAGGTTCTTTAAAAAAAAAACTTGTACATATGGGATCTTTGTATTTTTTTTCCCTGTGCCTGAAAAGTAGGGCATTCCCTGACATTCCCAATTTTCAGTTCGATCCCCAGCACCACGTAAAAATAAATAAATAAAATAAAGATACTGTGATATTTCAGCTACCTGAAACTGAGTCTCTACAGTTTGGGGTAACATCAGCATTGCCCCAAAATGGAATGTAGACCTCTTAAGCATCCTCAAAACATCTAGAACCTGATATAAATGGTCTTTCCAGATCCCCTTCTCCTTTGTCTCCCCCTTTCTTTAACATTTAGGGAGGAAGTTACTGAAAGAGCAGAATCCATTTAAAAGTGACACTATTGGGGCTGGGGTTGTGGCTCAGTGGCAGAGTACTCACCTAGCATGCACTGGACACTGGATCTGATCCTCAGCACCACATAAAATGTAAAATAAAGACATTGTGTCCACCTAAAACTTAAGAATAAATATTTTTTTAAAAAAGTGACACTATTTTTCCCTCTGGTCTCAAACTGGTTTGGGCAATTGCTCATGGAGCTTACATTCCAGATAAATATCAGGAGGCAGCTAAGGAGCAAGGAAATCTGCCCTTTAGAGCATGAGAGGCAAATGGCATTAAATAAGGCATCCTGACCATTTTTTCTCCCTTTTGCAAAACAAGTCTAGCTGTAGGATGGTTTTAGAGTTCGTATTTCCCTCAGGAGGCCATCTCTCCCCATCCTCCACCTGGTGTTCAGATCAGGCTCCTGTACAGAAAAATGTTAGGCATTTTTTCTTCAGGGTATGAGGGTGAAAGGAATCCCACTTTTTGAATATACTCTAAAAGAGAGCTTGTATTAGATGTCTTTCAGACATCTAATTATAATTAATGTCAATTTAATAATGAGGTCATAGTTTTGAGAAAAAAGGAAAAAATAGGTGTATTGCTTTGCTAGAAAAGGAGAAACACAGGGGACTCCTCTCCCCAAAGCTGTGACTTTCCTCATCAGAAGGGATGGGGGGGGTTAAAGATACTTTCCAAGGGTGACATTCCAGGTGTGCTCTGGTAGGGGGTTCCAGAGGGCCCAGATGGCAGGTTAGGATTAACTAGTTAATTTGGGAGATAATCACTTCCCAGATCCTCAGCAGACATCTTCCTGTAATGGATGTGTTCAAGGGCAATTAACTAGGGGAAGAAAAGATAACACTGTCTCCTTAATCTTGTTACCGAGTGGGGGGAGGGAAGAAGAGAGGAAAAAAAACATGTTCTTTAAAAAAAATACCCTTTGGGCTGGGGTTGTAGCTCAGTGGTAGAGCGATTGAGCACTAGGTTCGATCCCCAGCACCACGTAAAAATAAATAAATAAAATAAAGATATTATGTCCATGTACAACTAAATTTTTTTTTAAAAAATAGCCTTAGAGGGCTATATTCAGAAGGTGAAGGAGCCACTGATATAGCATCACTCCATTGTGTGAACTAGATCAAGGTGTCCCTGAATACCCTGTGGGTTTCAAGGCCATGGTGACCATCTACTGAATCATGACTAAGACCTTGAACCAGTAGAATAGTCGCCCTGACTGATATGCCACTCAAAGTCCCTTTATGCATACTTTTTAATCTTTTTAACATTAAAGGGGAAAACCCTAGTTTCTCTGTATTATGCCCACCACCAGTCATGAAGGCACTGCAGGTGAGGTTGGGCATCTAAGAAGAGATGGTCAAAAGCTTTCTCAGTTATGGTACTAAGGGAGGGACAGTCTTAAGGGTCATGACCTAAGTGTCATGTGCCCTGGATCAATTTTCTCAGCTCTTCCATATATCACATTTGCCATTATGACTGTAATCAGGGCCTCTAAAATCCCATTCTGTTCATTCTATAAGGAGTCTTCTTTATATAGCGAGGAGTTATGTACCTACTGTAATAGGCTCAAAGCTTGAGCTCCAGGGGAGAAAAGGAGCAGATGATAATGGACTCCACAGTCTAAGTGCAAGTTAGCTTGTAAGAGACAATGAACAAAGTATCTTAGGATTTCTAGGAGGAAGGCAATAGGGTCTCTAAGCAGAATTTCTTCCCTGAGGAGACTTGCTAGGTTAGGTACGCCAGGGCATGTGTGACCCAATGTTCTTCTTCAGGGGCCAAGATGATCTTTTCCCATAGTCTGACAAAATATAAGCTGGTAAAAACCATGGGTCAGTGGGAAAGTGTCTGAGACCAGGCTCCATATTTCCTTGAAGAAGTTGTCACAGGTCTGGCAAAGAGAAAAGGAGATATCTCACTCAGCACTGATCAATTAATGGGGCAAGTTCTGCCTCAGAGTCATCAGAACATGTTTGTGGTCTAAGGAAATCTCCAAGTGAGCCTGCCCCTCCCCCACCATCAGGTTTGTAGTAAAGGCAAATCTCTATATGCTATTAGGTTTTAGATCATCCTCAGAGATCCTGAGTCATGCTGGGGAGTAGCCCCAGCCAGAGACTCAGGATATTTCTAAGAAAGAGCTGTGTTTCTCAATCAAATGGATCATTATGAGAGGAACTGAAGTAAGGTCAGACCAAAATTCTACTTAAAGAAGACTTTTGGGAACACATTGCCCTAACTACCTGCCTATTTCTCATTATCTAAATATCCTACCTACTCAGTATCTCAGTGGTATAAGCACCCCATTACAAATAATTATACAGCAATAAATTTGATGCCCTAAAGGAAATGAATAAATTTTAAAAATGTACAATCTAACAAAACTAAATCAAGAGAACTAGAAAGCCTGAACAGACCAATTACAAATAGATTTGAGTAGTAATCTAAAAACCTCCCAACAGAACAAACCTAGAGTTGGATGGCTTCACAGGTGAATTCTGCCAAACACATTCATATAAAAATCAATGCCAATTGTTCTTTAAGTCTTCCAAAACCTAAAAGTAGAGGTAAGACTTCCAAATTCATTTTATGATCCCAGCATCACCCTGATAAAAAGTTAGACAAAGATAACACAAGACTGCAAGCCAATATCTGTGATGAACATCCATGCAAAAATTCTCAATAAAATACTAGCAAACTGAGTTCAAAACACATTAAAAATATTATATACCATGACGACGTGGGATTTATTCTTGGGATTCAAGTTGGGTTTATTATTCAAAAATCAATCAATGTGATTCACTACATTGACAGTATGAAAGGATAAAAGCCAGATGATCATCTGGATAGATGTAGAAAAAGCTTTTTTTTTTTAGTCAGTGCTGGGGCAGACAAAGTATTCATTCTTTCATGATAAGATTCTCAACATAAGTATAGGAGGAAATTTATTCACCATAATCAAATCCATTTGCAAAAAACCCACAGCTAATATTATAATGAATAGGGAAAATAGAAAGCATTTCTTCCCAAGAGCTGATACAAGATAAGTAGGCCCATATTTGCCACTTGTATTCCAAATAATCTCTGTTTGCAAATGACATGATCCTTGTTTTAGTCAGATAATTTGCTGCTGTGACTAAAGGATCTGACCTGAACAACTATAGAGGAGGAAAGGTTTATTTGAGGGCCCACGGTTTCAGAGGTCTTAGTCCATAGAAGGCTGGCTCCATTTCTCTGGGATTGTGATGAGGCTGAACATCATGGCAGGAGAGTGTACCAAAGAGAAGCAGCTTACATCAGGAGGCAGAGAGAGAGGTCTGCACTTGCCAGATACAAATATATATCCAAAGCCATGCCACCAATTCCCACCTCCTCCAGCCACACCCTACCACTTCACTTACCACTCAGTTAATCTCGGTCAGGGGATTAATTCACTGATTGGTTTAAGATTTTCACAACCCAATCAGTTTCTGGTGAATCATTTTGCATTGTCTCACATGTGATTCTGGGGGAACACCTCACACCCAAACCATAACAATCCTATCTACTGTCATGTGTATCTAAAAAGAAGCAATTAATAATAATAATAATAACAACAACTTAAAGATGGTACAGATACAAAAATCTATTAGAACTAATAATGAATGAATTAAAATAGCAAGACACAAAATCATCCTACAAAAATGTTTCATCTTTTTTGTATTAACAAATATCTATCTGAAAAAGAACTCAAGAAAACATTCTCATTTAAGATAGCATCTGTATAGTCCCTAAAGCAAAGGGGAAAAATAACATCATGTCCCTGAATGCCCTCCCTCTGTTCCCCAAAACTTAGTCAAGTTAAGGGAACCAATGAAAGCAAGCTTGGGCTGGAAGTAGAGATACATATTATCTTGACATCTCTAGGTGTCTTTCTATGTCTTTCAATAACCTATCTCCAGGGACTGGGGGTGCCCCTGACTGAGTTCAATCCCAAGTACTCCCCTCCCCGTAAAAAAATCAACCTAATTATTTTACAAACTGCAAGATATTTTTATCCCACCTACAAATTGAAAACTAAAGAATGGCCAGAAGTACATTCCACAGTGCCACAGTAATTATTTAAGCATTTGCTAATGGTTTAGCTGCATGGTTAGGGACTTGAAATAAATCCGATTGGAAGAAATCACCCACTGCCAGATCACATGGGACCAGGAATCAAGACATAAATGTGGGAGTGACTTATTTCATTATTAATTTTCACCTTGATTCCAGCAACTTTAAGCTCTGTTGATTTGGTGATCAACTTTTTCTACCAAAAGACACAAAATATTTACACTAAATTAGAAGTTACTACACTTGAAACTACTTTGTCTCCTCCTACTTTTTAGTACCAGGGATGGGGCCCAGGGGTGCTCTATACAGAGTTACATCTCCAGTTCTTTATTGTTTATTTTGAGAGGGAGTTTCACTAAATGCCCAGGCTTGCCTTTAGTTTGCAAACCTCTTGCCTCAGGCTCTAGATTAGCTGGGATTACAGGTATGCATCACTGTGTCCAGCTTCCTTTGGGATTCTTATATCACTGAACCAACAGGCAAAAAAAAAAAAAAAGAAAAAAAAAGTACTGCATTACTGACTGGAATGATTGATCCAGATTAAAAAATAGAAATTTGATTGCTGCTACACAATGAAGTCAAGAAAGACTGTATCTAAAATCCAGGAGATTCTTAGGGTTGTTTCTTGATACTTCCATGACCAATAACAAATGTTAATAGAAAACTACAGCGAATTCCAACAAACAGAATGATTGAGTAATCAGAACCTTCAGGAATAAAAGTCTGGAGTACTCTGCCATGAAAAAAACAGAGAACAACTGAAGTTGTTTCTGAGGGCAAAGGGAATTGATTTTAAAAAAAAAGCTACCCGTTGAAGAAAATAGCCATAGATAATCAATTATAACCTTGTGAATAATTAGAGAAACAAGAACTATAGTAGCTTCTCATATTTTCTCTTTGCTTGATAATGTGCATATATTAATTAGTATGCACTAATTATTTTTATCTTTTCCTATTTTTATTTCATATACACAGAATATTCAATGGGACTGTGATCGAATTTGAGAAACAATTCACAAGCTATATATGGATAAAATGACTTTTTCCACTGTGTGTCTTTGTTTTTTTGTTTGTTTTTGTTGTTGTTTTGTTTTATTTTGTCTTGGTTGTACTGGAGATTGAATTCAGGGCCTCACACATACTGGGTGGGGAAGTGTTCTACCACTGACTACATCCCCAGCCTTTTTAATTTTTTGAGACAGGATCTCACTAAATTGTCAAGACTAGCCTTGAACTTGACCATCCTCCAGCCTAGCTGGGATTACAGGTGTGCAGCCCAGGGGCTAATTATGTGGCTAAGTGGTAGAGTGCTTGTCTAGCATGCATGAGGCCCTGGGTTTGATCCCCACCACCACAAAAACAAAAAAACAGGTGTGCACCACCATTCCCAATTTAATATTCTAAGTGAGAAAATTGTTACCCTTCTCACAAATAAAAAGACATCCAGTCCAAGTACATAGAGTTGGCACATGTTTATAATCCCAGCAACCAAGGAGTTTGAGACAAGAGAATCACAAGTTCGAGGCCCATCCTGAGAAAATTAGGGGTATACTTTAGAGTATACTGTATATATACACATGTATATACACATATCCATCCATGTATACATATTTGTGTGTAGGTAAATAAGTATGTAAAATATTTTTATTTTGATTGGTTCATTAACAATGCAATAGTGGGATTTGTTGTGACATATTCATACATGCATACAAGATAATTTGGACAATTTCAATCCCTAGTACCTCTGCTTTTTCTTCCCTCCTCCCTCCTGCTGGTACCCTACATATACTCTACTGGTATCCCTTCTATTTTCCCACAAAAAAAGTATAGTTCTGCATATTGATAGCCCAGGAAAAGACCAAATTCAAAATTTGAAGTATGGTGTATCACTTTCACACCCTCATAAAATGTGAAACCATTGTAAATTGAAAATCATCTGTATTAAATTTTTGTTTAAATTAGTGTATGAATAGTTTCTTCATTGAACCCAGGGTAGTGCAAGTAAACTCTAGCCAACTTGAGCAATGGGAAAAAAAGATACAAATAATCAATATCAGAAATAACTTAAGGGACATCACAACCAAAAATCATGTAGTGAATTATCATGTATATATAATTCATATTTACATAAATGCATAATTTATATTACAACAACTAGCTGCTCTTTTTTAGGGCTTCTTGCAAGTTCTTCTGTTTGTTTCTTCCTATCAATAGAGTACCCAGGGCTTCAGTGATTTCATCTGTAATGGCTTAAATATTATCTACCTACACACATACACACACATATGTACGTATACATGAATGGATATGTGTATGTACATGCATATATACACATTTTATGCATGTATATAAACATATAGTGACCTAGCACAATATCTAACAGATAGTGGTGAATGAAAAATGGTTTTAGAACTGATAGTAGTTATCATCATGGGTAAAGTACTTGGTTCAAAATAGGTACCAGAGAGTTACTTCCTTCCTTTCATATTTTTAATTTGGCTCTCATGCACATATATTTTCCTCCCCTGCATGTGCTTCTGAATTTCCCTCATTTCTCCCTAAAATATCTTACACTCCCTCTCACATTTGCTTAATTCTTAGGGCCTTGTCCTTTCTAATAAGGACCATAGATCGGATATGCATCTTTGTGTATCTGCCTTCTGGGCTAATTAGTTGACCCTAGACAAAGCCATTCTCCAGGATCAGCCTTTTGCTGCCCTCATCTGGTCTAAGTGAGCATCTTTCACAGTTGACTAGATGACCACTGGCTAGCAGAGGTTCAGCTCTGCCCTAGTTCTAACAAGAATTTCACAGAAATAATTCCCTACGGAATTTGAGCTAATGCATCCCTTCCCCTAGTAGATAGGTATAAAGAGGAAATGGCCAGCTCAATTTGATCCCATCAAACTTCAGCTACTTCAAAATAGTCTATTTCAAAATTATTCAGGACTACTCATGACTAACTACATCAGCACTGTATAGAGAGAAAGCAAAAATCACATGAGAGCCCCAGTCCTTCCATAGTTACCTTTCTGTGCTCAGCTCAACACTGGGCCTCTAAGTGCTGGGACCTGCCTAAGATGTAATTCTATTTCTGAACTTCAGACCTTTCATCCTATCATGTGCAATCACGTGCTTCACACAGGTTGGGGATAGATAGTGAGAAAGCCTTCCCAGTGACTATCATATGTTATATAAGATGCTAAATTGGTCTTGTAAAGGGAAGTTCATTGTTTTGGAGGTAGATAGCCTGAACTATCTCCCTTGATGACTGTCAGAAAATAAATGTAAATTTATACTGTCATTTCTGGGCGATTTCTTAGTAAATGATGATATCTAATCTTTTGACCCCCAAACCACTTAGCATCATAAGATCTCAATGAATTAATGATTACAAAATTTCTGAGGGAAATAGTAGCTCATCATAGCATTAAAATGCAGGCTCTGACCTTTTCTAAGTAAAACTGTGCTTGCCTTTACATAATAATATGTGCTATCTGGAGAGCAAAACATGTGTCTTTTTAATTAATTGACTAGAAACAGATTTATAAAAAGGAAATGGAAACACCAGCTGGCGATCTTCCTCCTTGATGTCATAATTCTTTTATTTACCTCAACTCTTGGCATTTGGAGGAAATCATTATTCATTACCTCCTCAAAGTTTGAATCTATTTGAGCATTCTCACCCACAATGCTCCAGGAGAGCTAGCCATGTAGTGACAATGTTATAGTTTGGTTATAAGATATTCCCTGGAAAGCTTATATGACAATGCATGAATGTTCAGAAGTAAATGGTTAGATTATGGGAGCTATAATCTAATCAGTTAAAGTGACTATTGTACTGGGTGGTAAATGCAAGTAGGTGGGGTATAGCTAGAGGATGTACATCACTGGGGGTGTATAGCCTTGGGGATTTTATTTTATCTTTGGCTCCTCATGCTCTCTCTGCTTTCTGACTGCCATGAGCTAAATAGCTTTCCTCTGCAACATCCTTAGGCCATGATATTCTGTCTCACTTTAGGCCCAGAGGACTGGAGTTGGCCCATCAAGGATAAACCTATGAAACCACAGACCAAAATGAAATTTTCCTCCTCTAAGTAGTTCTTGTCAGATATTTTGGTCATAGTGACAGAAAGCTGACTAACATAGAAGAACACAAGCCAGAATGCCTGGAGACCTCAGTTTAAGTTCCAGGTGTGCCACCTTATGAGTTTATCCTCAGTTTCTCCGTGTGTGTGTGTGTGTGTGTGTGTGTGTGTTTGTGTGTGTGTGTGTGTACTTTAAAGGAGGATGATTAGATGATCCCTAAGGTCTGTTTGCATTGAAACATTCTATAATTCTAGTGTTTTAAACACAAAGAATCTTCTTATTTCTATAATTTAATTTCCCTTTTATTGGAGGGTCTTTGTTAGAGAATTAATTAGATCCACCAAGAGATTCTAATCATGAACATGTGTCAACAGAAAGGTGGCAACCCTCACACAGCTGCAACTATCTGCAAGCTAGTCAATTCTTTAGGACTCTTTTCTGGTTCCTGATTCTCCCTTACTTCTAAACATTGGAATGCCCAGAGTCCATGTCTTAGATGTATTCTCCATTTATCTTTACCCCTGCAGAGATCCATCAGTCCTCACGGTTTAAATATCATCTCTACGGTGATGACTCCATAATTTGTATCCCCAGCCTGGACCTCTTCCCTATATTCAGTTGTATATACCCAATTACCTACATGACATATCTTCTTAGGAGTCTAAAATGTACCTCACACCACACTTAACATATTATAAAAGAGCTGCCTCCTCAACTCTTCACCAAAACAAGCTTTTCCACCAGCCTTCCAATTTTAGTAAATGGTAACCCCACAATTTCAGTTGCTCAGATCAAAAGCCTGGAGTCACCCCTGACTTCTTTTTCTCTCATAGCCTCTATCAAATCTGCTATTAAGTCATGCATTTGCTACCTATAAAATATATACAGAATGTCATCTCTTCTCACCATGTCTAATGCTACCACCTTGATCTAAATCACTGTCATCTCTCACCTAGACTATTGCTAGTAGCCTTCTAATTAATCCTGTTGCTTCTGATTTTGCTGCCTTTAGCCACAATTACCAATGTGGCAAACAGTGATTTCTGTTAAAACGTCAATTAATGTTCTAATAGAGTCCCATAAAAGACAAAGTCCTGACAGTGGCCTATAAGAACTTAAATAATAGCTCTGTGTATTAACTATAGGACTTCATTTCCCATTCTCCTCCTCCTCCTCTTCCTCCTCCTCCTCCTCCTCCTATTCTAAACACATGGCCTCTATTCTGCTTTTCAGACATACATAGGAACGATTCTGCCTTAGGGCCTTTGCATATTAGTTATTCTCCCTTCCTGGACAGCTCTTCCAGGTATCTATATAACATGCCAACTGCCTCACTTCCTTCAGGTCTTAGTTGAAATGCCATCTTATTACTGAGGCCTTCTTAAATAATCCTATTTAAATTACACATTTCTCACACCAAGTATGCCTTTCCCCTTCTCTATATCACTTTCAATAGCACTTTTTATCTTCTTACATATCATACATTTTACTTCTTTATTTATTGCCTATCTTCCCTCTCTAATGTATAAGCTCCAAGATGGCAGGAATTCTGTTTCCCCAGTGCCTAGAAGCATGCCTGTCTTCCCTGAGGTGTCTTCAATGACCACCAGTCTTAGAGATTCCCCCTCTTGTTAGAGAATGATAAAATGGTTTTGTAAAGTGAATTAGACTGTGAACAATAAGTGTAAAACACTCTGTAGATGCACAAATGATTATTTCATTATCTGGCCAATGTACAAGGGACACATACAAATTGTTCTAATCACAGAGTGATGAAAGAGTAATGAACAATGGGTTCTTGACTAAGTACAGGAAGAAAATAATGAATTGTAGTTTAAATGAAATTGGGATGCAATAGCCTGCATCACAGGCTTACTTTATCTACTGTTTGAGCACAATCATTTTGGGAAAATGTCCTTTAGAGAAAAAGAAACCAGTCAAAAAGACAGTGAAGAAATAGGCCCATCCTGGGCTTGCATTGAGAAGGTCATTATTTAAATGTCTTTCATTGCAGATCCTTTAATTTCCAGATACAATTTTCTAATTAATTATTTGCAACAACAAATCAAGTGAGCATTTGCTCCTTCACCTTGAAGGCAAATTTTCTCTTACTCAGAATTCATTGGTAGTAATTGAAAATTCTGGCTATCACTGATCAAATACCATCTGCATCCAGACACAATGGCTGAACAATAATTAGTGATTAGGATTGTGTTTTTTCAACATAAAATTTTCATTTAGGGTAGATTTACAAAATATGGTCTTTACTCTTCCTTCTGTACATCTCCAGTTGTTGGATGTGGAATAGAATATTAGGCAGGTAATTCTATTGCAAAGGAGAAGGTTCTTGTCAAGGTCTTCACCAGGTTTAGGATCATTTCATGAGTTCTAGTTAGGCATATGTGGAAAGTTGATTGAACTAGATGCTGGATTACATTTGCACAATTGTACACAGTCATTCCTCAGTATCTGTGGTGGATCTATTCTAAGAACCCCGCTCAGGAAACCAAATCTGCAGAGCCTGAAATCTGTTTAAAAAATGGTACAGTATTTGCATATAACCTGTACATATGTTCTGTATACATTAAATCATCTCTACATTACCTATAATTCCTAAAGAATGAGAATACTAATAGTTGTTACATTATTGTTTAGGAAATAATAGCAAGGGGAAAAGTCTGAACATGTTCCATACAGATGTAATTTTAAAAAATATATTTTGATCTATAATTAGTTGATCTACAATTAGTTGAGAATTACTTTTTATTTTTTATTTCCTTATTTTTATTGGTACATTATTGTTGTACATATTGATGGGATTTGTTGTTACATATACATAGATGCACACAATAAAATAATATAATCTGGCTAATATCATTCCCCATCACTTCCCTCTTTCCTCCCTGTCTCTCATCTCTTGATCTTTTTTCTTTACTGATCTCATTTTGATTTTCATGAGATCCCTGACCCCACCTCTCTTTTCCTTTTCCCTCTCTAGCTTCCACATATGAGAGAAATCATACAACCCTTAACCTTCTGAGTTTGACTTAATTCACTTAACATGATGGTCTATAGTTCCATCCATTTTCCTGAAAGTGAAGCAATGACTTTTGAATGAATAAATGAAGAATTGCACAACATACATGCCACCCATGTTAAGATTCCTGATTTATATTTCTTTGATAGGTCTCATATTCCTGTCCATTCATGAAACATAGAAATAAAATAAGATTTTATAGCAACGATAAGGAAAAAATCAATTATAGCAACCAAAGGCATGGCACAAAAAGACATATATTTTCTCTCAGCAGGTCTCAGTGCTATATGAAAGTCTTACAGAGAACTCAATCATTTGAACCTCCGTCAGCAGCAGGCTATTTTTTTTAATGGTTAGTAATAAAAATCACAATAGGAACTAGACCCATATTCTTTACACTGACCACTATGCATATCTGCTTAAAACATTAAAATAATAGTAAAAAGGTCACTTCTATAAATATGAATAGATCTACATACTATTAGCATGGAAGTGTCATTAATTTTTTAAGAGCATCACCTCTCAAATATGTTATGAAGTTATATGATAGGTTTCTTTTTTCCTGGTTTTTATCATTTAAAGATGCTTTTATTTGTTATGTCTTTTTTTGATAATAGTCACTCTAGCTAGGATGAGATATCTCAGTGTATTTTTTTGAAAATATTTTTCTTAGTTATAGATGAACACAATAAGGATCGAACCCAGTGCCTCACATGTGCGAAGCAAGCATTCTACCACTGAGCCTCAACCCCAACCCTTAGTGTAGTTTTGATTTGTATTTCCCTGATGGCTAATGTTCTGAACATTTTTAATATAGTTGTTGGCTATTTGTAGTTCTTGTTCTGAGAAGTATCTATTCAAAAATTTGCTTATTTTTTAACTTGATTACTTTTTGTTGTTGTTGAGTTTTTGGAGTCCTTATGTCATCTGGTTATTAATCTCTTGTCAGAAAGTGGATGGTACCAGAGGACATTATGTTAAATGAACTAAGCCAGACACAGAAGATATGTACTGCATATTATCTTTCATATATGGAAGTTAAAGAAAGTAAAAAGTCAACTTGAATATAGAATAATGATTATTAAGAGGTGAAAGAAGTGGGAGGTTGAATAAAGGAAGGCTAGATTTGATCAGTGCATGCTATGCTGTACGCATCTATTGAAATATCACATTGAACTTCATTAATATGTTTATCAAAAATTAAAATAAAATAAAGATGTTTTCAAGTAAACAGTACACATGGATATAACATAATTATTAAATATGGCAGTGTCATTTGCATATTTCTGTGTAACAAACACCCCTAAACATCATGATTTTAATATCAATTTTTAATTTCTTACGATATGCAGATTCATTGGATGATTCGTCTTCTTTGTGTGGTATTGGCTGGCTTACTGGGATAGCTAGGAGTTCCAAATGACTCATGGAGCTGACGATTAGTGCTGGCCCCTGGCTTGGAGCTCAGCTGAGGCTGTTCATTGAGGGCCTTGGTTTCTTCCATGTGGTCCTCTGTATGGGTCTTCTCGGGCTTTTTCACAGATGGTGGCTTGGTTCCAAGAATAAATATTCCAAACAGAAAAGCATAAAATGAAGATCTCTCAAAGGTTTAACCTTTGAAGATATGCTGTTACTCTTGCCACATTCTGCTGGTCTAAACAGGCCACAGAACTGAAGCCAGAATTAGACAGGCAGTCAGTATAGATAGGTAAAATGAGTCAAGTCAGAACAAGTCAGGCCAATTTTGAGTGAGTCCTGAAAGTTGGAGACTGTCCCCTGAGGGACTGAAATGTTCATTCCTTCAGAGCCTTCTTCCACCCTTATCAAGAACCTGCCCCTGCTCCAACCTGTTGCCAAGGTAACCTGCCCCAGGAATTGCCCCTCCCTATAGGGAGATATAAGGTTGTTATTTGTGTCCTGGCCTGCTCCATCCTGCCCTTCCACCTTCAGTCCACCTGTTTCCCACCTTTTGGCCAGCCCAGCAAGCATCCCTGGGCCTAGTCAGGAACGCAGGAAGGAGAAAGATAAGGGGAAGAGGGCAGGAGAACAAAGGAAGCCTAGGACACATAGAAAGGGCAGAACACCTTGCTTCTGGGGATACCAGGATACCAGCTATGGCCCCCTTCTCCCTCCCAGGAGGGGTCTATGTTACCCCTTTTTAAATAAACCCTGCTTTAAATGCTTGCCTCAGTGTGCTTCTCTGATGTTCAAGCTTCAACATGTGAGGAAGCAGGACTGTCACTGATAACTGGTGGTATCAGTCCCAGTTCAAATTCATTCTCATTGGGAGGAATGGCAAGACCACATTGAAAAAAAAAAAAAAAAAAAAAAAAGCTTGTAGGATGATGAATAATATTGCAGCCAGTTTCAGAAACATATTCTGTTATCATCCTGAAATGTGTTTTTGACTTTCCCTTTGCTTGCTGTGTTTCTTGTCATTTCCCCCATATATTGGATTTTGAATCAGATAATGTAGACCTAACAAGATCAGGATATGTTAAGTGCACAAGATGTTCTGATTCTAGTTTATAAACTATGTCAGTGTAGATCAATCATGGGGGATAGGACCAGGCAATATCCATCTGAAGATTTTAAGGAATTCAAGTATAAATTATGGTGCTATTGGTCAAAATGCGTAGTCTATGATTTTAGAATGTTGTTCTGCAATAAAGGAGCTCAAGTTTCCTGGTGTATATGTGACAGGCATCATTCTGAATATTTTTTTCCCATCACCTCATTTAATTTTCAAAACACTTTGAGTTCTATTTTATTGATTACATTCTCCAGATGAGAAAATTGAAGTCCAGAAAGATGAGATCAACTTTCTTAAATAATAATAGCTATTACATAGGTAGACTTGGTCTTAAAATCTAGGTGTGTCCAACTCTATGTGACCTTGGGGAAGTCACATCACCTATTTGAGGTTCAACTTCCATATCAATGAATGAGGAATAACGGTATCTACTTTCCAGGGTAGTCAGGTGAAACCAGAGAGAAAAATCTCTATTTTAAGAAAATTAGGCAGTGAATAAATGTTTATTTTACTCTTTCATATATTTAATAGGTGTCAGGCAGTATTCAAAGCACTTTACAAATTTTAACTCATTTAATTTTCATAACATACTTTTATGGGTGTACGAACTTGTTTTAGTCAGCTTTTTCACTGCTGTGACTTAAAGACCTGACCAAAACAATTTTAGAGGAGGAAAAGTTTATTTAGGGGCTCATGGTTCCAGAGGTCTCAGTCCATGGACAGTAGGCTCCATTTTGGGGGGGTTCGAGGTGAGGCAGGACATCATGGTGGAAGAGTGTGGCTAAGGGAAGGGACTCACATGATGATCAGAAAACAGAGAGACTACACTTGCCAGATACAAAATATATGCCCAAAAGCCATGCCCTCCAATGACCACGTCCTCCAGCCGCACCCCACCTGTCTTTAGTTACCACTCAGGTAATCCCATCAAGGGATTGATCCACTCATTGGGTTAAGACTCTCATAATCGGGCTGGGGATGTGGCTCAAGCTGTAACGTGCTCACCTGGCATGCGCGGGGCGCTGGGTTCAATCTTCAGCACCACATAAAAATAAAATAAATATGTTGTGTCCACCGAAAATTAAAAAATAAATATTAAAAAATTCTCTCTCTTAAAAAACAGACTCTCATAATCTAATAATTTTTCCTCTAAATCTTCTTGCATTGTCTCACACATGAACTTTTTGGAGACCCCTCACATCCAAATTATAACAGAACTATTATTATGTTCATTGCACAAATGAGAAGATTGAGGCACAGGCAAGTTGAATAACTTGCTCACAGTTGCACAGCTAATAAACAGGAGCACCCAGATTTGAAACCAGTCTACTTGAGAGCCCACATTTCCAACCATCATGTTCTTATGCTAGGCTAGAACTTCTGAATTCTCCATCTTTAAAACCATCTAGTTATTCAAACAGAAGGATTTTTCATCACACTGTTTCCCCCATTAAATTGAAACTTCTGTAAGCTGTTTTGATGTGAGAAGCATAAACAGGCAGCATATTCAGAAACACTACAGCAAGCAAGTTGCTTTGCCTCCCAGGACTAACTTTCTCAGGCAGAATTGCAAGCTAACTATAAATGGCACCCCAGAGACTTAGAGACCATCCCTGCCCCTCCTACACCCCAGAGTATGGAACAAATGTATCTTCAGCCCACATATCATCTTTTGTTTCTGTAGGCTGGGTCAAGGAGGTTGACAAGCATTTTCCTTCTTTCCCAGGTGATCATTAAGGACATAAATTTTTATTCCTCTCCATTAAATTGTTTATTCCATTCCATAAAAGTTAAAATGTAGTCTCCAAGGGTGGGACAAAGTAGGCAGCTTGCCATGATTCTGACTTTCTATTTAATTTAGATACAGAGGGGTTGAGAGATCACAATGCATGATTTAGCCTTACATCTTTCCCTGCACCAGAAACCACCACTTCATAGGAAAGTAATACAAAGTCAGAATGCACCTTGCTCTTTGATATAGGATTATGCCTAGTAGAGAAATAAAAGAATGACTTATAGAGCAAAGTGTCAGGAGTAGGCCAGTCCAGTTCAGGCCTAATAAGGATTTAGTTTGACTCAGTCTGTTCTGTCAGGGAGTTGATCATTTAATGAACAAGAAACTGTCACTCTTGGGTATGTTCTGCTTCGCTGCCTTTCTCACCAACTCCCTCCCACTGTCTATACCAGCCTGACCCCCACCTACTTTTCTTTCTCCTTGGAAATTCCCAACATGGAAAGAGCATTGTTCAGCAAGACAGATAAGAAAGGACCTAAGGGAGATGGTGCCTGCCAGTCACTGCTTGGGGCAGGAGAGGGTGGAGGGATTCCACATTGAGTCTTTTAATTCCCTATTAGAACATCTCAGTCTTCTTCCCACTCTCATTGCTGGCTGGCACTGAGCTTTGGTCCCACTAATATTCCTTCTATGCTCTGAGCAGATGCCAGGTTTGAGAAGGAACTAGAATAACTTTCTAGTTTTCTTTTCCCCAAATTCATGGAGCATAAACCTTCAATTTGATCCTTGGAAAAAAGGAAGTCCTAAATATGGCAAGCCAGGCTTTGTAAAGGAGATTTCTCTCCTTCTCTTTCTTTCCTGCTTCATTTAGAGATAAACTACTGCATAGGGGTTACTTCATACAACTTGGGGTCAAATTGATGTTACTTAACTATCTAAATTTCAGTTGTCTCATCCATAAAATAAAACCTATCCTCTAATGAATTTAAAATATCCAAACATTTAAAAGAATGTGTGCACAAAGTAAGTGTGATATATGCATTAGCTATTACTAGGTCACAAAAAGGCAGGGATGAATGAAAGTAGGATAAAAATAGATGCTGAAGAATTTGTTTTATATATTTCATTTTTTAGTTGTAGTTGGACACAATACCTTTATTTTATTTATTTGTTTTTATGTGGTGCTGAGGATCGAACTTAGGGCCTCACATATGCTAGGTGAGTGCTCTACCACTGAGCCACAACCACAGCCCCAGATTCTATAGAATTTAAGAAAAAAATTTCCAAGAGATTGACTCAGGGACCCTCTACCACCGAGCTGCAAGCGTAGCCCTTTTTATTTTTGTTTTGAGACAGAGTCTTCCTAAGTTGCTGAGGCTGGCCTTGAATTTGCCATCCTTCTGTCTTAGCCTCCCAAGTCTCTGGGATTATAGGCATGTACCACCATGCCTGGCAGAATTTCAGACTTTTATAGATAGAAATGTTCTTAAAGATCATCTGGTTTATGACATTCATTTTGTAGATAAGAAAACTCTTGTGTCTTGGATCTGGAATGTTCCCCAAAGGTTCTTGTATTGAAGGTTAGGTATCCAATGCAGCAATGTTCAGAGGTGGGGCTTTTGGGAAGCATTTGTATCATAAGAGCTCTGACCTTATCTATCAATGGATTAATCTATCAGTTCCAGTGTAACTGTTGAAACTATTGGGAGGTGATAGAACTGAAGAAGGTGAGATCTACTTGAAGGGAGTGGGTCCATAGGGGGTGTGACTTTGAGGACTACCTTGTTTCCAGCCCATCCATTCACTCTCTCTCTCTCTCTCTCTCTCTCTCTCTCTCTCTCTCTCTCTCTCTCCTTCTCAGACACTACAAGGTTAACAGTTTCTTCCACCATGCCCTTCTGCCTTCATACTGTGTCTCATCATAGGCCCATAGAAATGAAGCCAGCCAACCATGGACTGAAACCTCTGAAACTGTGAGCTCAAATCTTTCCTGCTTTAAGTTGTTTCTCTCAGGCATTTTGTCACAGCAACAGACCCACACAAATGAAACCCTGGATCCCTATATCAAAATTCTTTCTATAATGCTATGCCTCAACTACTTTTGTGCCTAAGGTGATCTACTTCTGGTTTATGTACTGTTTCATCTAGCAAAAATTTACTGAGTACTCCAGGAAATTGTACAATATGGTGACTTTAAGTCTAGGTGGTGATGTATTGCAGCAGACAGATTTTAGGTTGGCCCATGTGATTCTTCTTCCTGGTGTGCCCAGCTCTGTAAAATTCTACCCCCTGGAGGGTTGGCAGGACCATGAGTGCTTCTAAGTAATAGAATATGGCACAGATGACGGAACAGGCATGATTACATATATGTGATTATCTCACATAAGATTCTAATGGTCATCTTGCTAAGAAAGATGTTTTCTCCCCCGCTGGCCTCAAAGAGGCAAGCTGCTATATGGAGAAGGAGCTGAGGATGGCCTCTAGCTGTCAACCAAGAACAAATTGAAGTCCTCAGGAAGCTTATAAGGAATTGAATCCTGCCAAGAATCACCTGAGATTTGAAGCAGATCTTCTCCCAGTTGAACCTCAGATAAGACAGCAGCCTCAGACTGCAGCTTGATTACAGCCTTGTGTAAGATCCCTGAGCAGAGGCCCTGCTAGAATGTGCCCAGACTTCTGATTCCCAAAAGCTGATATAATAAGCAAAGGTCTTTTTTTTCCCCCCAGTATTCAAGGACACTCTACCACTGAATTATATAGTCGACCCTTTCAATTTTATTTTGAGACAGGATCTTGCTAAGTTGCTGAGGCTGGCTTTGAACCTGTGATCCTCCTGCCTGTCTCCCAAGTCACTGGGATTACAGGCGTGTGCCAACAAGCCTAGATAAGTGAAGGGATTTAAGGAAGGGAGTGCTGTGGGTAGGCTTGTGGGATAGAAGCACTTATCTGGGCCAGATGGGAGAAGAGATTCAAAGGTGAGGAGACTGGTGAAAGGAAGATCAATTAGAAGATTTTTGCAATGGTCTTGGAAAAGTCTGAGAAATAATTGAGCTGAAGAGGTGGTAGTAAGGATAGACATCATAAATGATTAAACAGATGTATCATATTCTTCTTACTTGGAAACAACAACAACAAAACAAAAGCATCATGAGATGAACAGATTCTTTTGTTGGGGGTGGGGAGACACAGGAGATCTCTGCTGGGAAGGAAAGAGACTAGCCCATAATGCTCACTGCTCCAGAAATATTTGGAGTCAAAGCCAGCTTTGAGGGAAGATGGAAGACTCTTCATTGTTCCAAAAGTTCCAGCTTTGAAATCCCTGAAAATTGACAGGAAAAGAGGCAGGGAAGTGACAAATGCAGATGATACACATATGCAGATTTAGTTAGCCTGCAGCTAGACTCGCCTGAGTGGGCAATCGCTGTTTTCTTCTTCTTTAGTGTCTATGTGTGGGGTAGAGGGGGAGTCCCATGCAGAGCCTTCACCCTCTACTCACAGCAGGAGGAAGCCATTCCCAGCTCCAGACAGGGGGGGTGCAAATTCAGTTTGTTTTTCTTTCTGCTACCTATACATACCCTTATCAGGTGCCAGAAAATAAGACCATCTGATCACTTGTTGTTAAGGCCCATGGGGTTCCCCAAGCCCTGCCTGTAATCTAGTGAAAATCTTTCAGCTTTGGTTGTTTTCTTTCTGGTATGTGGTTTCAAGAAAGTATTTCTACATATTCATTTGTTAATAAAAGTGTTCAGATTTGCTTTGCTCAGAGAGCCAGAGTAATTATTCATTTATGAAAATGAGAAAAATGATTTGTTATGATGGCACCAGAGTCAGGAGCAACTTAATGTACTTACAACTTATTTACATCTTTAGGCCAAGAATTCTGGTAGGGAAGACATGAATCCCCTGCTAACAGTAAACAAATCTACATCTACCACAGGGCCCAGGCAGGGCTACAGATTGGTGTTTCTTCACCCATCAAGGTTGGGGCTTTGTGACAGCCTGGTTTATTAGCACATAGTTGCAGATGGAATAGAATACTGCAACAGGACAAAAAGTGCCAAGTTTGTGGAGTTTTTCTTCTGTGTACTTTCTGTCTGCCATTCTTCTCTTGCTTCTTCTTTCTTTATCCACATCCCTACATTGAGGGTTTGCTTCCATAAATCTTCAATTCAGAATTCATGGTCTCTTCTGAGTCATGCTATGAGAAAGAGAGACATGATATAATTAAACTAACGCACATTAAGGTGCTTAGGACCTTATGTTAAGCTCCTTGCAATGGGAAAACCAGCTAAGATTTAATTATAAATTAGCCGGTTTGTGATAATCATTTCACAATGTACGGATATATCAAAACATCACATACACACCAGATGTATTCAATTTGCCAATTATACCTCAATAAAGTTGAAAAGATAAAGAGTAACAGATCTCCAGAGAAGGTAGCATTCTATCAGATCTGATATGCTGAAGTTACAGTCTTGATTAGGAATGAGTTGGCTAAGGTTAGACTGGTGAATTTGGGTTGATGCCCTCAAAAGTCTTGACTACCTAATTCCTCTGACCCTTCCAGACTTGCAGATGTGGGTCACTCCTCCATGTACAAAGCTAGTATTCTCCTCCCTTGTTTTCAAACAAGGAAGAGACCTCTGCTTTATGAAACAACATGCATTATTGAAACTGCCCTCTTACTCCCTCCCCCGAAAAATGGTGAGTTAAAATTCTTTGAATGGCAGAAATCAGTGTCACCCTTAGACACCTAAATGATGTAGGGTAGTTGTTCCCATGATATCAGCATGTAGTTCATCACACTGAGCATCACAAAAACCAGATAGATCCTGAAAAAAATGATAGTAGACTATTCTAAACCCAACCAAATAGTAGCCCTAACTTTAACTGCTGATTTGTATATAGTATCTTTTCTAGATAAAATGAATGAAATCTCAAGGTATAGCATGTGGTTATTGACATCTAGAGAATACTGTTCTTTTCTATCCTTATCAGGAAAGATCGCCAGAGGCAGTTCACACTCACATGGGACTGACAAAACAATAACACGCATTTCTCATTTTTCCCAAGGTTTCCCAAGATTTCTCATCTTGCCAGCCCTCTATCTTCATATAGTCCAGAGGGATGTGGACATCCCTTAAAGCATCACATTGGTCTACTATAATGGTGATATCATGTTAATTTAACAAGATAAGCAAGTAGTAGTTAGCACATGGAGTTCTTGGTAAGACACCTGTATCCAGAGGGTAAAAGAAAAATACAAAAAGATTGAGATAACCTATCATATCAATGAAGCTTTTGATATTCAGTGGTTTGTGGCATGCCAAGATATCCCCTCCAAAGGAAAGGACATGATATTTGTACCTCTGGTCACTAAGAGGAAAGTACAGCCTGTCTCCCTCTAGTGGGGACAATGGGTGCTAGTTCAGTGTTGGTTCCACACCTCTCCAAGGTTCCTTTATGGGGTTCTTAAATTTAAAGAGAGAAGAGAGGATAAAAAGGGGAAAGGGAAAGAAGGGAAGACAAGGAGGTAAGGAGGAGATGAGAGGGCAAGGATTTAATAGGAAAAGAGAGAAAGGAGACATGATAGAGGAAAAAGAGGAAAGAGAAAAAAGTCAAAATGGAGGAAGAAAAAAATCATATGGGGAGAGAATGATAACAAAGATTTTTAAATGCAAGGGAGGATATTGAAAAAAAGGAGGGAGAGAAGCAATTTCTGGTTTCCACAATTAAGAATAAAGGATTGAAATTATTTCAGATAATTTAACAAACTAATATTATAATAAGAAAAAACACAAAGACATCACTTGCATTTAACATTATTTACCACATTCTCTAGTATTTGAGGTTGCCTTATTTCACTTAGCATAAAGTCCTCAGTATTTATGCATGTGACAAGGTTTCCTTCTTTTTTAAAGACTGAATAATATTCCATTATATGTGCATAACATATTTTATCAGGTTATCCATTAATAGACAATTAAGTTTCACTGCTTGGCTATTGTAAATAATGGTGCGATGAACTTGAGTATGTGAAGTGTGTTCTCTCTGTCCCTCTTTCATTCTCTCTCTCTCATCCCCCTCCCTTTCTTTCTCTCTGTCATGTGTGTGCCTGTACAACCATGTGGTACTGGGGACTGAGCCCAGGGGTGCTCTATCATAGAGCTACATCACCAACCCTTTTTAATTTTTGTTTTGAGACAGAGTCTCTAAGTTACAGAGGCTGTCCTTAAACTTGTGATCCTCCTGCCTTAGCCTCCCAAGTTGCTGAGATTACAGGTGTGCACCACTCTGCCCAGCTTATCCTTGAGATCTTCCTTTGATTCTTTTGCTATATATCCAGAACTGAGATTGTTGGATCATACGGCAATCATATTTTAAATCTTTTGAGGAAATTCCTTACCATTTTCCATAGTGGCCACATCATTTTACACCCACAGCAATAGTTGTAGTGCAGGTCTATGACAACAAAACAACTACTGGATAAAACACATAGACAGCCAGGGATAAAGATCAGCAGAGTGAGCATGTGGGGACTCTCCAAGAGGGTATCTTTGTTAAATATGACTAGCAGGGAAGTACTCAGTCATCAAATCAAAAACATATGAAATACCAAGAAGAGGTCACCTGGTATTTACACAACCATTAGTGCCTTTGATCTCTCTGATTTCCATGGGCACAGACACTGGAACTAAGGGAACCACATAAAACAAGACATTTTAATGGAAGCCCATTATAGGGGGCTTCTGCTGAGTGGAAATTCTCATTTTGGCATTGCTCTGCATGCTTTAGAGAACAAGAAGAAATCAAAATCTGCTTTTAAAACCATTGGCATAGTTTAATATACATTTCTAGACTCCTTGCCAGCCAGAAAAGCAGTTTACAGTATTTCTCCCCTGTTGATGTCAGAGACGAAATCCAGACTGAATTTGTACTTCATCTATGCTGCTGCTGCCGCCTTAGATCCCTTAATATTCCTAGTCATGGATTTGGCCTTGCATCTTGGTATTTGCTCTGCATGCTTCTGAAGCCCACAGAGAACAGCAAAAGGCACTGTGAAGCCAGGCCTCTGCTGTTTTACAGGGTGTCAGCACTGAAGACTCATCATTTCCAGCAATCAACTGAAGCCACATGAATGGTTATGATAAACTACAAAGAAAACCTATCCGAACACTCTCTGACCCCAGTTTACCCCCCTGTCTCAAGGGTAGGAAGAATAATTAGGCTGTGATAATATGGCATGGCAGAATGCAAGTTATATGTACACTGGAGATACAGGCACAGATAATGGGACTGAGAGAGCGATTGAGGAAAAAAAGGATAGAGAGAAGTTTGAAAGAGAAGTGTTTTGTTTATTTTTATGAAATGGGCTGGATAGGGCCTTTTTTTGTACCAGAGATTGAACCAGGGGAGCTTAACCATGGAGCCACATCCCCAGCCCTTTTTATTTGTTATTTTGATACAGGGTCTCACGAAATTGCTTAGGGCTTCACTAAGTTGCTGAGGCTGGCTTTGAGCTTGTGATCCCCCTGCCTCAGCCTCCTGATCTGCAGAGATTACAGGCTATGCCACTGCACCCAGCTGGATAGGGCTTTAAAATGGTTGTTCCAACAGTGAACAAAGGGTAGGAACCTGGCAGAGGAAAGCTGAGGGACAGTAGATTCAGGGTGCCTGAAAGCTTTTTTGGGGGGGACTGAAGAGTTGATTTCAAAGACTATAAAGTAACATTCCAACACCAAGAGCCCTCCAATAGCTCCATGGCTGACAAAGAGGTGTAGCATGACTGAAACCAGCCCCCAACCACAATGATAATCATGATGATGTTTGAAGTTATATCTTATTGAGAGAGTGTTATGTTTACAGAGTTGCATGTACTTTAACGCATTTTATCCTTAGGATCTCATGAGTTCAGTCCTCTTATTATGCCACGAAAAAATTGCAGAAACAGAAACTAAGAGGCTCAAAGAAAACTCTTCAAGGGTATGCAGCTTGTAATGACCAGAATCAGGAAAACAACCCTGGACTGTTTCATTCTCAGGGCTGTGAGCCTTGACTTCTTTCACTTTGCATTAATGAAATGCATCGAAATGCTCATCCATGTTGTGGGATTTATCAGTCATTCCTTTTAACAACCAAATAGTAACGCACTGTATGCATATACCATGTTGTGATCATCCATTAAGCAGTTGATGAACATTTAGGCTGCTTCCTTTTTTTGGCTACTAGGAATAATGCTGCTGTAAAACTTTGTGTATAAGTTGTTATGTGGATATGTTTTCATTTCTCTTGTATATATACTAAGGAGTGGAACTGCTAGATCACTTGGCAGCTATATTTTAATCTTTGTGGGGAACTGCTGGACAGTTTTCCCAAGTGGCTGCTCCATTTTACAATCTCAGCAGCAGGTCTGACTGAGGGTTCCACCTTCCCCATGACCTCGCCAACACTTCTTTTTGCCTGTTTCTGATTGTAGCCATCCTCTGGGTTAAGTAGGATCTGGATTTGATTTGCATTTCCCTAATGGCAAATGATGCTGAGAGTTTTTTCATGTGTTTATTGGCCACTTGTACATCTTTCTAGGATAAATATCTACTTGGTTACTTTGATCATTCTTTTAACATTTTTAAGTGTACTGTTTAGTGGCATGAAGTACATTTACATTGTTGTAGAATCATCATCACCATCCATCTCCAAAACATTTTTGTCTTGCAAAACTGAAACTCTGTACCCTTGAATAGTAATTTCCCATGTCCCTCTACCCCCAACCTTCAGAAAATACAATCCTATTTTCTGTTTTTATATTTAAATATTGTAGATAGCTCATGTAATTAAAATCATGCAGTATTCCTTCTTTTGTGACTGACTGGTTGTTTTACTTAGCATAGTATTTCCAAGGTTCATTCATATTGTTGTTTTTGGCTTCCATATCCCACATCCCCAGCCCTTTTTATTTTTTTATTTTTTTTTAAATGAATTTTTTTTAAAGAGAGAGAGGGAGAGAGAGAGAGAGAGAGAGAGAGAGAGAGAGAGAGAGAGAGAGAGAATTTTAATATTCATTTTTTAGTTATCAGCAGGCACAACATCTTTGTTTGTATGTGGTGCTGAGGATCGAACCCGGGCCGCACGCATGCCAGGCGAGCGCGCCACCGCTTGAGCCACATCCCCAGCCCCCCTTTTTATTTTTTGAGACAGGGTCTCACTAATGTGCTTAGGGTCTCACTAAGTTGTGAAGTCTGACCTGAACTTGTGATCCTCTTGTCTTAGCTTCCTGAGTCACTGGGATTATAGGCATGTACCAACGTACCGAGCTATCCATATTGTAATATGTATAAGAATTCCCTTCCTTTAAAAAAAAGGGGAATTGTACATATATACCACCTTTCTTTATCCATTTTTCATCAACAGACACTTGGGTTGAATCTGCTTTTTTGGCTATTGTGAATAATACTACAAACAAGGGTGTACAAATATCTGCTTGAGTTCCTGCTTTCAGTTCTTTTGGGAACATACCCAGGAATGGAATTGCTGGATAATATGGCAATTCTATGCTTTATTATTTTCCACAGTTACCACGCCACATAAGTGATGCACAAGGGTTCTAATTTCTCCACATCCTTGCCAACACTTATTATTTTCCATGTCTTTTAATTATAGCTATTCCAATGGGTATGTGATTTTGATTTAGATTTCCCTAATGCTTAGGGAAATTATGTCATTATCTTTTCATGTGTTTATTGACCATTTGTAAATCTTCTTTGAAGAAATATCTATTCAAGTCATTTCACCCATTTTTAAATTGGCTTGTTTGCTTTTTTTAATGTTGGGATGTAGGAACAGTAAAACAGAATATAATATATTATATATTCTGGCCATTAACCCCTTAACAGATACAGGGAAATATTTTTCCATTCCACCATCTTTTTTCTCTCTTGATAGTACGCTTTATTTTTTTCTACTGCTGAGGATTGAATCTTGAATCCAGGTATGCTTTATCACTGGGCTATATCCCCAAGTCTTATTCTTTTATTTTGAAACAGAGTCTCCCTAAGTTGCAGAGCCTGACCTTGAACTTGTGGATCCTACTTCTCCAGCCTCCCAAGTCATTTGAGATTACTGGCATGCACCACCTCTTCGGCTTTGATAGTGTTCTTTGATACACAAAAGGTTTTAATTTTGATGTGGTCTGATTTATTGGTCCTTTTCCTTTTGTGTCTGTGCTTTTGGTGTCATATCTTTGTTCATTTTTCAATTGTGTTTTTTATCCTCTTATTATTATTAACTTGCAAGAATCCTTTACTTATGGTGAATATAAGAGTTCCTTATAAGACATGATTTGAAAATATGTTCTGCCATTTTGTGGGTCATCTTCTCACTTTCTTGTTGGTATGCGTTGAAGAAAAAAGGTTGTTTTTTTTTTTTATTGAGTCCAACTTATCTATTTTTCCTTTATTCACTTTTACATTTTAGTGTCTTATCTAAGAAGAAGTTATCTAATCCAAAGTCATAAAGTTTTACTCTTGCATTTTTCCATAAGAGATTTATCTGTTTTATTTAGGTCTTTGATTCATTTAAATATTTTTATATGGTACTAAGTTGGCATCCAACCTCATTCTTTTGCATGTGGATATCTGGTTGTCTTGTCACCATTTATTGAAAAAAAAAAAAAAACTGTTCCCACCCCGCCCCCATTGAATTATCTTGGCATCCTTGTCAAAAATAAATTGACCAAAAATATATGGGACACAATTTTTTTCCATTGGTCTATGTTTCTATTCTTATGCCAGTACCCCATAGCCTTGATTACTGTCTTTTTCAAAATAAGCTCTGAGATTGTCAAGTATGCTATCCAATTTTTTCTTCTTTTTTAAGATTGTTTTGGCTATTCTGAGACCCTTGCATTTCCATATGAATTTTAGATTAGCTTGTTAATTTGTGCAAAAAAATACTTGGAATTTTGATAAAGATCACATTGAGTCTGTACATTGAATTATGGCCGTTTTACATCATAACAATACAACATATTTCAATCCATGAACACAGGATGTCTTTGCATTTCTTTAGGACTTCTTTAATTTCATGCAACAATGTGTTATATTTTTCCATGTAAAAATCTTGCATTCATTTGTTAAGTTTATTCCTATGTGTTTTAGTGTCTTAAGTGGGATTGTCTTATTAGTTTCTTTTTCAGATTGACTATTACTAGTGTTTAGAAAAGCAATTAATTTTTTGTATATGAATCTTGTTTTTCCTGGAAACTTGCTAAACTCACTTATTAGTTCTTTTTTCATGTGCAAGGACCATACTTTCCTGTTTCTTTGTGTGCCTCATAACATTTTGTTGAACATTGGATGTTTTAAATATTTTAATGTGAAATCAGATCCTCCCCCAGGGTTTGTTGTTGTTTCTCTTCCGTTGTTGTGTTGCTGCTGCTGCTTGTTTGTTTAATGGATTTTCAGAACAATTTTTTCTGTTACATCTGTAATCTTTATTGCATAATGCCACTGAAGTCTAGGCCAAACTTGGCCTAGAGGTCAGCTAATGAATAGACAGAGATTTCTTTTAATGCCTTCAAACAGTATCCCCCAGTCTTTGTCAAAGGCGGCTCTGTGTATGTGTTGGGGCATAGCTTCATTGCCTGGCGGGCAGTTTACAATTCTGCCTGAGGCTTCACCTCTTGTATGTGCATAGCCTCAAGGTCAGTTAGAGATGAGAGATTGAGGCTGTCTGAGGTCTTTTCTAGGCATGTGCCCAGTACTGTACATGTGGGTGGATATCTATGTCCCAAGAATATGCTGGAGCTTTTCAAATCCCGCTCTGGGCATCTCATTCTCCAGTTTTTTCTTCTGAGTTTGTTGGTCAGCTTCTTGTTAGCCCTGTTAACATCACCCCAGATGGTTATAATACTAAGCCATTGTCACTTATTCTTTTCCACAAATGACCTAGGGATAGACTGTTCACACAGAGCAAACTCTGAATCAGATTAAATAAAGACAGATCCCAAGACTGGAATTTTTCAGGGAGCTTTCAGACAGCTCAAATAGTGACAATTCCCTAGGGATAGGGCTTCAGAGTAGCTTCAAACCCCTTCTCCCTCTTCAGTAGCCATTAGGTTTATGGTTTTCCTGGTTACCATGGAGCTGGGGAGAGTGACATTGGAACTGGGCAAGTTAAATCTTGTTCTTATCAAGATTTAGTTTTTTTAAAAATAAATATGCTTTGGATTATTGCAAGTCTCCAGTTAATTTCCAGAGTTCTGAAAAAGTCTGATTCTGATTATTCTTTCTGGCACCCTCACTGCTTTCATGTAAGGAGTGGATTTTTGAAGGTCCTTACTCAGCCATTCCCAGAAGTGCTTTACCACTTTTGCTTTTACTGCATACCTGTCCTGACTAAAATTTTGAACTTTGCTTCAGAATTTCCTTTTATTATCTGTATTTTGGTATTTATTGTTCCTTGGATAACTTATTTTTGACCCAAAATTGTGAAACTGACTATGTGATTCATAAATCTTTGGCAAATGGGATGGTAGTTCATCTAGACTCAGGGTCCAGAAGAACAGAGGATTTCCTCCAGCTGCTACTTCTGCCATCCCTGCAACCAGACAGGTATGTAACCTTTTGAATTCAGCTCTTCCCACCTCCATTCTGTGTCCCAGTGCATTGCCAAACTTCATGGCAAAATGGTGACACAGGCGCAGGTGGAAGTGGCAGTTTTCACCTATTTATGATGCTAAGAAGATGCAGTGTATGCAGAGTCTTTTTTGTCAGGCTCTATAACAATTGGGAGAATGGCCAATAATTCCATCTCCCAGAAACCATGCTTGTCACTACCTAGGGAGCCTATATGAGCCTCATTTCACTTCCTCAGGGTCTGGTTGCAGATCCACGGGGTGATGAGATGTCAAGGCTGAGACTTTTGTAGTGTGACCAATCCACATTTTCAGGACCATAGAAGGATGAGGCAAGTGAAGGGCTCAGGGTGCAAAACTTAAGGAGGCATTCATTTTCACAACCACGAACAAGTAGAATGAGTGCTTCTTTACATTTCATGCTCCAAGCACCTCACATCCCTTACCCTAGTTCTGGTGGCATGAAATGTGTTCATGGTAAGACAAAGTAACTTCTGATCTCCCTATTCTCAGAAAACACCAAGGCTCTTTATCCCAGATCTTGTACACCAATACAGGGTTTCTCAATCTTGCCAACACTGGCATTTTGGAGTGGCTAACAGTTGTTCTGGGTGTTGTACTGTGCATTGTAGGATGTCTAGCAATATCTCTGGTTTCTACCCACTGTATGCCAATAGCATTCCCCCAATTTGGACAACCAAAAATGTATGTGGACATTGTCAAAACCTGGTAGGTGGGGTTGGGGTTGTGACTCACTGGTAGAGCACTCACCTAGCACATATGAGGCACTGGCTTCAATCGCTAGCACCACATAAAAATTAATTAATTAATTAATTAAAGGTATTGTATCCTTCTACAATTAAAAAAATATTTTAAAAAATGGGGGGAAAGTCAGTGTAGGTAAGAACCATTTTTCTATAGTTTACAAGTAGGGCTAAGAATACCACTGGTCCTCAAGAAAATTGTAGATTAGCAGTAGGTTGAATGCCAAAAGCCTCAGGTTATAAAGGATTAACACTCTGATGCAATAATTCCAGGTTCTAGGTGGCCTTCAAGCATGGCAATCAAACACACCCTTTTACTGCCCCTGAAACCTCCTAAATCCTGATTTCTTGTCCATTTACTCTTCTGGTAATAATGATTTGTTAAACATTCAAAAATTTATTTTCCTGCTGGGCACAGTGGCACATGCCCATAATCCCAGCAGCAAGGGAGGCTGAGGCAGGAAGATCTCAAGTTCAAAGCCAGCCTAAGCAACTTAGCTAGGCCCTACATAACTCAGTGAAACCCTGTCTCTAAATAAAACACAAAAAAGGGCTGAGGGTGTGGCTCAATGGTTAAGTGTTCCTGGATTCAGTCCCTGGTAGTTCTCTCCACAAAAAAAAAAAAAAAAAAATTGTTATTTCTAATTATATGTCTAGTATTCTAACACACAGTCATGAATCAGAAAAAAAAAATGATCCTTTGGCAAACTACATGCTCTGATTCTTGATTGGAAATAAGTCTTCTTGGGTTTCTGGTCCTTTTCAAGCCCCTAAATGATTTAACCTTCTGTATGGAGAACCATCTTGAAGAGAGAGTCCTTTACCAGAAAGATTTTAAAGGTACCATGCAGGTGGTAAAAAGTCACAGGAAGTTTTTATTGACTTTTTTTTCTGTGTTTCACTTATTACAATGGCCAGGTCAGCCCTTCTGTCCTCTTCTAAGATGGTCAATCCTATCTTCAATAACATCAATCATATCAACTCCCTATTTTGTTCAATTCATTCTTTGGACACATGTTTATTGAGGACCTACTATGTGTCAGGAACTAAGTTAAATACTACTAATAGAATGCTAAAAAAATGATTTATAATGACATTACCTAACTTGATGGAACTCTTAGTCTGGTGATATAATTGAGGGAAACCAGTAAACATATAAATACAATTACAGAATGAAATATGTACATGGAAGAAGAAAAACAGATTTAGATAGAGAATAACAGGACAGGTTAGTAAGAAGACCTCTCTGGAAAAGTGATAATTAGGCTGAAATCTGAAATATGAGAAGGACAGCCACAAGAAGCCTGGACAAAAGTGATTTCCAGGAAGGGACATCAGCATGTTCAAAGATCCTGAGGTGACTCTTTGCAGTCTGTTACACCAGTGGCCACAATATTTCTTTCCTCTTTCAATTCATGGCCTTTTCAATGTGACTTTTTCAGTTCCTCCCACCAAAAGGTGGGTCTATTTTTATTTCTCTTGAATTTGGACTATTGTTTTGGCCAATAGTATATGGCAGAAATGACATCATGCCAGCTTTGACCTTAGGCCTCAAGAGACCGTACACACTTCTTCCCCTTCTCTTGGGACCTTGCCAAGTTGCCATGTGAGCAAGCCAGGGTTAGCCTGCTGAAGGATGATAGACCACAGAACCAAGATGTGCCACTTCAGCTGAAGCAAATCATCTTAGAGCAGCCAAACCACAGCCAATCCAGCAGCTGACCTAAATTCTCAGGAAAAACACAGCCAAGGTCATGCAAACCACTAGAAGAACCCTGCCCAGGGAATTCTGAGCTACATTGTTTGGAGTAATTTATTTTGGGGTAGTTTCTCACACAACAAACGTTAATTGCTATACCATCACAAAGTAAACTCTTTCATGTAAAAGAAGTAAAAAGTAAACTCTGTTCCTTACTTTAAAACTTTATTATCTTATTACTGCATGATCAATTTGTATATAACAACATGCACCAAATCATTTATAAACCTGGCCCTTTCAAAGAACAACTAGCAGCTGGGCATGGTGGCACACACCTGTGATCCCAGTGACTTGGGAGGTTGAGACAGGAGGATCACAATTTTGAAGCCAGCCTCAGAAAATTAATAAGACCCTCATCAACTTAGTGAGACCCTGTTCAAAATGAAAAAAAAATTAAATATGCTGGGGATGTATCTCAGTGGTAGAGTGGTCCTGGCTTTGATCCTCAGTACCAAAAGAAAGAAAAAGAAAGAAAGACAAGAAAAGAAAAGTAAGAACAACTAGTCACGTCTTGTTGCCCACTTACACCTTGCAGGAAATGCTTAAAACCCACTAAAGCTGAGTGGCATCAGTACAAGTCTCTAATATGGAAAGACAGGAGCTCAGATGAAAGACTCACTTCAGTAAGACATTGGGGAAAGAGACATGCTCAAGGAAATATAAAGAATTCAAAATCACTTTGCAGAGAGATGCTCCCAGAGATTAACCTGTTTCTGTAAGAAAAGTCACAGAAAGGCAGCTTTGCTCCAAAGGCAAGTTTTATTTCAGAAGGCTAGGGCTTCTGAAACCACACAGTGAAAAAGGCCAGGGATGCTTGTGATCATGAGGCTTTCAGCAAGGTAATATATAATAAAGGCCAAGTTCACCTGTGATTGTAAATGGATTCAATTTAATAACTTCCTTTGGAAGCACTGTACATAAAAGCCTGGGCAGAGGTGTGGTGGTCATATCAAATACCACAACTGATCTTGGAAAGCCAGTGCATGTCCCATTCATTGAGCAAAATTCAACCAATCCCAGGCCAATACGACAAATTCCACATCAAGCCCTTCACATTCATGGGTGGCAGCCACTGACAGGCCCATCTGACTCATAGCACATGGCTCAAAGTCCTTGCATACTATGGCTGGACTACATACTATGCTGGAAACCTCAGCAAATTTCCAGAAAAGCAAGTTAAATTGCATCTGGGCCATTCTTAAGCTGGAGGAGGTTGCTGATTTGATCAAGTTCTCCAGTAGACTGAGACCTTTTAATAGGAGCAAATGATTTCAAAAGTGTAGTTTCCAGACCAGTAGCAGCAGCATTACCTTGATACTTGTTAGAAATGCAAGTTGTAGTACTCACCTAAGACTTAGTGAATTGGAAACTTTGGGAGTGGGACCCAGCAATGAGTATTTTGTCAAGACTTCCGGGTGATTCTGATGCAGGCTTACATTTGAGAAGCACTGTTAAAGGCCCTGTTTTGAGGTTTTTGCATGGACAGATAGAGTAACCATAGCACTTCTAAGACTAAACAGCATGCTCATTTCCTTGCAAAACTTGCAGTTGATATCTGTATCTGAGAGTTGAACCATAGCAACAGGAAAGTTTTTTTCTAGTACTGGGGATTGAACCCAGGGGTGTTCTACTACTAAGGTACATACCCAGGCCTTATTTTATTTCGAGACAGGTCTTACTAAGTTGCCAAGGCTAGTCTCAACTTTGGTTTCAGCTTCCTGAGCCTCAGGGATTACAGGGGCGCACAGTCAGTATCATAGTTCCTAGTAACAATTAACAGCTACCAGATTTAGCAACAAAAGGTCATGGGATCTTAGTATATCAGAGTTAAAAGAGGCCTTAAAAATCATATCATGCACAGCTTCTCATACTTTAAGGTGCATAGAAATATAGGAGATCCTTTTTTAAATGAAGTAGATCTGGGGTGAGGCCTGAGGGTCCATGTCCTTAAAAGCTTCCAGGTAGCATGGAGTGTGGAGTCAGGTGGGTTCTTTGTTTTTGTGAATTTGAAGAATGAGATCCACGGACATGGAGGGTGAGTAAAGTAACAGGATTTATTAAAGTAATAGAAAGACAGAAAGCAAAGCACCCACAGTGGGAAGGAGTCCCAGGAGAGGGTTGCTGACAGGTGTCTGTTGTTTAGGGGTTTATATACGATAAAGTTAGAGGGGAGTAAGGTGGCTTGAAGACCACAGACTACGATTAAAAAAAAAAATGGGTACCTGGTGTTCATGAGCTTCCTGTCCAGTCAGTCTATACATATCCCCTCTGTGTTAACCATAGGATTATACATGTTGCAGTTTGTCATTTTTTGGAAAGGGTCTGGGCAGTAGGCCACAGATGTTTCAATATCACGATTTTTCTTTAAGCTCACGCTTGCATCTGTGGTCTTTTGTTGTGTTACACAGGCATTTGACCTTGTTAGGGCCAAGTTCCCTATCTGCTTACCACAGCTCTTTTTCTACTTTACTTCTGGTCCATGGGCCACACTTGACATTGTAAGGTTTTAGTCCAAACCTCCTCTCTGATGCATGGTCTTGCAACTTCTGCTTACACCACTCTAGAGAAAGGGGCAACATTCTTGAGGGTGCCAAATACATTTGCAGATAAGCACTAATCATAGTTTTTATATTTGGGATTTTGATCCATTTTGAATTGATTTTTCTATTTGGTAAAATGTTTGGATCCAAAGTCATTCTTTTGCATGTGGATACTCTGTTTTCCCAGTGCCATTTGTTGAGAGGAGTCTTTTCTTGTGGTGTCTAAGCACCAGTCAAAAATAACAAACAGCTGGGCTTGGTGGTTCACGCTTGTAATCCCAGCAGCTCAGGAGACTGAGGCAGGAGGATCACAAATTCAAAGCCAGTCTCAGCAATGGCAAGGCACTAAGCAACTCAGTGAGACCCTGTCTCTTAAAAAAAATTTAAATGTAGCTGAGGATGTAGCCCAGTGGTTGGGTGCCCCTGCGTTCAACCCCCAGTACCTCCCCCCCCAAATAATATAACCATATATGTGAGGGTTTATTTCTGGGCTCTGTATTCTATTTCATTGGTTTATGTATCTGTTTTATTACAGTATCACACTGTTTAGATTACCAAAACTTTGTAGTAAGTTTTAAAATAAAAAATAAGCCCTCCAATTTTGTTCTTTATCAATATTATTTTGACTATTCAGAGATTCTTGATATTCCAAGTGAATTTTCAGACAGATTTCTCTATTTCTGCAAAAACACCATTGGGATTTATTTATTTATTTATTTAATGTTTAACTTATTTTATACCTAATACAGAAAATCATAAAAATTGATCATATTAATGGGGTACTATGTGATATTTCAATACATGTACACATGGGGTAATGTTTAAATCAATTTGAACATGTCATCAACTGTTTATCATTTCTTTATGATAAAAATTCAAAATCCTAGATTTTTGTAATACACAGTACATAATTGTAATTTATATTCATCCTACTGTGCAACAGAACACCAGAACCTTTTACTCCTAACTATAACTTAGTACCCATTGACTAATGTATTCCCATCCCTCCCATCTTCCTACTCTCTACAATCTCTGGTCACTAACATTCTGCTCTCAACTTCTGTGAGATCAACTTTGTTATATTCCTCATGTGAGTGAGATCATGTGGTACTTGTCTTTCTGTAGCTGATTTATTTCATTTAACATTCATGTTCAGCTCTATCCATGTTGTTGTGAACCACAGGATTTCATTCTTTTTATTGCTGAATAGTAATCCATTGCATATCTGCACTGCATAATTTTTAATCTTTCATGAGATGATGGACACTAAGGTTGTTTCTATTTCTTGACTATTGTGAATAGTGCTGTGATCTGTGGGATTTTGATAGGGATTGATTACATTAAGTCTGTAGATGATTTGGGATAGTGTGGACATTATAACAATATTGTGTCTCAATGCATAAACACAGGTGTCTTTTTGTTTATTTTTGCTTTAAACTTCTTTTGTGGTTGTTTTATAGTTTTTAGTGTACAAATATTTCACGTTCATTATGTTTATCCTTAAGTGTTTTTTTATTCTTTAATATTGTATATTTTCTTAATTTCTTCTTCAGATTGTTCATTTTTAGCATGTAGAAACAGAACTTTTTATCCCTCATTTCTATCATTACTGCCTTCCTTTGCATTTATTTAAATTTTTGTAGTGGCATATCCTCATTTGCTTTTGTGTATAGTCTGTATGCATTCTTTTTGTGTTAATCATAGGATTATACAAAAGAAAGATATAAAATTCTTATTTTGAATTGATACCATTTAACCTAAATTGTATGCAAAACTGTACTCCTATACATCTGTTCCTGTATACATTTTATATTATTGATATCACAAATAATGTCTTTATAATTGTGTAGTCATTACTATGGATTTATAATCATTTTTGTGCATTCATCTTTTAAACTTCATAGAAAACACAGAGTTACTAAACAAAATTACAACACTGGATTTTTATTTTTATTTATTTATTTATTTATTTGGTATTGGAGATTGAACCCGGGGGCACTCAACCTCTGAGCCACATCCCCAGCCACATTTTGTATTTTAAGTTGTTTAGAGCCTCCCTAAGTTGCTGACGCTGGCTTTGAACTCACGATCCTCCTGCCTCAGCTTCCCAAGCCACTGGGATTACAGTATGCAGCCACTACACCTGGCTCAACACTGACTTTTATACTATTTGTTCATATATTTACCATTACCAGAAGTCTTTGTCTTCATGAGGGTATGAATTACTGTTTTAGACTCTTTTTATTTCAACCTGAAGAATCCCTTTAGCATTTCTCATTGAGCAAGTCTAGTGATAAGGAAATCCTTTGTCTTTAATTTATCTGAGAATGTACCCCCAACTTCATTTTTCTCAACTAATTCATCAACAGAGGGATTAAGTAGAGAAAATTTTATAGGCCTAACTTCCTGATAGCCTGATAGACCCCATGGTAGATACCAAGTAGTTCAAGATGTTGTCTTAACATTTCTTACAATACAGATTAATTGATCATTAAAGAATCCCCCACAAAGGAATAATGGTAGGATGAAAATGACCAAATTATGCTATGTACATATATGAATACACTGCAGTGAATTTCACATGTATATATATATCTATAAAACACCAATTTAAAAAAACAAAACTATAAATAAATAAAAGGATGACTCAGAGTAGAGGAAGGGGAAGAGGGGGAGAGAAGAAGAGAGGGGAAGATAAAGTACTGGGGGCTGAAAGGGAGCAAATTGTATTTCATGCATATAAGATTGTATCAAAATGAACACTAGTGAACTACAATGCACTAATAAAAACATAAGAAATCCCCTCCAAGGAAGCTTATTTGTAGTTGTCTTTTGAGTGAGCCCTTTAAAATAGTTTAATCAGACCTGGAATCACAAGATTTTAGGCCTGGAAAGGACGGTGGAGATTTCCACAAAGATATCATTAAAATAAAGTCAAGTATCTATTATTTGCCCTCCTTTTAAAAATATTGTCTCAAGAGAACCCTGAACATTAAACTTCCACCAAAGCATGCTTCCTTGTTCAAGCATTTAAAAATATTCTAAATATATGGGGTTCTTGGTTTTGTGCCCAGGATCTTATCTTTTAGGGTAGAAGTTTAGGACAAGTGACACTTCCAATTATAATTTCTCACTGAAGAGGGCCTCTCCAACTCACTTCAGTAATAGAGTAGTTACCTGGGGCAGGCAGCCCGGGGATTTCACAAAAAGCTGAAAATGTGCATAGCTGATAATTAAAGTCCTCCTGCATCTGACCTAAATCTTTCTTTGGCTTTTGTGAGATTTTCTCCTATACAGGTAGAACCCTATTTTAACAAGCTTGACAAGACCTAAAAATTACTAGTTTTATTCTAATCTCTATAAAAGGGAAACCTACTGTTATAAGATGTAGAGAAGAGTCAACTATTGATTTTTATTTTTCTTGCATGAATAAGGTGTTTATTATTGTACTTTCTTTGCAAAACAGTACTTGTTGGGGGGATGTTGGGAGGGTATGTAGAGAGGATGTTTTGCCTATTCCAGAACAAAATGTTTTGAGAAAGAATATGTAGATTTGCCTTTCTTCTGAACAGCTGTACAGGAAGCCCTTGAAATCCCCAAATGTCACTGTAATATGTGATTTCTTTCATAACGTCCCTGTTCTGCAAAAGAATCATCAATTTCTTAGACTCCTGTCATTTCTGCTCACTTTCATTGCTAGTGCTAGCAGCTGGATTTCTTTTCTTTTCTCTCTTTTTTTTTTCTTGTGGTGGTGCTGGGGATCAAACTCAGGGCCTTATGCATGCTAGGCAAGCTCAATTGGCACTTTTTTTTCACAGTGGATGGGTGAAAAATTTGTTGGGCTTCATAGGAGTTCCTGCTCTGAGCTGTAGAGGCTCAACTGGTATAGGTCATTGGGTGTCACTCTGCACATTAGCCTGATAGGGAATGAAATTCAAGTTCCTGCCACCACAGCTTTGCAAATTACTATATGGCATAGTTATGCTGGATTTTTCCTGAAGGTGGAGATCTGAACTGTTAAGTCTGTAAATGCCAAAGGCTCATATTTGAAAGCATTTAAATGTGTTCAAAGAGCTGGACTGAGGGCTGGGTTGTGGCTCAATGGCAGAGTGCTCACCTTGCACGTGTGAGACCCTGGGTTTGATCCTCAGCACCACATAAAAATAAATAACTGAAATAAAGGTATTGTGTCCAACTACAACTAAAAAATAAAATATTTTTTTTAAAAAGAGCTGGACTGATATTGGAAAAATTTTAGGGGGAAAACGCTTTAGTGAAGACAGTTGATTTGGGAAATGGGTACATGTTAGCTAAGTCTTTATGTATCAGAGCAGTAAAGACAATAGGTTTGGCTTTAGTCAACAGGTAGTGAGTGAGCATGACAGACATTGAAAGTGACATTGTCAGAAATTGTAAATAGCTTTGGTGGGTATTGGTTTAGTGCAGTCTTTTATAAAGTGCCCAAAGTACATATTTTTTTATTTTGTTTTTAGCCCTGGGATCACCAAGTCTCTAAAACTGTATACCTGTTATCATTCCCAGTAGGTGTTTTTTTTAAGTTGTAGATGAGCACAATGCCTTTATTTTAATGTGGTGCTGAGGATCGAACCCTGTGCCTCACATGTGCTAGGCAAGTACTCTACCACTGAACTATAACTCAGGCACTCCCAGTAGTTTTAACATACACAAGATGATACTTCCACACCTAGCCTTTCAATTCCTTGACCTCCCCTTCACCAATGATCTTGTCATCCGTGTTCCTTTAGCCTCTCATGCCAGAATCTTCCTAGCAATGCCCACCACTCACTAGACACCCAGTTTCAAGTCTCTTACTCTGTATCATCTCCTAACTCTCCAGCTTACTTGCCCTCCAAAAATCCCTCAACTTTATGTACTCAAGTCCATTGATTACATTTACTCTTATCCTCAGCCCTTCAAATCTTTACTTTCTTCCTGACATTAAATTCCACAGTCCATCATATGGCTATTCCCTTGTGTACATACATAATTCCCTTGTCTCCACGTCCTTGTTATTCTTACCTGGCAAAACCTCAGCATGGTTCAACCTATCTCTCTACCAGCACCATATCTATACCTGTGCATCTCACTATAACTGGAGAAAAGTACCAAACTCTGCCAAATGCTGTTTCATCTCCAAGACCACACACCTCCAGTGGTTGGGGACACTTTCCAGGATCACACTATCTTTTTCCAGGCCAGTTACTTTCCCACACACCTAGATGATGATTTTGTACCTTTCCTCTGTTCTACCTCTACTCATCCTTACTCATGTCACTTCCTGGTGATTGATTGATGGCCTCCCTTCCTCTTCCATCGAAAAAATAACAGTATTCAGAAGAAAACATCTACAAAGTACTGCAACTAAATCTACAACACTATCTACACCTGTACCATGTTCTCTACCTTCTCTCTTGTTTAATATGGATGAACTGTCTGCCTTTCTATCTAAGGTCACTCTTGTGAGCTAATACTCCTGTATACTAGATCCTCTCCCATATCACCTACACCACATAATTAGGGCAGAAATTGCACCATTTCTCTCTTGACTCATCTTTTTTCCTTCTTCACTGGATTATTCCTATGGGCATATAATCATGCTCTCGTTTCTTCCATCTAAAGTGCCATTTGGTAGCAGAGTGAATGACAGAGGAGGGGAGAGATAAGAGGCTAAAAATCCTCTCAGAAGCTATTGCATGAATGAGATGGAAGATGATGTGAGTTTGAACTAAGATGGTGGAAATGAGACTGAATAGAAAAAGATAGATTCAGGAGATATTCCAGTGACTGAATTGGCAGATCCTGGAGTGCCATTTTATGGGAGTAGCAAGGGAGTTGAGGGAGAAGAGAAGATGGAGGACACTAAGATGACTCTGCCTGGATGATGTGCAAATAGGAATGTCATCAACTAAAGAAATAGGGGAAATGAGTTGACTTTGGGTTTGTATGAATTTGTTAGAACTGTCATAAAAAAGTGCTATAGACTGCATGTCTTAAACAACAGCAATTTACTTTCTCACAGTTCTGGAGGTTAGGAGATCAAGGTGATGGCAGGTTTGGTTTCCCCTTAGGTCTCTCACTCCTTGCCTTATTGATAACCATCTTCTCTCTTTATCTTCTTCATATGGTCTTCCCTCTGTACTTCTATGTCCTAATGTCCTCTTTTTATAAGGACACAGGTAAGATTGGATTAGGGCTAATCTTAATAACCCATTTTAATTCACTTATCTAATACTGCTATCCTGAAACAGAGTCACATTCTGAATTATTAGGGGTTGGAATTTAGGGAGGGATAATTGAACCCATAGCAGGTCATATATTGATTGAAGTGTTTGTGGGACAACCAGTTGACATATCTTAGAGTTGGTGGGGCAGATCAAGAGATGGGAATCCTCCCCAAAATAAAAAGTGGATGAGAGTGTCCAGGAAAAGATTGTATAAGAGAAAGGGGCCAAGGGTTCAATCTCCTGGAATGCTGGTATTTGATTGCCATTCAGAGATAAAGTACTACAACCTACAAATTTTAATAGGGTACCAGAGGTCAGCTAATAAAATGAGTAGTAGCCTTAACATGGAGAAGGAAGTAACAGTAAATTTCAATAGCCTCCATTTTAGCCCCTTCTATTTTAATCTCAACTATTAAATACTGGCAGCATTATTTCTTTCCCTTTTCTCTCACTACCACTGCACCTCATTGCTGAGTGGGGCTGCATTCCCAAATTGGTTTAGTTCTATTTAGAGTACATTATGTAGCTAAATGAGAAACTTGCTAGGTGCCATTTGAATAGCACTAGCAGATTAATGTTCATGACCCACATCTGTATACATATGTGGAAACTCTTACAATACCCCTACACAGTTCCCAGACAGGCTGTGAAAGGTGTGTGGCCTTTGCTAATAGAGTACCACTGAAAAATGACCCTGTCTTTGTCTCCAGTGGCTCTCTGGGGTGACACAGAGACCTAAAGAGCGCATGGCAGAAAATAGTTTCACACTCAGCATTATGTTAGTTTCATTTAATAAATAAAAAGTGGATGAGAGTGTCCAGGAAAAGATTGTATTCAACAAGGTTGTACTTTGTGATAATTTTACCTGGACTGCCACTCAGTGGCCATTTGGAGAAATACCCAGAAGAGAACTGTCACTTCTGTCCATTCTGTATTGTTTTTAGGGAGTGCCAAATGGGAATGCTTGAACTATGTATTTAGATTCTATGTGGTTGTAAGCATGCCAAATTCTATGTTAGTAATGCTTTTTTTCTACTGGGGATTAAACCCAGAGGCCCAGAGCTACATCCCCAGCCATATATATATATATATATATATATATATATATATATATATATATATACACATACATACATACATACATATACATATTTATTTTGAGACAGGATCTCATTAAATTGCTGAGGCTGGCCTTGAACTTGCAATCATCCTGCCTCGGTCTCCTGAGTTGCTGGGATTGTAGTTTGCACCACTGCACCCAGCTAGTGTTAATAAATTTTAAGCAGTAACAGTCTTCAAAGATAGAATCTTGCAGTTGTCCAACTCACTGACCTATCTATTTAAAATTCTCATCACAATTGTTTTCCAGAGGCCAGAAGGAGCTGTAAGAGTTTTCCAATGATCCCCTAAACACTCATTCTCTGTCATTCCATTTGTGTGCTCCTCCCTGCCCTTTTTGGAGACAATTTTCAGTGATGTGCTTTTCATATTCTTATCAGCCCATCTGTAATCTCATGCTCAGCTTTTTCTAAATGTGGTAGGGGAGGGAAAATATCAGGGGCATTCGAATCAGAAGTAAGCCATATTAAAGGATAATACTGAGTTATGCAAGAAAAGATTCTAAAAAGATGATTTTAATAAAAATCTCTTAATTTTTTAACTTCAATAAGGTATTTTTAAAGTAAGTTTTTAAACTCACTTTATTGCAAAAAATTTTTTAAAATACATTTTATTGTTTACATTGGAAAATATTAAGGCTTGTTTCATTGCAGGAGTTAACCCAAAAGCCAGAGAGCGACATTTACAACCAACTTCCATGATTTTATTACTTCCAATGGCTTCTTGTCTCAGAGAAAAAGCCAGATACCTTACTATATTTTACAAGGTTCTCCATGGTCTAACCTCCTATTACCTTTCTGATCTCATTTCCTGTTACCATCCCTCCCTGTCTGTCCTAGTCATACTGACTGGCCTAACTGGAACATTCTCCCTCCATAGCCTCATGCTTTGCCTCTCCACTTTCTCAGCAAGGCCTTTAAGTGTGGGCACCCCATCCCCCACATCAGTTCCCTACTTTTTCTCCAGAGAACTCATTACCCTGTACTATGCTAGGTATTTTGCTCATTTCTTTACTGCCTATCTCCTTACTTATAAAAGGGACGCTTCAGGAGAGAAGGAATTTTTATCTTTTTATAGAAAGCTGTATTTTCAGCATCTAGAATATTGCATAGCACATAGTACATACTCAATGAATATTAAATGAATGAATGTATATGCAAATGAAGTTAAGAAAAATATAAACATGATAAGAGACATTTTCTTCTTTTGCATTAAAATGAATAACTGCCTGATCTCAATAACCTGATGAATCCGCACTAGTCTTTGGCTGGTGACTCCATATAATCCTTAATACCTAGTCTGTGATATTCTTCCTGACAAGCCTCTGCTCTAAGATTGAATTAGTCATTTCATTCGTGATCCCATAGTACATGTATATGCTTTGGTTTCTGCACTTACCATATCACAATAGTATAATAATTATAATAGTTGGCAATTATCATTATTAGTAGTGGTAGTATTCATTTCCATGTGAGGCCTTCTAGAATAGAAGCTGCCTTATTTACATGTATAGCCTCTAAACCTAGTGCAAATGCTGACAAATATAACATGCTTAATAATTTTTTGGCAAATGAGATCATTAAATGAATTCATGAATTGATTTAAAAGGGGGATAAAACCTTGTTGGTGCAAAGTTCCTATGCATGCTAAACAATTTCTTAAGAAGGACTACTACACTAGTTACTTCCTCTTCAGACTTGGAAAGACCAATTTCCTGGACCACCCACTGTACTGGTTTATTACATCCTGTTATCAGTAGGAAATGTGCAAGAATAGGTTTTCCAGTAGCAGGGTTGGCTTGTGAGTCGTAACTGGTAAGTTCAGCTGTTTAGAATGTAGTTAGAGGAATCCAAGTTCATGCACTTTGTTTTAATGTAGGCCAGTTCTCTTAATTCTGTAGTCTGATCATAGATTGCATCCCTAATTCTAACCAGGTAACCTGTCAGTGTGAGCCAATTGTTACAAGAGTCTTTCACATATGAGCCTTAGAGAGTTTGTAGCCTGCAGATAAAATTATCTGTCCCATTGATGGCCTGTCAGGAGTTTCATTGTGGACCAGGACATCAAACCCTCCATATTAAGTCTCCTAGCTCCTTTGAAATCTGATATGGTTTGGATGAGTGTCACCCAAAGGTCCATATCTAAAGACTTGATCCCCAGGGTGGAAGTATGGGAAGGTTCTGTGGACCTTTATTAAGTGGGGCCTTAGTGGAAGGGCATTAGGTCATTGGGAATGTGACCTTGAAGGGACTGTGGGATTATGCCATAATTCTCTTTCTGCTTCATGGCTCATGATATGAGAACATGCTCTAATATATGCTCCCACCATGATGTGCCATCTTTACCAGAAGCCAAACCCATGCAGCCACCCCATTTTGGACTTGAACCTTCAGAACCATTAGCAAAAGTAAACTTCTTTTGGCTTTATAAGTATCCTGTGCCAGATATTCTGTTTTAGTGATGCAAAGATGACTGATATAGAGCCCATCTCAGCATAGAGGACTACAATGCTCAAGTGCTTCCACTGCTCTGAAATGAAGTGCTGTGTCACCCATGGACATGGTGCACCTCCTGGCTACAAAGCAGTTTCTTTTTTTTTTATTTTTTATTTTTGGTACTAGGGATTGAACTCAGAGATGCTCAACCACTGAGCCATATCCCCATCCCTTTATGTTTTGGATTTATTGCTTTTGTATTTTGAGACAGGGTCTAAATTGCCTAGGGTCTCACTAAATTTCTGAGGCTGGGTTTGAACTTGAGATCCTCCTGCGTCGGCCTCCCAAGCCACTGGGATCACAGGCATACACAACCATGCCCAGTTACAAAGCAGTTTCTTTTGAACAAACCCATTAATGGCCTCTCTCATTCAACTGACCTGCCTTGCAAATGATGGAATCTTCAAGATGGCAGACCTGTTGCTGCTGCTGTAGAATCTGTCACAGATAGGAAGTATAATCTCCCAAAGTAGAATTTGGCTGGAAAAGGTAGGTAAGTCACAAAGTTTTGAATAGCCTTAAATGATCATGTCCAAGGGACTAGTCTATCCCCAGAAGGAGACCATATACCTACCCCTTACTGAGAGGAAAATGAACCCAGCACCAACTCCAACTGGTAAGGGCTACAAAACAGATTGAGTCTGAAAATGAAAATCGCTCCCTTAAAGTAAAACACTCTGTGATGCCAGTAGCAAACTATTCCTAATGATTTTTAGACTAACCAGCAGCAACATGAATTAATAAAGTGCTGGAGTATCTTGCCAGCTCTTAGCATGGCCGCCTTGTGGTGCTTAAGGTCAGTGAAGCTTTGTCAGACCACAGCAGTTAGGAAATCAGAAAGACATGATCTCTCAGAGGCAAGTGAAGCAGATCCAGTTCCCTGTGGTATCAATGTAAAGGAGCTACACAGAAGAACCCACTAGAATACAGGGGTCATGAAGATTAATGAGAGTCAAGTTCACTTAGAACTGCATCAAAATAGATAGGGTTTGTTTCAAGTCATGTCTTCTAAAGTCAGCTGAATGAATAATGAGTGAAAACTGTAAACATGACAGGCCTAACCCAAGAGGGAATGGACTACCCAGTAACAATACATACTAATTAAATTCATCTTGGTGAGATTTAGTTCCCATGTGACTTAATTCATATTGTCTTGTTATTGATTTGTGGTCAGAGTTAAGCAAAGCTCTCTTTACAGCTAGCACATTTTGAAGTGCCACCCACAAATAGAAAATCATGCAAATGTGATGTCTTCTAAAGTGCTTCGGTTCCACAGTGGAATTCTCTATGGCCATTAAAGATGACAAGAATGTGGACTTTGTTGATCTATGGAAATGTGTATACACAATAATGTTAAGTGAAACAATGTGTACACTTTGATTACAGCCTGCAGGAACCCAGTCTGTACATCAGCCAAGATCATAAGTGAACACGGAGTGACACAAATAGAATTGAATGCACATTAGGTTCTGAGGCTTTACTTTTTTTCCTCAAAGAGTTGTTTAAGCTCACAATAAAAATAAATGAAAGGGGGACTAAACATTGCAGCGGTTCCAAATCTGTGGAGTAGTGAAGCACGTACTGAAATCTGAGTCCATCAACTCCAGAAAGGGAGCAAACAGTGGAAGGATGACATGGTGACACAGCAAACAAAAGGACCTGCCTGGAAACACAATACTGAGCCAGTGATCAGCCAAAGCAGAATTTTAATGATACTGTAGATTAGCTGGGTGCTTTCAAGCACTGTGCATTCTATTTGAACAGTCCTCCCTTCCCTCGAATCAAGGGTGACTATTTGCTTTTCATATGCCTGTACTTCAGATCACGTGTGCAGAGATCAGTTTTTCAAATGGACCTGAGAAGGGCTTGGAATTGTTAGAGAAGTGTTAAGACCAAATCCCAAGTCCTTGTCTTTGTCTCTGCAGAGGGGAATGGAGGGCTTCCCAGACCTAGGACACTAGAGAGACTTGGAGGACTGGAAACTGCAGAAATAATGCAAATGCTGCCTACCTAGAATGCCTCACAAGCAGACAGGCAATGTCACCCAAGCCATGGCCCCACTACTCATGCTGTAGGCATATCCTCTCACCAAATAGCATGGGCAGAAAGATGGCTGGAAATTTGTGGGAGGCAGGCAGAACTTGCTTATCCACTTGGCTATTGCATCCTACCTATTGGCCTTTTCTTGTTCTCTGATTTTATCAAAAGAGGAAAGGACAAGCCAGGCACAGTGGTGTAGCCAGGCATGGTGGTGCACACCTGTAATCCTAGTGGCTTGGGAGGCTGAGGCAGGAAGATCATGAGTTCAAAGCCAGCCTCAGCAACAGTGAGGTCCTAAGCAACTCAGTGAGACCCTGTCTCTAAATAAAATACAAAATAGGTCTGGGGATGTGGCTCAGTGGTCAAGTGCCCCTGAGTTCAAGGCCCAGTACTCTCCCCCCTCCAAAAAGGAAATGAAAGAAAGAGCTGACAGAAAATGTAGCTCCCATGCCTGCATTGCAGCTGGCCTTCCCCTACTTTCTCAGGAGTGACAAGCAGCTGAGGAAACCCTACACTATTTGTTCAAGTAGGGGTAGTAATAAGTAAGGTCTGTGTGGTCTCTCTGGGACAGAACTTGACAGATTCTTCCAGGATTTTATCTGAAGGTTGGGTTTTGCAGGTTAAATGGAGAGTGTAGGGTGGTGTGGGAGAATTCATGTCAAATCCGCAGGCCCTTTCCTTTCTTCATAGCTTAGATCATCTGTGCCATTATTTTCTTTCCATGCTTCCTAATACTCCATGGTTACTGTGCTCTGCTTTAGTGAGAATCAGTAAAGTAAAAGGCCAATAATAAACAAAGAGTCTCTAGGAATCAGTGCATAGTAGGTGTCAAGTATGCACCTTGTAGGCAACTATAAAATCACTGGAGTCGCGAGTATTATTTGTAGCCTTTGGAGACTTAGGATCAACCAGAGGCACCATTCTGAGAGATACAGCCTCAGTGATGATACCAGAAATGAAGGGGGAGGGGACAGAATTGGGATTTCTGGCTTCCTTAGGGGGAAAAGAGACCAACATGGTCTCCCTGCCAAGGCCATGAATTTTGGTGGTGTACAACATTCACAGAAAGAAAACTCCTCTCCATTGATGGATCAGGACAATGTAAACCCTATCCAGGGAGGTCCTCGATATGGTGCCCATGGCTGAGATCCTGGCCTGCAGTCTGGGTATATGTGAATGTGAGGGAGGAAGCAGGAGCCTTAGCCAAGGTCTTTATTTTATAGACTGTGAGTTCAGGGAGTGGTTGAACTGCACTAATCCAAAGACAGAAGCAGAAACCAAAACAGAAACCACAGTCCCTCGTAATGAATGTTGATCCATTGCTCATTGAAGCCTCTGAACTAGGTGACAAAATGATGGACCCAGTCCAAGGGGACAATGGCAGGAGAAATTGCCTGGAATAATTATCTGGCTGGCATCACTGAGCCAGCCTGTTGGAGAAGCTGATCCTGAGATTTACTCTGGCACAGCTGTTGACTTCAAAGTGAGAAATCCTTTGTTCTCTTTTGCTGACATGTGGGCAAACCCAGGGACTCCAGGCAGACCTTTGCAAATGCTATCTGGATAGAGACTTCCAATAGAAGACATCACCATGTGAGGTTTCACATAGGCAGGGAAGTATAAGGGCTATTCTTTATTAAGCACTTATTATGTACTGACAGAAAAAAGAGGACACACTCAACACGTTAAAAAGAAGAGAGTTTGTACAAGGTTAAGGAGACTGACAAAGGATGATGAACCTAGCATCAGTGGGAAGCTCTTACAATCTCTAGGCTGAGGGAACAAAAGATCTGGGGCTTAGGTAACCTGTGCCTAAACAAAACTGTAGGTGGTGGAGGAGAGAGGGATATAGCTTACCTGCAGACATGAAGCAAGGAGAAGGCTGAGTAAATAAATACCCTGATCCCACTCTCCACCTGATCCCAGGTCTCCTGATAGTACCTCCCATTGGCCAGGCCAACCAGAAGCTAGAGTGGAAGGGAGCCCATTGATATAGTCTATTAAGAAATCAAAGCAAGGAAGTCACCTGTAGAGAGAGAATGGATCTGCAGGGCCCTGCAGAGAATATCCAGCATACGTTCTTTTTGCAGGAAAACCAAATGAGGCAAAATAACTAGCCCAGCAAGAAAGTACTGGAGCTAAGAGTGGAACCTGGAGCTATCAGACTCCGCAGTCTATCATCCATGACCCTATCAGAGTCTTCATTTCTGGCCTCGTGTCAATAGTCCATTTTCTATCACTATAACTGAATACCAGACTGCAGAATTTATAAAGAATAGAGATTTGTTTGGCCAATGGTTTTGGAGGCTGCGACATCTAACAGTATGAGTCTGGCATCTGATGACCATCTTCTTGCAAGCATCACAACATGCTGGAGGATATCAAGTGGTAAGACAAAGCAAGATTGCTGTGCAGGTCTCTCTTAGAAAGTCACAATGCCATCATGGGGTCCTCAGCCTCAGGACCTCATCTAATGCTAATTACCTTTCAAAGGCCCCACCTCCAAATTCATTAACATATGCATTAGGGAGTTAAATTTCCAACAGGAGAACTTTGGGAGGACACATTTCAACCACAGCAGCCTACCTACCATCTCTTCTCCCTCTAGTTCCCTCTACTCATTCTGCTGCGACCAGTAACTCTGCCTCTTTCAGACTGTAGGCATGTACACATTCTGTTTCTACCTAAAATGCTACTCTTCCAAAAAGTCTTCTCTAGCTTATGGGTTTCCTGCAGCTCCTCCCTCCTCTGAAGCTCTGGAGGGCATTGTCTGAACTCCTTTTGTGACATTTTCCCCATTCTGTCACATTTGATGATTTTCTTCCCCTAGCTCTCCTAGTACCACTCTATTTTACTTGTATTTGTATCACCCCCAGGATCCAGCCCAGTGCTGGGCAGATAGTAATTAATACATGTTTGCGGCTATGTTGGATGAATTTGTCATGTCAGACAGGGGGAACGACAATTATTTCACAGGATGGAAACTAAAGTAGTTGAAAAACATACTGAAAAATTTAAAAGTAGGTGTATTAAAACACAATGTTATTTGAACTTTAAATATTTTATTTATACCCTAAATAGGATTTAGTATCATTTTACTTTCCTGGTTGAATGGAAGCAAGCACATCAATAATTTTTTTTCAAAAGCTACTTCTGGGGGAAAAATGAGCTGTTCAAAGTTGTATAAAAACATGCATATAGGCACACATTTTTCTTTGGCTTCTGGCTCCAATATGGCTTGGAGTGACACTGTAAGATCCTGTATCTTAAAACTTTAATATTTTGCCAAGTGCGGTGGCCCATGCCTGTAGTCCCAGCAGCTTGTTAGGTTGAGGTAGGAGGATCGTGAGTTCAAAGCCAGCCTAAGCAAAAGTGAGGTCCTAAGCAACTGAGTGAGATCTTGTCTCTAAATAAAATACAAAATAGGGTTGGAGATGTGGCTCAGTGGCTGAGTGCCCCTGAGTTCAACCCCCAGTACCAAAACACGTTTAATATTTTGTTCCTCGTAGGTGTTTCCCATTAATTTGGCTTTTAAAATGCAAGGTTTGAGTGTGCCCACCCCTTAAATTTTTCCCCAGAGGCAATTGCAACTATCTATAGTGTATGTTCTAATGACCTTACCTGAGCCCAGTCCTGAGGCTCAAAGTAGTCCTCCAGGGCTGGAGGAGAGGAAATCCAAAGGGCTATTAAAATGGCAGTTTCTAATGTAAGTGGCATTTCAACCTCTTAATCTTTAATTTCTGAAACAGTCATTAAAAGAGATCCTCTAAGTCCATCATTAGTCTAACCCACTGGATGGGGGAAGTTATAATGTCTCCCCAAAACAGAGACCAATAACGACAGTAAGATGATTTTATTCAAAATCTCTTGCCCCCTATCAGGTAAATTATTTCCATGTGAGGTAGCTTAAAGCAAAGTCTGTAGTAAACTAGGGGGATAATCTCTTTCCTTTGCTTATCTGATGGGCGCCTGCTGGGGCTGAGCACATGGTGCAGGAAACCACCTGCTATAGAGCCCCACACAAATAGCACAGAGAGAGGTTTTTAGTCCACACTCCAACCTCTGCCACCTGGAAACCCTCTAGGAACCAGGTGAATGGGGTGTTATTCTGGTTATTTTTAAATGTCCTTATGATGTTAATTGGATTCAAGAAACAGGTAAAAATGGAACTTAAAAGATCATGGTGTAAAAAACCCTATGATTACCTCACTAAAACATGGTAATTGCCACACACACACACACACACACACACACACACACACACACGGGGTGGGGGCAAGATTCTTCTTAAAATTGAAAACAACTTAAGTGCCCCAAATAGAGAAATTAAGTAGATTGTGGTTCATTCACTTAAAGGACTAGTATATGGTCATCATAAATGATGGCCATGAGGATTAGGTAGCACCATAGACTTAGTGATCCTTACAGATCAAGGGGGCTCACTGTCTCTATTGCAACATTGTCATCAATGTAGTAGTGTGCTTCTAAGAACAAGCTTTAAAGTTAGATCTGGGTTTCAACCACTCTTTTACCAGATGTACGATTTTGGTAAAGTTTTCACCTCTTTGAGCCTTGTTTTCTCATTTGTAACTCAATCTCCCTCACAAACTGGTCATAAGGATCTTTAAAAAAAAAACTTTTCTAATTTTTATACATGGCAGCAGAATGTATTTCGTTTCACTGTATACAAATGGAGCACAACTTTTCATTTATCTGGTTTTACATAATGTAGCATCACACCATATGTGCAGTCATACGTGTACCTAGGGTCATGATGTCCATCTCATTCCATCATCTTTCCTGTCCCCATGCCCCTTCCCCTCCCCCGTCCCCTTTGCCCAATTCAAAATTCCTCCATTTTCCCCATGTCCAGCCTTCATTATGCGTCAGCATCCACTTTCCACAGAGAGTATTTGGCTTTTGGTTTTGGGATTGGCTTACTTTGCTTAGCATGATATTCTCCAACTTCATCCATTTACCTGCAAATGCCATGATGTTATCCTCTTTTAATGCTGAGTAATATTCCATCGTGTATATAAACCACAGTTTCTTTATTCATTTATCTATTGAAGGGCATCTAGGTTGGTAAGGATCTTTTTTAAAATATATTTTTTAGTTGTAGGTGGGTATAATAACTTCATTTTATTTATATTTTATGTGGTGCTGAGACTTGAACCCAGTGCCTCACACATGCTAGCCAAGTACTCTACCACTGAGCTACAACCCCAGCCCATATTCCTAAGGATGTTAATAGTGGTGTGTGTGTGTGGGGGGGGGGTCTGGAGCTTTAACCAAGGCTTTACACATGCTAGGCAAATGCTCTACCACTTAACTACATCCCTGATCCCTAATCATATATAACTAAGAACAAAAAATAAAAAATAAAATAAAATAAGGATTAATAAGATAATATATGTGAAGTCCTTAGAACAAAGTCTGGCACAAAGTAAATAATCAATAATAACAATTTTCATTTCTTACAAGGTCCCCTGATACAGTATTTACCTCAGAGTACTGATGTGTCCACCATAAGAAATTCATGCCTTTGGGGTTAGTGTTTGTCCCATCTAGGTATTCTCTTTGGTTAACAGTAGCAGCAACAAGCTTCAAAATCAATAGCCAGTGGTACAACACTTGTCTAGCATGCACAAGGCTCTGGGTTTGATCCCCAGCACTGCAAAGAAAAAAGAGAAAAAGAAAATCAATGGTATTGGTGAGCAGTAAAATAATACTCTGGAAATATCAGGAGACAATAACCCCACCTCTTTCATTCCCTGTAAAATAGAAAAAGTAAAGGAAAGACTTCTACATAGGGCTAGTATAAGGCACAGGGAGGCACAAATTTAAGAAAATAAGTCACCTTTTAGTTAGGATGAGGGAGAGGGGGAGGATTCCAGGCTTTTCTCTACATCTCTACTAATATTGCTAGGAAAATAAAAGTAGGTTGTTTGAAGAGCCACATACCCAAAGCATGAGTTCCCCCCGAGAAAACTAGATGATGAATGTGGGGACCTTTGTACCTTCTCTAAGCTGAAGGACATTCAACAAGACCATTAGTTAAAATTCATAGTTAAGGATGTGGGCCCAGGAATCCGACTACCTGGGTTTCAACCTTTCTTCCAGTTACAAGCTGGAGGACATTGGATAAGACATTTAAGGTCAGTGCCTCCATTGCCTCACTTTTGAAATGAGAATGATATAATAGTACATAGGATTCTTGTGAGTATTAAATGAGTTAATAACATTTTGAGTGTCTAACACAGTGCCCATTCTTAATGAGTTTCCCCCTTAGTACTACGTGCACACACACAGTTTTCTCTCAATTGAGAAACAGAAATCATTTCACTTAGTTGCTTTTAAAAAGCAACAGTTGAAACCATAAATACTATTTACAAGTAATTAAATGCTTTCTTCATTTTTATATTAAAGACATATAGGGATAGGGGACAGACAGTAGAGGAAACACAAAACCAGTACAAAGAGATAGGCAGAGGGAAAATTTTCGGGCAAGCCAGGCAACAAGGAGGAAGTGGGAGTCCCATGATGGGCAGGTGCTGGGTGTGCAAGTTTCTATCATGTGATGTTCCCCTGGACTCTAGCCTTCAGAGGACATTCTCACCACCATTTAAAATACATTGACTTTCGGGGCTGGAGTTGTGGCTCAGTGGTAGAGCGCTCACCTAGCATGCATGAGGCACTGCGTTCAATCCTCAGTAACACATAAAATAAATAAATAAAGATATTGTGTCCACCTAAAACTAAAAAATAAATATTAAAAAATACATTGCTTTTGTGGCTCTTGGAAGCCGTTTTCTCTGCCTTTTGACTAGACCTCAACTTTTATTTCTGAAATAAATTTTTATTTCATGAAAGGATGAAGATTTTATACCTGCATACAGGTGAAAGGATAACTTTGGAAGGTGAAAAAATATCTGCAAATTGACTGCCTCCCTCTGGAAATCCTTTGGCTGTTTGGAAGCTGTCAGAATGACTCTGATCGGTTCCCCAACCCACTTTAGTAGTAGGGTTTGAAAAATCCAGGGATGCTCTACCACTGAACTACATCCCCAGCCCTTTTCCTATTTTTTTTTTTTTTTTTTTTTGAGGTAGGTTCTCACTAAGTTGATGAGGTTGTGATCCTCCTGCCTCAGCCTCCTGAGACACTGGAATTACAGGCAAGTGCCCCATTTTTGCTTGACTCCAAGCTATTTTTTGAGGCTGTCTCATTTGTGTTCAGAAGGTCATACATAAAACAGTATGACTCCTTGGTTTTTCTGCCCCTGGGAGCAAAAGTCTGGTCTATAGACCATAGATTCCCCCCACCTCTTCTTCTGAGTCTCAAACCAGAACATTTCAAAACAATACCCACCCCAGGAATATGAAGGAGGTAGATGTTTAATGCTTTCTGCCTTCTGCCTGTTTGATCTATGGAATCTATGATGAGAAGGGCTAGGGCAAGGTTGGAGGAGCTGAGACGGTATTGCTAGTCACCCTCTAGGCTTATTCTCCTAGACAAGAGGCAGGCAGCACTTTGGGTTGTTATGAAACTCATTTAAAGTCCGCAACACGAGGTCTGAAAATCTAGCATAGGCACTGACAAACTTTTTTTCTGGAAATAGCCAACTAGTAACTATTTAGAATTATAGGCCATTCAGGCTCTTAATCACCTCCAACATTATATTGTAAAAGTGGCCATAGACAATATATAAATGAAAGAGCATAACTATTTTCCAATACAAGTTTATATATGGTCTTGAAATTTTATTTTCCTTGTGTCACAAATATTATTATTTTGATTTTCAACTGTTTAAAATATATAAAAAAAACATTCTTAGTTTGCAAAATAGGTATACATAGAGAGATAGTGGGCCAGATTTGATCCATAGGACATGGTGTAATGAGTCTCCCTTTTGCTATTTTGGGATTGAAATTTTTGACTTTCAAAGGAGCTGAGGCACAGTGAAGAGTGATGTTCCTGAGACTGTACATCCCACTTGTATGTGAAAAAACTTTTCCTCCAGTGCCACTTCAATGTATAAGGAGGAATTCTCAATCCCTTACCAGATAACCTGAATTCCTCATTGCCTGACTATGTCAGATAACTTGAAGGGTTAACCAATTGCTCTGAAAGCAATCTCATCCTTGCCTTGCAAATCCAATTCCTGCCTATGTTTGCAAGTCAATGAATTTGGAGAATTAAGAGGTAAGTTCTGTCACCAGATAAATTAGAGATTCATACACTAAGAAACGACTTGATGTACAGAACCAATGGAATTTGAATAAATTTAAAGAGCTAACCAATGGGAAAATATTCTCAAAGCTGCAGCAAACTAATATTTAAAGATGCACATAACTTTTATCTGATATAGGAAAACAAAAACTTTCCCTTCAGAAATGGTTTGCACAAGAAGAAAGAGGCCATAAACACTTAGATAAAATTTCTAAAGAGAAAAGTCAAAGGCTATTATTCCAAGGTGGAAAAGTGTGTGTCCCAGATGGACAAGGAATTCTCCCAGGGTAGTACTCAATTTCTACAAGTGATTGGGAGTAGGGTGGTGTCAAGAATGTTAGAAATACTGGGGTGCTGTAAGGAAGCAAACGTGCTTGAACGTAGCTCATCAAGGCAATCTTTACTTCTGCAAAAAGTTGAGCTACCAAAGAAAACCTGGCAAGCAAGCACATCTGAATGAGCAGTCCACTTGCTTTTATCCCCTTCATAGTGCTGCCCCTTGCTCTGATAGGAGGAGCTTAGGGTTACAATCTATGCAACTGGCTAATTATAAAACTGGGGCAGGCAGAGGAAAGGACTATGGTTAAAATGGCTTCGATTGGATCTTACATCCTAATTAAGGCTAAGTACTATATTCTTAAAACGGACCACAGAACTTTCTATTTCTCAAAAGAGGAGGATAAAAATCTAAAAGGTACAGGTCATCCTTTTGGAAGCCCATTAAAAGTGCTTGCTCTAGGGCTGGGAGTGAAGCTCAGTGGTAGAGTGCTTGCCTAGCATGCAAGAAGCCCTGGGTTCAATCCTCAGCATCATACAAAAATAGAGTGCTTGCTTCAAGCCAGGAAGGGTACTGAGTGTGCTTTGTATATCCTGTCTTCTATTTTTTTCCCCAAAATTTTTTAGTTGTAGGTGGACACAATATCTTTATTCTATCTATTTATTTTTTTATGTAGTGCTGAGGATCAAACCCAGTACCTCAGGCATGTGAGGCAAGCACTCTACCACTGAACCACAATCCCAGCTCTATCCTATTTTCTTGGAAGCTACAGTTACTCTTCACTGCAAGGTAGAAATGAAAATCCTCCATTTTACAGATAGAGAAATTGGTGCAAGAGACACAGCCATTAACTCTGGTAGGAAGAGAGCCCTTAGCCACTTCAGCCACAATGGGGAGGACAAGGTCCATTCAAGGTGTAATTATAAAGGTGACTTGGAAGTAGAAGCCTTAGCTTTCTGGTATCTGCAGCTGGTTTTCCAGTATCTGCTCAGGGATCCAACTTGGGGGATGTTTGGACTGAAGGGCCACTTTTGTTCTTATGATCGTTACCCATACACAATTGTACTCCACCACTCCACCTTGTTCCCTCCCTTCCCACTGAGATGACCTAGAGAAACATAGATTCAACTCCCAGTGTATGACAACCTCTGACACCATGGATATTCAAAGTCTTCAGTTATCAATAAGTATGATGTTGGCTGTTTAGACCAACTGCGGAGACACAAGAGTCTCATGTCTCTGATTCTCTGGGGCAGTATCCTGTGGTGACTAAGAGCATAGGCCCTGGAAACCCACAATCTAGAGCCCAACTCTCCAGGTTTGAATCCCCCTTCTACCACTCTCTAGCTATGTACCCTTGAGCAGGTTCCTTAACCTCTGTGTTTTATGCCTTCATCCATAAAAGTGGGGTGCTAATAGTAGCTGCCTCATAGCATTGTGAGGTTTAAATATGTCATTATGCATAAAGCACATGATGTGGGTTTACAGGAGAGAATTGTTATTAACTTCAAGGTCATATTCTGAGTTAGACTGAATCAGGACAGTAGCCAAGACAGGTACAAACGGTGCTTGTGTAAGGGTGGGTATGTGAGGAATAGGGAGGTAGGGTGGGAACAAGGGGGAAAAGTTGAAAACAGGAGGAGGGAGAAGAAGAAGCTATGTGGAGAAGGTACAAATGCTATTGGGGGAAGAACAGGTGAGAGGCAGAGAATCCAACAGCAAACATTTGACAGTGTGAAAGAAGCAGGTGCTTCTAACCATATACCCAAGCAAATACAGAGGTGGTTGACTTTTTAACCAGGTGATAGCGACATCAATAAAGACTTCATTGAATGTAACTATATCCCAGGCATTGTACTGGTGTTTTAGATGTATGTGAGCTTAACATGAGTGCTACCACACCAAGCTAATGTCTTCATTTTCAAGGTAAGAAAACTAGCCATTCTAAGTGGCTTATCCAAAATTATATAACAAGAAGGAGCTGGAAGATTGGGTCTAGAAGCTAAGTTTACAACTGCCAGCAAGCCTTCTTTTCCTTCTCAGCCCCAGCCTCCCCCTTTCACATACAGAGTAGTTGCATTGAGATGAATTCCTTTCCTGATTTTCCTGATTTGCCCAAATGAAAGACAAATGCTAAGATGGAAGGAAATGTGCTCCCTTCACCCTGATGCAGGTGTGCTTGCCTATAGCAAAGAGAAATTGGGGAAAGGGAAAAAATGTGTACACACTAAAATGTCAAGTTGCAGCTTTAGGAAAGAGAAATTCTCTGGGGGCTTCCCTTTCACCTTTTGGAATGTTTATCCTTTTGTTTTCCCCATAACTCTCTCCCCTCTCTCCATTTCCCCCTCTTTAGCTCCCCACTCCCTGGGATTTCTCTTGGCCACAAAGTCCTGAGACTCTTTCCTAAGCCCCTTTGTGTTCAGAGAGTCCAGAAGGGCCCATTCTAACACTAGGCTTTGAGCAGGCACAGGCCAGGCCAGTAATTCACATGGCTTGGGCTTCCCTTGGCTCCAATCAGCTCTGGGGACACGAATCTGAAGTGATTCCTTAAATCCAAGAAAGACTTTTGCCCCAACAAGCTTTAAAAATGCATTTGAAGGATGTCCTTCAAGTTTCTTCCTTTGTTTGGTTGGAATGTCTTGTGTGAGCTATTCCAATTTAAACACCCATTGGAACAAAGTACTTCCTCACTTTTCTCTTTTTGCTGCGGGGCATCTCTTAAGCACAATTTAATCACATTGTTGGGAACTACAATTATTTTTGCATCTCCCGAGGCTCCTGAGAGACAATTGTAAATAATGGCTTACTCTCTTTACCAAACAAGAAGGCAATTGATTCACACAACTGCCTTCAGATCGAGCCTGGGAACTCCTGTTGCGTTCCACAGGGATGCAGTTAAGGAGCTGGCGCAGAGAATGGAAAACTCCCTCATGGAGGTTGGAATGGTCATTTTCCAGTCATGTTTCTTCAGGCAGAGTCCTAATTTGAATTTGCCTTAGAATCCATTCGGCTCTTGCTCTAAAATTCTTTTTCACTTATCAATAGGAGGATGTTTTCAGCTGCCTGGGGTCTCTGAGGGACAGTTTTCATATGTGAGATCCAATAAATTAAAAATGATCCGGGGAGGCCTGCTGGTTGGCAGTTTACAAAGTAGATTTAAAAAGAGTGATCTTGGGTGACTTTTCTAAACACATTAATGTTAAACTTGACATTTGTTTAGAAGGCTCTCAGACTCCATTAAAAGCCATCTTTTCTGCTCAGTTCTCTTTGGTTCTGGCCCTGGGAAAGGGGGATTAGTAGATTCTCCCCTCCGTTTATATACTCTAATTCTCTGTAACTGCATTTATAGTGCAGAGCTGTGATTGGTGGAGATTAACCACAAACAGGTGAGGTTTTGAGAATTTTCCTGCTTGTCTAAATTATGATCTAAGGCAGGGCAGACTGTTTGGATTTCATTCAAACACAACTTCAGCCTAAAGTATCATTGTGTACACTGAAGAGTGTAGGCAGAAAGAAAGGGTGGCTCTGCTTTTGCCAAAATGCTTGAAAAGGGCATTCTGGGGGGCAGCACAGAGCCCAGGACAGTCACCGGTTGGAGAATTCCCTTTCCAGAGGTGGCAATTCTTGGGCTGTCCTTTGATGTTTCCAACATCAGGACCCTCCTTTCTAGGGACACTGACTTCTATCCCCCCTACCCCAAAGTCCCCATTAGAGACTCAAGCCTAGAGGTGAGACTGTCATTTCTGCCTTCACCATATTTGTAAAAAGGTAATTCCAGTGGGGAGGATGCCACTTGAAGATGTCACTTTCTAAATTTTGAATGAGGCCTTAGGTTCATTCTCCTAAAGGAGGAGAGAGAACACAGAAGCACTAACTCGGAATATTAAAAGGAAAAGTGACTGTAAAGAGGGGAATTGGACCTAGGATTGGGAACTGAAGGCACAAGTGAGGAGGGGAACAGCAAGGCTCAACTGTACCTGCCTCAAGATTTGGCCTTAGGTCCTCACTGCCAGGCTGTGAGAAATAGAAAGTTCAGTTGTCCATTTTCAGAATATAGTATTTAGCCTTCAATGTGAAATTGGGATGTAAGATCCAATCATAGCCACTTTAAGCTTCCCAACCCCATATCCAATTAGAGCCAGTTTAACTATTGCCCTTCCCTTTATCCACCCCAATTTTAAAGTTAGCCAATCACATAGATTTTAACTTTGAGCTCCTTCTAGCAGATCAAGGGGCAGTGCTATGTTAGGGATAAAAACAGGAGACCTGCCTGTCCAGGTGTGCTTGCTTGCTAGGCTTTGTTCTCCAACACGCCCTTCTGCAGAAGGAAAGTTTGCCTTGCCAAGTAACTTTTGAGCACATGCCTGATTTCTTGCAGAACCCTGATATTTCTAACAAAGCTAATGGCCCTGTAAGTTCCCAGCCTTATGAACCTGGAGGGAACCCACACAGGCCGGCTGACTTAGGTTTTTGGGAGCCAGAACAGGGGACCATGTCTCCTTCCTCACCACTATCCCCATTTCCTTTCTTTCCTCCACGAGCTGAGAGTCAGATATCTTATTTTTCCTTTTATACAGGAGTTAACATATGTATATCAGTGGTTCCCTTCTTCAGAACGCCACCCTTCCCCTTTGCAATTTCAACATTGTCTTCCATTTTCTGTGTCATTTCCCCACATCCTTAGCAAGCACTGTCAAGGAAGCCCAAAGGAGCCTCCTCTTCCCACGAGTGAGGGTCTCCTTCATGGATAAGTGGCAGGTGGGCTAGAAAGGCAACTGTGGCCTTGAACTCAAGCATATCATCCAACTTGAGGAGGAGCAGTTCCAGCTCTTTTCCCCAGGCAGAGGGCCACCTCCTATCTACCTCTTCCAGCATTATGGCAGGCACTCCTAGACACAGGGCTCCCTGAGAACCCCAACACTACCTTGCCACAGAGAACAACTGCTGCAAACCCCTCTGGGGCTCCTGCTGAGAAGCAAGGCTCTGGGAACCTGAAGCTTTAAGTGGAGCACAGTTGATGTGCAGAAGAGCTTTCTACTAATGCCAGGTGAGTCCAAAATGGTTGGAGAACATGTGAATTGGGCAGGTATCAGCCCTTTCTGCATTCCCAGACCACCCTTCTTCCCAAAGCAACCAAAGCCTCACTTCTGTGGTCAGAAAGGAAAACAAAGAGATCTGAGAAAACGTTCATATGGAAGAATTGGTACTATTGTGACATACTTTTAAAAATGGCAATGCTTAACACAAGAATGCACAGGTGATATTGTTGGCATCAATGGTGAGTCGGGGCAAGATGAAGTGAGGTTTTGCTGATGTCCGTCAAAGTACACCAGGTGAGCTTCTGTCTTTTTGAAAGACCAGACCTGGCTCTACCTTTTTTATATGTCCACTTTTTGGCTCCCATGGTCATACTTAAGCCACAGAGAAGGGCTGAAATTTCTCTCTGAGATGCCCTTCTTGAAACCTCTTCCCTTGGGAACACAAAATTATGGATCTCACTGCAAAACCACAACACTGGATGCTCATTCTCTGTCCCCAAAAAAACGTTCTGCCTAAACCCACAGTTGGATTGCTCATTGAAAGCTGTATTTTCTCTGGGAAGTGAAAGATGTTATGCCAGAGTTGCTCTCTCAGAGTTTCTGAGAACAACAAAGCATTGTTTGGCATCACCAGCATTCAGGCTTAGGTCAATTATACAAAGAATAAGCACCATTATAAGGTTGTCTCTCATATGACTTATCTTGCATCACTGTTTCCAAATCTCTTAATCATTCAGAAAGCTTTTATATCTACAGATTACCAAGTTAATTGACAAGGGGGAAAAAACTCCCAGAATTCAATAAAACCTCTATGGCCCTAAACTACATGCCACACCTTTCATGAGTTTTCCAGTTATGTAAAGGGTCATTGGTTTTGTGGCTTTGCTTTAATGGTAGTGGTAGTGAGAGATGATGAGGGAAGTGATTGCACTAGAAAGAGTGTGGGATTTAATATAAAATCTGCCTATGAATCCTGCCACCTACGTAGCAAGTGTACTTTAAGATGAAGGATATTATTGACTTGCCCAAGGGGAAAAAATTAAATCTAAAGGATACTTCCAAAACTTGCCCCTCATGCTCTGGAGAAGGAAAAAAAAAAGTTATGAGGGAAAATTGATGCAGCACTAAGTAAACTGGAGCTATTACCAAAGGATCCAATCAAATTGAGGTTTCTTTTGGAAAGCAATATATTTTAGGTTCCAGAAAAACTGAAGCAAATTGTCAACAAAGCCCATGGGGACTTTTCACATTTTACTTTAATTCTCACAATTCTCAAGTATGTGGTTCACATTTAATAGATAAGATAACTAAGGCTTAAAGGATACAGAGTACTTGGCCAAGGTCACAAGGTCACATACCTAGTAAATGGTAGAACTCAAACTTAAATGGATCTGGACTCTAAATGGAGGATTCCTTTCACTAAATCATGCTGGCAATAAATCTGCTATAGGAAAAGTACATGGTAGAATTCATTCTAAAAAGGAGAGTGGAAGAATGAGTTTTAAAAACTATAATGCCTAATTGCACACCAGACTTGCTTTTGAAAAAGACATAAATTGATACAAAGTTTAGACCAGGTTTAAGATCTATTATAGTTCATGCACATGCAGGCTAAAAGAAATTTTCCTAATCCTATAAGACAAAATAGATTTCACAGAAAAATAATAGAAGATTAAAACAAAAGACTATGGTCAAGGTAACAAAACCTAATAATCCAAACAAGTATGTCTAAAATCTCAAAGTAACAGCATACATCTAAAAATGAAGGTGACAGAAATGTTAGAAATGCGACTCAAATTTAATTAGAGATCTTAATATTTGAGATAAGACACTTGGGAGAGTACATTAGTTTGGGTGATGCTAGCTGTAGCAATAAAAATGAATTCCAATATTTCAGTAGCTTAATAGAGTAGAAATTTCTCACTGACTTAATAGTAGAATGTAGGTGTTCCTGATTTTGTGGGTAGCTTTCAATTCTCTAATAATTAAGAAACCAGGCTCATTCCATTCTGTTTCCGCATTCTCCTAGTATCCTGGAGTCCTCTGCTGCCAACCATCAGAAAGGGAAAGAAAAATTGGAGAGGCGCCACCACGGCTTAAAGGTACCAGCCTAGAAGTGACACAGACCATTTCAGCTCTCATTCCATCCGAGAGAACATGATCACACCTGCATGCAGAGGGGGCTGGGAAATGTAGTCCATGGTTTTTCAGCCACTTCCCACTATTCAATAGGGAGCAGAATTATTTCTGATGGGCCAGAGTGCTGCCCTGGTCACAGAGAGGCAAATGACAGACAATTAAACAGAGTCAATTGTCCCTGAGTTCATTGCTAGGCTGAAGTACAGGAGATGCATTATGTGTGGTGGCCTAAAATTGTGATAGTCAATAAAGGAGCAACCAAAGTTGTCAAAGGGGAAAAAAGGATTTGTTTATTCATTCATTCAAAGGGTGATTCAAAGTAATAGAGGAAAGAAAAAATAAATTCAGTGGCAAGGAGAGTAAAAACAAACTAGTAACAACTACCTCCATGTCACCCCCTAAAAACAAGCAAACAAACAAACAAACACCACCCCCACAAAAGGACTGGCTATGAGGTTTGAATCAGATAACTTGTTCAGGTTTTGGTTTTACAAAAGGAATGTATGCCTGAGGAGACTCCCTTTAAGTGGTGGCACCTGGTGAGGAAAGCAGGGGTTGGGATGGCTTTGTAAAGGCTCCTCACTGGGGTGCATGGCATTATCCCATGAGGAAAACTTCATGTTCAGGCAATGGAAGAAAGTTTATTTTTGGATAATATAGGAATGTCAAGAAAATGACTTGCTTAGCATGCACAGGGCTCCATCCCAAGCACTACACACACACACACACACACACACACACACACACACACACACAAATATAAATAAATATACATGTATAATGTGTATATGTATATGTGTGTGTGTGTGTGTACCAAAAATGGAATTAAAGAGTAAACAACAATGTAGAATTAAAAAAAAAAAAACTCTCTTAGGTTACTCTTACGTCAGGTAAAGGAAGAAATGCAGAACAAAATGAATATTTTAAAAATTAAAATATAGGGCTGGGGTTGTGGCTCAGTGGCAGAGTGCTTACCTTGCATATGTGACGCACTGGGTTTGATCCTCAGCACCACATAAAAATGAATAAACAAAATAAAAATATTGTGTCCATGTTCAACTAAAAATATTTTTAAAAAATTAAAATAAAAATATAGCATTTCATAATACATGGAATGGTGCTGTAATAAGTAAGAGAGAACAAGAGAATTTAAATATTTAAATCCCTTTAAAAGGAAAGAAAGCAACCCCACAAAATATAGAAATAGAAAAAAATTTAAAAGGAGCCAGGTGTGGTGGAGCATGCCTATAATACCAGCAACACTGGCGGCTGAGGCAGGAAGATTGGAAATTTGAGGCCAGCCTCAGCAACTTAGCAATACCATGCCCCCTGCAAAAGAAAGCAAAATGGAAAAGATAAAAAGAATCACTTGGTAAACAAACCAATAGTTATTTCTTTGAAAAATTAGCAGAACTAACAACCCCTGCCAAATGATTTACAAAAGAGGAAAAAAACACAACATAATAAATTAGAGACAAGAAAAGAGATTTAGCAACAAATAGGAGAGAAATCCAAAACACTAGGGGTTTGATGTCCCTCTTCTCTGTTTCTATAGCATTTTTCATATATCTCTATTAAAACATTTATTGTGCAATACTTTAATTATATGTTTATTCATCTGTTTCCTTGTATTAGCCAGGCTTCTGGCAGGAAACAGATGGCATACTCCAAAAGACTTTACTGAAGAGAATCTAATAAAGAGATCATTACAATAATATACTTAGGGCTGCAGGAACCAAGAAAGGATGCTGGAGCACCCTGATGCTAGCAATATCAATACTGCCCCTAGCCCAATGGGACATGGAACAGGAATGATACCAGGGGAACATGGCAAGAACTGCACCAGAGAGAGAGGGGATCCATACCAGGGCAATGGCAATAGGTGGAAGGATGATGCCACCATCAATTCAGAGCATGGAAGGCAGGGTGACAGGGGAATAAATATGCACACCTCTTTACTCCCTACCACTCATTTCCTGCCATTCCAAAGATGGAATCTTGCCTGAAGTCAGAAGTCAGGGGAGTTTTGGGAACTGAGTCCATAGAGGTCAGTCTCCCAGGGCACAGAACAAGGGACAGAATGGGCTAGGGTGGAGTTAAGAAGGACATAGAGACTACCCAGTAAACTCTACAATGAAAAAATAGAGCACATGAGAACAGAGACTGTGTCTTATTTATCTCCATGCAACCAGCACCAAGGGATAGTGACTAAATAACTGTTGAATGAATGAATGATTGAATGGAATGACTTATTGTCACTTAACCAATGAAAGTGATAACTGAGTAGGTATGAAAGAGGACCTACAAAAAAAAATATATATATATATATAAAATATATAAATATATATGTATGTATACGTGTGTGTGTGTATATGTGTGTAAAATACCAACTGTGACGCAGGAAAATAAGCATGAATGGACTACTCATAGAGGAAACCAAAGAAAATGAATATTCGAGTGCTATAAAATCAGTCACTGGGCTCTGATCCATTCACTGGGGAAATTTTCCAAAAAACAATCCTTCCATTAAACAATTATTTCAAAAATATAGAAAAGGGTATCCTACCAAACTTGTTTTATGAGGTTCATACAGTTTTTATTTAAATATGAAGAAAGAATACAAAGAAAATTATAGGTTAATTTTATGAATACCGACACCAACAACTCTAAAACACTATAACAAAATGAATACAGAAGATATAACCTAATTGCTGTGACCTGGCCTTCCTACATATAAAATAAGTAATAATCCTAGAAACATTGTGAACATAAGAGATCACATTAATGGAAAGAATGTAAAACTCATATCCATTTTATGCCTTCAATAAATATTTATTGATGATATAGTATATATCAGGGCCCTGAGGATACAATCATGAACAAGATGGGCAAACAGCCCAGTTCTCTTTGAAACTTCCATTTTTATGGCAGGAGAGTAGGTGGGTAGGGGGCATGGGGGCATAACATAAATAAGCCTTTAATGAAAATAATTTCACATGTTGATGAAAATAAGACAGGATGATATGATGAATTATAACCAGAGGTGAAGGAGTCACATTAGATAAGGCTACCAAGGAAGTCCTCTCTGAGGACATTTGAACTGAAGTTTGATATTTCAAAAGTTAGCAAGAGGACATTTCTTAAAATTCAAAACTTTATTGATTAAACAAAACAAAAAAACCATGAGAGGTTTTCTTTCTCAACAGGAGCATTATACAAGCCTAAAATCAAGAGCCAGAGGCACTGGAGATGCTCTATTAAAAACATAAATATGACAAGGATGTCTCTTTCGTCAGTCTTAATTAACTTTGTAATAAAATGAGATTGAAGAAAATAAATGAGTTATAAATATGTGAAAGGAAGAAGTAAAAATATCACTCTCCCAAATGACAGGATTATATAAGGAAGATGTCTAGGACATCAACACAAAATTCATTAAAAATAATAAATATGTTCAGCAAAGTAGCATAATATAAGATAAATGACAAAAGTCTGTTGCATTTCTAATAAGAGTGACACAAAGCTAGACAATATAATGAAAAAGGAGGTTTGCAGTAATGACAAAATATTAAGTACTTGGTTATTCACTTAATTTGAGAGAATAAAGATATATTAAAAGAAAATTATAAAATACCAATGGGAGAAGTAAAGGAAGACATGAATAAATGATGCTATTTACCAAGAAAAAATAATACAGGAGAGACCATGTATCATAAAAATAGCTAGGTTTGCATATAAATTTAATGCAGTGCAAATGAAAGCCACTGAGAAAAGTTGTAAAGAGTCTGACAAGTTATTAAGAAAATTCTTCTGAAAGTATACAATAATTATAAATTTATCCTTTAAGATTTTCAAACACATTAAAAGTGAAAAAATATCAAAACTCTTTGATGTTTGGTTTTTAAATGCTCAAGGACATATTTCTAAATATGGGTAAAGTTAACTGGGATCTATAGTTTGAGCTATAGAGTACAGTGAATTCCATGTGATTCAAAGACTTAAATATAAGCATAAATATCAAAAAGAATATCACTGCCTGGAATGGTGGTACACACCTGTAATCCTAGCACCTCTGGAGGCTGAGGCAGGAGGATCACAAGTTCAAAGCCAGCCTCAGCAACTGAGTGAGATCCTGTCTCAAAATAAAATTAGAAAGGGCTAGGGCAGGAAAGATGGTGGAATGAGATGGACATCATTACCCTAGGTACATGTATGACTACACATATGGTGCAATGCTACATCATGTACAACCAGAGAAATGAAAAGTTGTGCTACAATTGTGTACAAGAATCAAAATGCATTCTGCCATCATATATACCTAATTAAAATAAATAAATTAATTTTCAAAAAGGGCTGGGGATGTAGCTCAGTGGTAAATCGCCCCTGGTTTCAATCGCCAGTATGGGGTTGGGAGCACTAACATTTTTATCCCACCCTCGGAAGGGGGGAAATATTCTGTTATCATATAAATTGAGGTTATCATTTATCATGTTTTAATAAATATATTTACAATGACATAAAGGAAATATATTTTTAAAGCTACAAGATGGAAAAGCAAATGTGAAAATATGAGTAGTAAGATTAAATGTTGTATTTAGAATTCAGAAAGATATGAAATCAGCATCTGCCCACCATTAAAAAAGTAGTCAGGGTAGATGGTAGCATATATTTAAGAACTATAAACAATAAACTATAGAAAAATGAACAGCCATCTTTAGCAATTAAACAGTAGAAATTAGGGTTGGGGTTGTGGCTCAGCAGTAGAGTGCATGCCTAGCACGTGCGAGGCCCTGGGTTTGATCCTCAGCACCACATAAAAATAAATAAATAAAATACAGGTATTGTGTCCAACTACAACTAAAAATAAATATTTTTTTAAAAAGTAGAAATCAAAACAGATGTAAAGTGTCCTTACACACCTGGTATGGTCTGAAAGTTGATGCTTTCCAAAATTATATGTTGCAATTTAATACCTGATGTGATAGTATTTGGAGGTAGAGCCATTTAGGAAGTGATTATGTCATGGGGAATCTACCTTCATGAATGGGTTTAGTGCCTTTATGAAAGAGATTGAAGAGCTAGATTCAGTGGTGCACACCTGTAATCCAGCAACTCAGGAGAGTCACAAGTTCAAGGCCAGCCTCAGTAATTTAGTGAGACCCCCATTCTCAAAATAAAAAATAGAAAGGGCTGGGGATGTAGCTCAGTGGTAGAGCACACCTGGCTTCAGTCCCCGGTGCTAGGAAAAAGAGAAAAATTAAGAAAGAGGTTGAAGGGACCTGCCTTGCCTCTTTCTGCCATGTGAGAACACAGAAGGAGGTGCCATCATTGAAGCAGAGAGCAGGCCCTCACTAGATAGCAGAACTGCAAATATTGTCTTGACCTTGGACTCTTTAGCCTCCAAAACTATTTAAGCAATTAGTTTCTATTTTTTAATTACCCACACAAATGAAATTTGTTTTAGCAACCTGAAAGGGTTATGTGAATGCCTCATAAATTTAGGGAGAAGTTAAAATGGTAAAACCTGATGTTTGTGAAACCATGGTGAATTTCATACACTGATACATTGCTAGTGGAACTATAAGTTAATTTGTGTTTTCAGAAAAAGGTGTCTACCAGTATTAGACACACTTTTAATCCATTATTCTTGCTTTGGAGAACATTTGCTTTAGAAATAACTTGGGAGAGAAATAATAAATATGAACATAGCTCTGTTCTTTAGAGTTTGAAAAATCAGAAACAACCTAAAATATCCCCCCAAAATAGAGAAATAGCTGAGCAAAGTATGATGTAAAAACATGATGCATTTCATTTGTGCTATTCAAAATGATAAGTGGATGTGTTTATGCACATTGGGAAAGTTCACATAATTCACGTAATATTCTACATGTCATACATGTTAGAGCTAGATAAAAATTATTGTTTAAAATGACATATAAACAAAGTTAACACCATACATGAAACATATATGAAATATAAAATGAAAAAGTTTCACACAAAATAGTAAAGCACTCACTGATTACAAGCATAAAAATAAGTATTATGTATATGCACTGATGGACTGGGCATGTGGTGATAAAACATTTATATTCATTTATTTATTTATTTTTTGGTACTAGAGATTAAACCCAGGGTCACTCAACCACTGAGCCTCATCACCAGCACTTTTTATATTTTATTTAGAAACAGGGTCTCACTGAGTTGTTAGGACCTTGCTGAGTTGCTGAGGCTGGCTTTGAACTTGTGATCCACTTGCCTCAGCCTCTTGAGCCACTGGGATTACAGGCATGCACTAGTGCCCCCAGTTCATTCATATATATATTTGTAGATGGACACAATACCTTTATTTTATTTATTTTTATGTGGTGCTGAGGATTGAACCCAGTGCCTCACATGTGCTAGGCAAGCGCTTCACCACTGAGCCACAACCTCAGTGCTTCATTTCTTTTTTTAATACCAGCTTTTTTTGATACATATCATTTACTATCACAAAACTCACTAAAGCATATAATTCAAAAGGCTTTTATTACATATACATGTTTGTACACCCATCACCACCACTTTTAGAATATTTTCATCACCCCCCGCAAAGAGCCCCCATATCTATTAAGCAGTCACTCTCTTCAAAAAGGCCTTAGCAACCACTCATCTGTCTCTGGTTTTGCCTACTCTGGACATGTCATCCAATTTTAATAATATATTACATGGTCTTTTTTTACAGGATTTTTCATATAGTATAATGTTTCCAAGTTCATCTATGCTATAATATGTATTAGTACTTCATTCATTTTTATGACTGAAAAATATTCCATTGTAAGGATATGCCACATTTTATTTATCCAGTTGATGAACATTTGGGTTGTTTTCCTTTGCAATAATCATAAATAGTGTTTCTGTCTTTCACATGTGAGTTTTTGTGTCAATGCATGTTTTCACTTCTTTGAGTTACATACCTTGGAGTGGAATTGCTGGATTGTATGATAACTTGATTTAACCATATGAAGAACTATGAGACTATTTTCCAAAGTGGCTACACCATTTTACTCTCCCACGGAATTGTAACAGGTTTTCATTTTTTACACATTCTCAAAGACACTTATTCCATTTCACTACTATTTTTGTTGTTGCCATCTTAGTAGGTGTGGAGTGGTATATCATTTTGTTTTGACTTGGATTTCTCTTACACCTAATGACACTGATCATCTTTTCTGGTACATGTTGACCATTTACATATTTTCTTTGGAGATATGTGTATTCAGATCCTTTGCCTAGGTATTAATTGGTTTAGTTATCTTTTTATTATTGCATTGTGTAATTTATATCCTCCAAATGCTGGATCCTTATCAGAAATATGTCTTTCAAATATTTTCTCCAATCTTGTGGATTTGTCTTATCATTTTCTTAAGTGTGTTATTTGAAGAATGAAGTTTTGATGACGTTCATTTTATCTACATTAATCTTTTTCAATGTAGTTGTTTGTTTTAGTTAAATAAATATAGGATATGCAAAACATTTAGAAGGGAATGTCTACTGATGGAGACAGGGAATAGAAGACTAGAGACTGAAGCTTATATGTTATATTATAGGTTGTTTAGACCTTGTCAGAGGCACAAGTGAGAGTTTCTGTTCTCAAGACAGATATTTATTTTGCCCATTCATTCAACAATGTTCCCTGATTTTTACTACATTCTAAGCATTTTGCCAGGAATTTGGGCTGTAAAAATGAAGGAAGACAGTCCCTGCCCTCAAAAAGCTGACAGAGTAGGAGGGTAAGTAAGATATGTAAACTTATAGTTGCAACACTAGGTATCATGATGAGAACCATGAAAGGGGCTTAAGGAAGAGTTCAGATTATGGAGAACACATCTGGTTGGGAGTTTCATAAATGCTACTTGGGCTGAAAACATTCTAATCCTCGGGGGAAAAGAAACAACCACTAAATCAAGAAGCAAACCATAGCCTCTGAGTAAACAACAGTTAAAGGAATACTGAAATGAGGGGGATTGTGCCTAGACGCCCTGTCTAAATTAAAACAATGCAGCAAAATTTTCCCCTGAAATACATACTCTTCCTTTTGATCTATATGTCTGGATTGGTGAAGCTAGATGTTTTAGTCAAATTTCATCACTGTGACCATAAGACCTGACAAGAACAACATAGAGGAGGGAATGTTTATTTGGCTCATGGTTTCAGAGGTCTCAGTCCATTGATGACCAACTCTGTAGCTCTGGGCCCCAGGTAACATAGGACATTATGGCAGAAGAGCATGGCAGAGGAAAGCAGCTTAGGACATGGAAACCAGGAAGCAGAGAGAGCTCTGCTCACTCACCAGGGACAAAATATAAACCCCAAAGGTACGCCCCCAGTGACTTACTTCTTCCAGTCATCCCCTACCTACCTACAGGTGCCACCCAGGTAATCCATATTAGTAGATTAATGCACTGATTAGGTTAAGCTTCTCCTAACCCAATCATTTCATCTCTAAACTTTCTTGCATTGTTTCACACATGAGCTTTTGGGGGACACCTCATATCTAAACCATAATACTAGGTGTATATCATTCTGTGCCCTGCTGATGAAACAGACAATCCTTTAAAAATATATTTTTCTTTATTATAAAGTTAGATTTACCCCTGGAACTACCTGCATTTCCATGTAAAAGGGCTCTCCTTGAATGAGAGTTAATGAACCTCTGTAATTCAAGTACTCATTCAATAAACAATTAATGGACTCTACTGTATATCAGAAAGGTGTGAGAGGGAAGGGAGAGAGAAACAAGATTGAATAAGACAGGTGTGCTTTCTGCCTTCAGAGAGTTAACACTCTAGTGGAAGAAACAGAGACATAAATTACAATACTGTATAATAGTGGAAATACATTATGTGTGTACATGGGCATCTAGCCTGAACTTGGTCTTGATCTTGGATACTAGAGAGTGTAACATTCAAGCTGGGAGCTGAAAAAATGAATAGAAATTAGCCAGATAAAGGTAGGAGCTGGGAGGAAAAAAAAATCCAGGCAGAAAGAAAAGTCTAGACAAAAGAGAGCCCCTATTTGTCTTCTCATTCTGGTGCCTTTATGCCAGGGGCAACCAGAACAACTCAGCATCCCTACAAGTAGGGGACAAACCAAACCAAGAAAATACAGGATTAGAAGAGATTGTCACTGTGTGTGCAAGAACAGAGGGAAGGAATATTGGGTGGAGGTAAAAATTGAACCTGGCCTTGAATTCTGAGTAGGATCTTTGCAGGTAGAGATGGGGATGGACATGGGGGAGAAAGGAACACTCTAGGCAGAAGGGATAACATAATATTGATAGTTCAGTTGGCAGTAGCACTGACTACAGAAGTGTCTTTCCAAACCCTTCTTCCACAGTAAAAGAACCCTTTTAAAGCTGAGGCAGGAGGATTGTGAGTTCAAAGCCAGCCTCAGCAATGACAAGGCACTAAGCCACTCAGTGAGACCCTGTCTCTAAATAAAATACAAAATAGGGCTGGGGATGTGATTCAGTGGTTGAATGGCCCATACCACACTGGTATGGTTTGGGTGTGGCATGTCCTCCATGGGCATGTCCTCATGTGTTGGAGGCTTGGTCCTCAGGGTGGCAATGTTGAATTGATGGGAACTTTAAGAGGTAGAGACTAGTAGGTGATCACTGGGGGCACCTGCCCTCAGAGGGATTAAGGTAATTCTTGGGAGACCCCATTGGTTTATTCTCCCAAGAGGGTTGTTACAAAAGAAACAAACCTGGCCCCTCCCGCTAGTTCTGGCTTCTTGTTTTGCCCTGTGGTCTCCCACTCCCACACATATTCCTGCCATGGAGCCAACTGCTACTAGGCCTTCACTGGAGGTGGAACCAGTGGAGATAACGCCAGCTAGTAAGAGGCAGAACTGGGATTTAAACTTTAAAATGTGTGATCTCAGTCTGTGTTCATCTTACTAGATAACAATAACTTAGACCCCAGTGAATCAAAGGAGTAAGGGGCACTCAAAGTTAACTGAATCAAGCACAATATGTTATTATGTTCAAAGACTAATGGGCATGAGTCACAATTTTATGACAGTCTTTTCTGAACAAATGAGGAAATGTTTGTTGCCATTGTTTATGGATGTTGTGGTGCCAGGACCTGGGGAACAATTAGGTCCATTCCTTTCAGGTCAAACACAAGGATCCAACCTAGCATTTCCAACAGCCAGAGCAGATCACCAAGTAGATTCTTATAAATCTCAATCATCTACTTAAGGAAGAAAAATAAGACAAATGAAATGTTTGTATATATGTTCAAATACATCTATGTCTTCCCCTTGCCCAGTAATTAAATCAATACTAGAACTAATCCATTTGTATGCCAAGTGTGGTGGCACATGCCTGTAATCCCAGCAACTTGGGAAGCTGAGGCAGAAGGATCATAAGTTCAAAACCAGCCTCAGCAACTTATCAAGGCCCTAAGCAATTAAGTGAGACCCTGTCTGAAAATAAAAAGGGCTGGGGATGTGGTTCAGTGGCTAAGCATACCTGGATTCAATCCCCAGTAACAAAAACAAATTTTTCCTATCACCTCTTCTATGAGTAAGTCATTTTAGGGTTTCTACCAGAACATTCTGGTTAAGACAATTTGAGGAACCATTTGGGAGGATGAGGGCAGGAGAGACACTTGAAATGTAGATAGCAAAACTCCAAATTTTAATTTCACTACCACACTTCCAAATTGTTTCAACATCATTTATGATCTCAGCAGAAGGAAAATTTGGCACACTCAAAAGAGTTCCCAAGCAACAGTTTCAATCTTAGAAACAATTTAAGCAAAGATTAGATAAAATGATAAAATGCAGACTATTGCATAGGCCTTATCTTCTCTCTCTAAAAAGTGAAAAATAATATAATTTTTAACAGAAAGCCCAATATAATAATAGTAATCTCACTCTCAGTCTGGAGTCTTTCTCATTTTGGAGATCCTATAACTCTTAGAATAAAGCCCACACATCTGGAACTTACCATTTCCAGCATAGCAATGATATTATTTAAAATAATGATGTTCTATCTACTGCTTTTCAGTTAACAGAGCATGATCATGAACATTTCTCACATAAATACATAACACTTTTGTGAAGATGATGATTCCCATTTTAGAGCTGAGGAAGTGAGGCTCAGAAGAGTGACTGGTATTCCAAAAGCCATACAGTTAACAAGCTGAACAGCAAAGTGAAAACATGTTTTTTTTAAAAAAGATTTTAAGTTGAATAACTGTTCCTGCAAACACCCAGATGCCTCTGCATATCTTCCCCCATAAATATTTGCCATTGTTTATGGAGGCATGGATTTGAAATACAAGAACTCACTTTTATTAGTTCATCGTGTCCATAAGCTTTTGAAGGGCAGGGATTACATCTGATGCTTTTTAGTATTTTGCAATTCAGCAGGCATTCCTGATATTCATTGCATAAATATTTCTTTGGTAGCTACTGTGTCCTGGATGATGTGTGAACAAGTCACACATAACCCTGCCCTCAAGTAACTTACAATGTAATAGAGCAAAATGTCAAGAAAAAACCTAGCTACTTAGCATGGTGTCTTGTATATGTTAATAATAGTGTTTGCCATTTATTGAGCTATTTGTGTGTACCAGATACTGGGCTAAGTAATAAGTAGTATCTCATATAATACTAAAAAAAATCCTATGAGATGGGCTCTGTCACTGTTCTCTGTTTCTGGAGAAGACTAAGGCATAAAAAGCTGAAGTAACTTGCCCAAGGTCACACAGAAAGCAAATGAAGATGCGAAGTTTTGAGGACTGGTCTGTGTGACTATGTCACCATGTCATGCTGAGTGTAATAGTCCACCTTATGCACTAGATGAGAAATATCTCTGAACAAAACTGGTACCTCTATATTGCTTATTGCAGACTGGAGAATGTCCCATTAGTAAATGGGAATTATACCTGCCAAGGTTAGCCCACATTGAAGCAAGGTGACAGAATTATTGAGGTTATACCTGTTGAGCTATATCATCCCAACAATTTAAGAAAAATCAATCCCTCCCTCTTGTGTTCACATTTGTCTATCAACCACAGCCCATTATAAAAATCTAGGCTTGGATTTATGTGAATGTCATCACATAAATTTTTTAAAAAATACACTCAGAACCAAGTTTGGTCCCAGAAGACAGGCCCTCCAAAAGTGGAATGAGTGTTGCTCATTAGTTCTCTTATTCCAAATCTATAGTTCCATAAACACCAGCAAATATTTGACAGAAATGGGATTTCTGTTGTATATCACAGTGAATTCAAGACCACTGAAACATGTGCAAAGAAAGCAATTCTCAACTTACTTTAATTACCCAGAGACTGATTCTGAGTTGGCTAAGACAGAATGAACCACATGGTTTTCCATATTCAATCCACTTTAAAAGGGATCTCAAATTTTCCAATGAAAATAACTATTTGGAACAAGTCAAAGTCACATTAAAACCAGAAAAAAAGCTATATATCTCTTTCTTAAAGTTCCTCTTATTCTATGGTAAAAGATAGAATAGGGCTGGGACTGTAGCTCAGCAGTAGAGCACTCGCCTAGCACATGTGAGGTGCTGGGTTTGATCCTCACCACCACATAAAAATAAATAAATAAAATAAAGTTATTATGTCCAACTACAAATAAAAATGATAATAAAAAGATACAATAACATTAAAGTGCATTTAAAAAATAAACTCTTACCTCTGATCCCACAGATTGAATGCAACCCTTTGCATGTGTGTCTTTTAACCCATCCATATATAATCAATCATATTCTCTATAATTTCATTCAAAGTGAATATACAATGTGAATTTTATTTTTCTCACTTATCATAAGTAATTTGATGTTGTTATGTAGTCTTATCATTTAAAAAATTTTAATGCTTACATTAATAGTCCATAGAGGAAGAACCATATTTTATTTAACCATTCCCTTGCTGTTAAGCATGTTAGTTGCACAGTATTAGAAATAGTAGAGAAATAAGCAGCTCATTCATGTAAGTTTTTTCCCCTTCTACTTTTGGATATTTCCTTGTGATAAATTCCCTGATATGGCTGAAAGGTTTTTAAAGTTGCTGTAACTAAAGTTTCTAGTTAAAAGGATAGTCATGGGGTATATTTTTCACTTATTCTTCAAGATTTGGCTCAAAGTTTCTGTACTTCAATTTGCACTCCCTTATTTGCAGAAGAACTCTACCTTATTTATACCTCATTTATAGCAGTCATGATGTAACATTAGTCCACGCAGCTAAGTTAAGCCATAGATTTCCTGTTTGTAAAAGGGGATGGGATAATCACATCTAACTCACAGGGTCATTGCAAGGATTAAATGAGATAATGAATATAAAGTTCATAGGCTGGTGCCTGGAATATAGTAAAAAATGTAAACCATTATCATCACAATATATTGGAATCATGTGATTATCTGGCTATGTGACTGTGAGCTTTTGAGGGGATGGATCATATTTTGGTCATCTTTGTACCCCCAGCACATAGCACAGTGACACAATAGGCATTCAGCTAAAACATACATCGAATAGAGGATAGATGAATGAAGTGAATTTAGTTGAAAAAAATTTACACTGTCACCAGCACTGTTTGGAAATATTATTTTTGAACAACCCTTAGCATTATTGAGTATTTATGCTTAATATTTATAAAGAAAAGCATATTTATTTTTCAGCACACCCAAGGCTCTCTCTCCCCACTAATGTGGAAAATAAATAGTACTTGGGGAAAAATTGATACTCTGTGGAAAAGATTGGGAATGCAGTCTACAACTGCAGTAGCCACTAGGCACATTTTAAATTTCTCTTTCAGTGAAAATTAATAAAATTCAATTAAACTTGAAATTCAGTTCCTCAGACTTACTGGCCACAGTTCAAGTGCTTGTTAATCCCATGTACCTAGTGGCTGCCACATTAGAAAATGCAAAATGTTCTACTAGATAATGCTACTCTATAATGACAAAATAATTTTCTGTTTGGTTTTGAAAAGTGATTCATGATTAATTCGCAGTAAAACTTATTTGAAAAGTTGCATTTGATTTAGACTAACTTAAAACCAATTACTATCACCTGTGCATGTAGAAGCTGTGAAGTGGGAAGGTATGGTTATAGACCTTGAGAGATGGTCAAGAGAATTCAAAATGATATTAAACTGCCATATAGTTCATCAAGAACTTAAACATAGAATTACATGTGACCCAGCAATTTTGCTCTCCAGTATATACCCCTAAAATTATAAAAAGCTCCTTAAGCAAATGCATGCACACACATATTCATAAGCAGCATTATTCACAAGAGCCAGAAGGTAGAAATGGCCCAAATGCCCATCACTGGATGAATACATAAACAAAATTGTAGTACATGCACACAGTGGGAAATTTTAGCTATAAAAAGGAATGAAGTACTAACGTATGCTACAACTTGGATGAACCTTAAAAGCATGCTAAATTAAATAAACCAGACATTAGAGTTCCTACTATGTGATTCCATTTATATAAAATCTTCTGAATAGGTAAATCCATAGAGAAGATTGGTGGTTGTCAGGACTGGGAGATGAGGGAATGGAAGTTACTGCTTTTCAGGTATAGGATTTGTTTTTGGGGTGGTGAAATTGTTTGGGAACTAGACAGAGCTGGTGTTTGCACAACATCAGGAATGTACTAAATGCCAGCAAATTATTCACTTTGAAGTGGTTGATTTTGCCATGTGAATTTCACCTCAATAGAAAAGAATTTTCATAGATGTCCCACAAAGTGATTACTCAGCATACAGATAAAATGTATCACTATTATTCAAACTATAAAATGGGTGGTGGTTTTTTTCAGAGTGGAAAAGTTGCAAACTAGGGGAGTTGGTCCTTGGAGGTTTGTCTGGTCAATATCAGGGCTCCTGGGAGAGTCTGCTGGAGATGGCACACCCCAGGAAATATGGCCCATCGTTGGACTGAGCTTTGCACATGGAATAAAGGAATCTTGTTCCTCCCTCTGTCCACTCTCTACTTCTTCTCCTACTGGATTCACTCCAGACAAAATTCCTGTGAGTTCTCTGGCCTGAACATGTTGTCCAGCATAAGTTTAGTAGAGTGGAGGCAATGTTTGGGAGTGGAAATAACAGGAATTTTCTGTTAAGGACCAGCTTTTAGCTATAATCAAGGAGATGAGATGATGGGACACACCTGATGGGAATACAGGGAGCTTTTCTTGTTTGGGTTCCTGCTCCTGGGCCACCCTTAGAACCTTGGGTCAGTATTTAGATGCCCTTGGACGTGGGCTTGATCTCTGTTCCTGGCAGTGCACTGCTCTGACACTCAACAGTTTAAAGGCTACTTCTGGCTCTGATAGCCCTAAGTGACTTTCACAAGCCCTTTTCCCTAAATTGGCTTCGTTTCCCTCATCTGCAAGAGCATTACTTCAAAAGGCCTAGTTTTCAAGATTAACAGATTATCAGGAACAGCATCTGACTTTTAAGATAAGTCAGTTTTCAGGATAAGCGCAACATGTTTTTAAGGAATCTGTGGAAGCTAAATCATTTCATCTTTTCTTCCAAGTAACTACCTAAAAAATTGAAAAGGCAGAATGACATATACAACCATCCAAGACCCCTTCTCAGAAGAAAGCATTTTATATGATTGAGCTACTTTCTTCCCTAAGGAATATATATATATATATATATATATATATATATATATATATATATATATATATATATAAAATTAAGAAAGCAATTCTGTCTGGTCCTTGAGATATAAAATGTTACTTCATTGGGCTGGGGCTGGGGTTCAGTGGTAGTGTACTTGCCTGGCATGTGTGAGGCACTGGGTTCGATTCTCAGCACCATGTAAAATAAATAAAGGACTATCAACAACTAAAAAAAAAATTAAAAAAGAATTTTAAAAAATGTTACTTCATCAATAGGTGGAGGGGGCTCAATTGTTCTCCAAGCACAGTGGTTCAGTTGGCACTGACAGTTCAGACGTTCCTGCTCAGCCTGACCTGTAACCAATATGACCCTCACAGATGAAAGACACACAGTAAGCTGCCAATGAGCATCCTTCAGCTTAAAACTAGAACCACCAATTGGAAGGAGAAAAAACAAGGAACATGAGAATGAACTCTTCCACTCTTTGGCAAGAAAGGAAAATATGACTGGGTATTCACTTTCTACTGATGGGAAATAAGATGGTGGCTACCATATGGAGACTGAAAATGAGCTACTAGGGCCAAAAAGCAAGTACAATTCTGGTAAAACTAGACCCATTCTATAGAACTACCCATAAATTATGGCAGCTCAGAGAAATATCTACTATGGAGAGCTGTTTTGAGTGTTGTAGTCTTTGTAAAGCATTTTCTTTTTGTCCTTTCTTCATGTAAAGAAACACACACACTAGTCTGTTTCAACCATATCCAGAGGTATCCCCCAGAGGAGTGTTCTGTCCACACTAGGGCCGGAATATTAAAAAAGGAACATGTGTGAGTCCTGATAATCACAGCAGTCACAATTAGGAGACCATCAAGGGAAAGAACCCAAGAAGACTGACTCAACCCTCTGGGGCAGCCCTTTGCTTCCTCACAAATCTGCTTTCAGCCTGTTCTGCTTGCCTTAAACACTGGAGGGCTCTGTGCTATGTTTTAATAAAAATCTCCCTGCTCTCTCCCAGTGCCTTCCTGCCTTCATAAAATACAGAGTCCTTTGTGAAGCCAAGGGAGGAGTAATCTTCCGGTATGGAGTGAGACTTCCATAGGTAAGCCAATATTCTCTCTCTGTCTCTCTGTCTCTCTCTCTCTCTCTCTCTCCCCCACCCAATCTCCATTTATGACGGTGGCTATATTTTTTAAAGACATATTTTTTGCCTTCAAATAATTCTACCCTACTAACTCAAGAATTTCAGACTTGTCCCCAGTTGGAGTTTTCTCTTCCTGTCCACCAACCCCCTCAGACGTATTCCCAGGACTTGCCACCATGTAAACCTGTAATCTTTAATGCCACTATCCATATTGGTTTATAAAACAGAGGTATGCAACACATTGGAAAGAAAAATGGCACCTGTCAAATACCAAACCCTATGAAATGCCTGTGCAATTTCACTTTTCACCTAGTAAATATCCAATTATTTTCCAGAATAGCTCTTTCCAGAATTCAAATCTGTTTCCATTAATATTAAAAGTTTAGAGGTCTGGGAGAACAGGAAGGGACTGATTAAAAGCAGACGGGGTTCATTATCTGGTTAATCACAATCCAGTATTTCCCACTCGCATCTACGTCTCCCCCTCCCTACAACACAATGTTGTGCCTGAGAAAAGTTCACACAAAAAATCTGCGAATAAAAACTTATCCTATAACACCTCAAGGGTGGAGCTCTTAGTTTTAGAGGGTTTGAGATGGGTATCATTATAAAAGATTTTTTTTCATACCATTTCAGCTAAGAAACAATCTCTTCCAAAACATCGCCTCTCATTCTATTGCAGAGTGGATGCCCAGTGTGCTTCAATATTATTCATAGACTATTAGGAGTTGAAAATGCCCCTTGGAAACCCTTGCTTGTTTAGTAGATGGAGAAACTGAGACCAAGAAGGTAAGGGATTTGCTGAGATTGCACCTCCAGATAGTAGCAGAATTGGGACTAGGACACATAGCATTACAGGCATTGTTGGTGTGTGGGGAAAGTGCCCAAAGGGGCCTGAACTGCATGAATTGTCATCATTTCTCAATCCACTCCATCTCCGTGGGCCACATGTTAATGACTCATCTTTTATTGCTCCTCTGAGAATATACTCAAAGGCCAAGCCAAAATGGGTATTTTAATGCAAAGCACATTAGGCCAGAAGGCAGAAGGAAGTGTCATCTCAGGCTGCAGTTGGCTGGGAAGACTTTGCTTCAGGCCTTGGGAGACTGCTCATTCAGCTGCTTCAGGTGCCAGTGCCAAGGGAAGCCAGGCAAAAGGCTGAATGCTAGCTATGGTAGCTCTCACCCCTTCCTGGAGTCCAAATGTGACAAGCAGGGCAAGTAGAATTATGTGACATATTCCTGGGAAGTAAGAAGCTGCCCTTTCAGGGTCATGAAGTTCCTCGGAAATCTTTTAGGGATTCAAAGTCTTCCAAAGTGAGGTGACTGGCAAAATTTGATGAAAAACAGGGCTTATGTTTTCAGCATAATTTGAGAATGTATTTAAAACAGACATAAAGGGAACTGGCTTTAAAACAAGGACCAGTGAGTGCATTCGCTTCACATAGATGACCTTCGTAGGGTCTCTTCTCCTTCCAGGACTACTTAAAATCATCTCTTAGGCCCTTGGCACATTGCTGGTACATTGTAAAAAAAAATGTGGCTGTCGGGGGAAACAACATGACATCTCCTCAAAAGGACTACATAGAGTTACCATGTGACCCATCAATTATATTCTCAGGTGAATATCTGAGAAATTTTAAAGCAGAGAGTTGAACAGATATTTGCACAATTGTGTCTACTGGAGTATTAGTTAAAATGCACAAAAGTTGGAAACAATACAACTGTCCATCATTCAATGAATGGATAAACAATAAATGGTATATCCATGCAATGGAATGTTATTCAAAGAATAAATTACTAATAAATGCTTCTTAGAAACATCATGCTAAGTAAAAGAAGTCAGTCACAAATACAACATATTGTATGATGCCATGTACATGAAATCCCCAAAATTGGCAAATCTATAGACACAAAAAGCAGATTAGTAGTTGCCAGGAGCTGGGGGCCTGGGAAATGGCAAATAACTACCACTGGGTACAAAGTCTCCTTTTGGAATGATGAAAAATTTTTGGCATGACATAATGGTAATGGCTATACACATTGCAAATGTATTTAGCATTGTTGAATAGTATACTTTAAAATGTCTTAAATGATAAATTTTATATATGTTTTGCCACTCCTACAAAACTCCCTCAAGCTTATCTCCTAAAAATTTGAGCAGCATGGGTCTATAAAGAACGTCTCTGTAGGTAGTGGTTCTGCATCCTGGCTTCTCAGTAGAATTACCTAGGCAGCTTTTAGGTGGGGGGGGACAGAAATTCTGAATTGAAAATCATTATTAGTTTTTTGTGCACTTTTAAAAATTTATTTATTTATTTGTTCTAATTTGTTGTACACGACAACAGAACGCATTTCAGTTCGTAGTACACAAAATCATTATTAGTTTTAAAGACTTGCAGGTGATTGTAGTCAGAGTCCAACTCAGATTCTCAGCCAAATTATAACATTAAGAGATGCCAGTCTAGGGATATAGTGGGATATGAAAAGACACCTTCCTCTGCCTTCCCTCTCTTTCTTTTCCTTTAATTTAAAAAAATTGTGAAGTATGCCTGTGTGTGTGGGTATGTGTGTACGTGTGTTTGTGTGTGTGTATGTGTGTGTATATGTCATAAAACTACCAGTTTTAACTATTTAATGTGTATAGTTCATTGACTTCGAGTACATAACATATTGCTAGGCAATCATTATGACCGTCCATCTACAGAACATTTTTCATCATGCACAACAGAAACTCTGAACTCATTAGACCATAATCCCCTATTTCCCATCATCCTCAGTCCCTGAGAACTACCATTCTGATTTTTGTGTCTGTGAATTTGACTATTTTTGGTACTTCAATGAGTGGAATCATACAGTTTCTGTCCTTTTGTGACTGGCTTATATTACTTCACGAACCTTCCAGGTCCACCCACGTTGTAGCATGTGTTAGAGTTTTATTTCTTTTTAAGGCTGGATAATATTTCATTGTTTTATATACCATATTTTTTCATCCATTCACTATTGCTTCCACATTTAGGCTATTGTGAATAATGCTGCTCTGAACATGGGTGAACAGATACCTATTTCAGTCTCTATTTTCAATTATTTTGGGTGCATATCTGGAAGTAGAATTGTCAAATCATATGGCCATTATTTTAGATATTTTGAAGAACCATGGACTGTATTTCAGAGTGGCTGCACCAGTTTACATTCCTACCATTATTGCACAAGTTTTCCAACTTTTCCACATCCTTGCTGGCACTTTTTATTTTCTGTTTATTTGCTTGATCATAGCCATCCTGATGGAAATGGAGTGACATCTCATGTGATTAACTATATACCTTCTCTTACAGTTCTCATAGTCTTGCTTTCACACTACCCTAGAATCTTTTTCTCTTACATTTATCTCTAGACAAGACAACATGTGGTTGAAAAGATGACCCTTGTGAAATTGTGCTTGAAGAAATGGAACCACCATTTGACCTTGCTCCTCAGTTTATACCCAAAGGACTAAAAATCAGCATACTACAGTGACACAGCCACATAAATGTATCCAATGAATGGATAAATAAACTGTGGTATATATATATATATATATATATATATATATATATATATATATATATATATAATGGAATATTATTCAGCCTTAAATAAGAAGGAAATTATGTCATTTGCAGGTATATGGGTGGAGCTGGAGGATATCATCCTAAGTGAAATAAGCCAGTCCCCATAAAACAAAGGCCAGATGTTTTTTCAGATATGCAAATGCTGATCCATATGGAGGGGTGGCTAGGGAAGAATGGAGGAAGTTTGGATTGAGCAGAGGGGAGTGAGGGAAGGGGAGAGGGTGTGGGAGTGGGAAGGATGGTGGAATGAGACAAACATCATTACACTATGTACATGTATGATTACATGACCAGTGTGACTCTGCATCGTGTACAGCCAGAGAAATGAGAAGTTGTGCTCTATTTGTGTATAAGGATTTGAAATGCACTCTGTTGTCATGTATAACTAATTAGAACATTTTTTTTTAAATGAAAAAATAGTGTTTGAAGAAACCAATGCTTCCCTCTACCATCCCTAGTCACACTTTTGATACAACTTATTTATGTTAATGAACCAAGATGTCCCCACCTAGAATCTGACTCAGTTTCTGCTCACCACACCAGGACATCCCTATAGGTCCCACAAGTGTTTTTCCTACTAATTAAAGAAGAACTAAATCTATCCACCTTGCTTCCAGCTTGAAAAATTGTTACATGCCCTGATTGCCAACTGAGAGCCTCTAGAGATCTTAAGGAGATAGATAAGAAACTTCACTTCTTCCAATATATTGTTCCACAAGAACTTGGATCTGGTCTCCTGAAAGGATTCTTCATCTGCTGATCAAGAAACTTCCTCTGGAGAAATCTAGTTTTTATCCTTCTACCCAACCAGTTGCACAAAGGCTTCCTGGGGAGATGGGAAAAAGGAGGCAACAATATACAGTATTGTTTATTTCTTGGGTTGTGGGATGATCAATAGACTAAGGCCCATCTATTGTTCACTTTGCAGGCTATACACACTGCCAATGAGGAAGATCTGGAGAGAGAACAGGACAAAGCCCAGCAGTAGCAGAGGCCCCAGTGGTCAGTCACTTTTCCTCCTACCCCTCGAACCCCTGTGACTCTCACCAAGGGTGCTAATAACCATGTTATACAGGTTCTCCTTATTCAGGCTTCCTTTTCCACTCTATACCAACTTCTTCTGGCAAATGGGCATGTACGCACACACATGCATGTACCTCAGCTTTGAACACATGGAGGTGTTATTTTAGTCAGCCCAGGCTACCATAACAAAATACCACAGAATGGGTGACATAAATGGTAGATATTTATTTTCTCACAGTTTTGGAGGATGGAAAACTCAAGAGCAAGTTGCCAGTCAGGTTGAATTCCGGGGAGGGCTTGCTTCTTGGCTTCCAGATGGCTGCCTTCTTGCTGTGTCCTAATGTGGCTGGGTAGCGATGGGTTTCTCTTGAAAAATGTTTTTTTTTTTTACATATTTTTATAAGGACATATCCTATTGTATTTGAGACCCACACTTAAGACCTCTTTTAACCTTAATTACCTCTTAATGACCCTATGTCCAGATACAGTCACATTGGGGTTAGAGCTTCAACATATGGATTTTGCAGGGACAGGGAAGACATAATTTATTCCATAACATTTGTTAAAGACACGCAGCGCCAAATAGTAGCTAAAGAAGTAAAAAATAGATATTATTTTGAAACTCTTGCAATAGAGAAAAAGAGATCTCAGTATGGATAGAGTTGGTCTCACTTCTGAATGTAGTAAACACATGGGAATTTATAGCTAAACAACAGAATGGAGTGGTCAGTGGATGGAAAATTACTAAGAAGAGACATCAAGGGTAGGAAATTCCTGCTATAGCAACTTAACAGGATTCTTTGATTTTTTTTTTCTTTTTATAATATTGGAAATTGAATCCAGGGCCTCACACATAGAAGGCAAGTGCTCTACCACTGAGCTACACCCACAGTCCTTAGCAGTATTCTTGCTAAAAGCAGGTCAGGATGATCACATGTCAAGGAAGGGAGATCCTTGCTAAACTGACTTAGCCGGATTCTGCTAAAACTGAATTCAGCAAGGATAGGAATGGGAATGAGGACTAATCAAAAAGAATGATCAGCTGGATGCATACCTGTAATCCCAGCAACTCAGAGGCTGAGGCATGAGGATCACAAGTTGAGGCCAGTTTTGACAGCCTAATGACACACTATCTCAAACTTTAAAATGAAAAGTGCTGAAGATATAACTGAGTGGTAAACCATTCTTGAGTTCAATCCTTAGTGCCTAAAATAGAAGGTTCTGAATCCTGTCTAAAGTGTACTAAAGGAAAGAGTCTTAACCTCTTGGAACTGCCCAACAAATTCATGTCCTTTCCATATGCAAAATACATTCCAGCATCAGCTCTGAAGTCTAAAATATCATCTAAATATTAACTAAATCAGGTATGGAAGAAACTCTAGTTGTGATTCATCCTGAGGCTAAATTCCTCTTTAGCTGTGAACCTGTGAAACCAGATGAGTTACGTGCTTTCAAAACACAGGCATAGGACAAGGATAGAAATTCCAATTCCCCAAAAGAAAACTCAAAAGAAATAAACTGGGTAATGGGTACCAAGAAAGTCTAAATCTCAGAAGTCAAATTCCATTAGATGGGTTTTTTTTTTAATATTTTAGTTGTAGATGGACACCATACCTTTATTTTATTTATTTTTATGTGGTACCAAGGACCAAATCTAGTGCCTCACACATGCTAGGCAAGCATTCCACCACTGAGCTACAACTGCAGCCCTCCATTAGACCTTGAGGCTCAAGAATAATCATTTTTGGTTCAATATTCTGTCCTTCAGGTGCACTTGGGTGGCAGCATCATTCCATGTCCCTTGAGCTCTCTGCAAAAGTCCTGCCCACACAACTCTGTGAGGACTGCCTTGCCCTTAAAGCACTGAGTAGGATCATCCAGGCCCTGAAACTGGAGAGGCAGACCTGCTCTTTGAAACCAAGGAGGAATCAGTCTTTCCTCTGGGCCTATGGTAGGAGGGTCAGCCTGTCTCTGAACTGACTTTCTTAAAGACTGGTGTCTTTTGCAGCCAAATCATTCTGTGGTCAGGTCCTTAAAAAATTCTAAGAACTCCAAAGGCCTGTCTTCATTCCTTCCAGCTTTCTCTGTTCCCTTCAATCCAAATAGACAGAATCTTTAATGGTATAATCCCACTTCGTTTTTTGAATATAGTTTTGTAGTTGAAGATGGACACAATAACATTATTTTGTTTATTTGTTTTTATGTTGTGCTAAAGATCAAACCTAGTGCCTCACACGTGCTAGGCAAGCACTGTATCACAGAGCACTAGCTCCAGACATATAATCCCACTTCTTTTAAAGAGAGAGAGAGAGAGAGAGAGAGAGAGAGAGAGAGAGAGAGAAGAGAGAGAGAGAGAAAAATTTTTAATATTTATTTTTCAGTTTTCGGCAGACACAACATCTTTATTTTATTTTATGTGGTGCTGAGGATTGAACCCAGCAACCCATGCATGCCAGGCGAGCGCGCTACCGCTTGAGCCACATCCCCAGCCCCCATATAATTCCATTTCTATTTCTGGCTTCTACTGAGATGGCTGATTAAACCATAAGTCCCACCCACAATCTTCTTATCAAATGGTTGTTCAGCTAGAGCTTCAGTATTCTCTTCAGAAACAGGTTCCCTTTTTTTGTGTGTTATAGACAGACTGAATTTTCCAAATGTTTATTTTCTGATATTTAAAATTTATTTTTGCATAACAATTCCTCCTTTAATTCATTTCTCTCTTCTTGCATTTTATTATAAGTAGTCAGGCGAAACCAAGCCAATCCTTCAATATTTTGCCTAGAAATCTGCTCAGCTCAATTTCTATTTTTATCACTTCCAAGTTCTACCTTCTACAAAACTCTAGAATGCAGTTCAGCCAAATTCACTGTTGTCCTGATAACGAAGATTGCCTTTTTTCCAGTTTGCAATAACACATTTGTCGTTTCTGTTTTTGTCCATATTTTGTCCATATTTCTAGCATGTACCTCAAAACTCCAGCCTCTACCCATTACCACTTCTAAAGCCAAAGCCATTTATGAATTTTAAGGGTTTTGTTTTGTTTTTGTTTTGTTTTAACCACAGCACTCCACTTAGTACCAAAATCTATCAGTCTTCTTGGCTACCAATCATATCAAAACACCATAGACTGGTGACAGACTTTATTTTCTTACAGTTCTGGGGGGCTAGAATATACCAGACCAAGGTTCTGATACCAGCAGGGTTCTTGGTAGCCTGAACAAAGAATTGAGCAAGACATCTAGAAGTAACAGGCAGAATGGAAACTTACTGAAAGTACACTTCTTACTAAGAGAGAGTATCTCAAGGACCTGATGTCTGGGTGAGTCTTGTCTCACATGCTGAGCTGTGTCTTGTTCTCCTCCCCATGGACTTTATTGAAGACCTTGCCCTATTTGTTCCCATTGGTTACTTAACTTTTACCTTATTAGAATACAGAACTTGTGGCAGGAGTTGCCATGGTAATGGGACTCATCTGCCTGTCTTATACTCTAGTTGGCATTTTTCTTATACCCTGCCTCTACCATCATGTCATCATTAAACTCTTGCCTCAGTTTTAGCAAGATTTGATCTCTGGTGAAATTTCTTTTCCTGTTTTACAGATGACCATCACTTTACTGTTCTCTCTCTCTCTCTCTCTCTCTCTCTCTCTCTCTCTCTCTCTCTCTCTCACACTCTCACACACACACACACACACACACACACACACACAAGAAAGAGATGGGAAGGAGAGAGGTCTTCCTCTCTTTTTAAATATTTATTTTTAGCTGTAATTTGACAAAATACTTTTTTATTATTTATTTTAATGTGGTGCTGAGGATCAAACCCAGGGCTTCACACATGCTAGGTGAGCACTCTACCACTGAGTCACAACTCTAGCCCCTCTTCCTGTTCATATAAGTCCATAAGCCTACAATATTAGGGCTCTACCCTAATGACCTCATTTAATCTTGATTAACTCCTGAAGACCCTATCTCCAGATAGTAACTTCAAGAGTTATGGCTTCAGCCTGTGAATTTTGAGAGGCTGTAATTCAGTCCTCAGGGGGTGTTTTGTTGGTTTCTCCTTCTATGGCTTGAAGTGGCTATAGGCAGATAGGCTCTTTAAACATTGGCAGGACATCTGAAACTTTCCTTGGATCACAAGATCTCAATAGACCAAAAAATGGTTCCTGACATCTAAGCATTGCCATGCATACTAAGCCTCATCTCCTCCAGCCAACAATTGAGGGACCCCAAAAAAGAATACAAACAGGTCTGTATACCATAGGCCTAATAATTAAAAATTATAAGTGAAGGCAATCAACTGCCATATAAAATGTTTTATCTCCTATTTGACAAGTAAACTTTTATAAAAGCAAAGCCAATAAATATGTGTAAAGTGATGGTTTAATACTATTGAAAGTCAGCACAATATCAAAGATGACTGAATTTAATTATGATTGTGCATGTCTGGGTGATCTTTTGATGGAACAGCAATATTTGGATGAGTAATAACTAAAGACATACATAATTCAAGAATTATTTCATATTTATTCAATAAAATTTATTCTTGTTGCCTTCTTTTCAGCAAAATCAGTTTGTGTTTTATGTTGTTATAATAAATATATTTCACATAACATTTGGAATTGCCAATTATGACCTAAAGCAAAGATCAGTGAACTGTCTCTGTTAAGGGCCAGATAGCAAAAATTTGAGACTTTGCAGTTTTTTGTTTGTTTGTTTGTTTTAGGGTTTTTTTGGTACCAAAGATTGAACCCAGGGGAGGTTAACCCTTTTGTATATTTATTCGTAGACAGGTCTCACTAAGTTGCTGAAGCTGGGATTACAGGGGTTAGCTTCAGCACCTGGCTGCTTTGCAGCTATTATGGTCTCTATCTTTACTCAACTCTGCTATTGTAGCACAAAATCTGTGATAATATGTAAACAAATGGGTATGGCTGTATTCCAATAAAAGTTTATTTAAAACATCAGGCAGCCCACTTGTGGGCCATAATTTTCCAACCCCTGACTGAAGGATTAAAAAATATATGTAGGGGCTGGGGTTGTAGCTCAGTGGCAGAGTGCTTGCCTTGCACACGTGAGGCTTTGGGTTCAATCCTCAGCACCACATGAGAAAATAAATAAATAAAAAAGATATTAAAAAATAAATGTAGAACACAAGCAAGATAGTAGACTAGGAAAATCCAGTCCTTGTTGCCCCTCAAAACAATGATTTAACCACTACCCACCAATGAAAATAGTTCCAGGAGTGCTCTGGAGTACAATTTAAAACTTGCAGTGACTAAGAGAAGCAAAATAATACTGAGGATGACAGTATTTTACCTGTGTTACTCCAACTGCCAGCCTGGTACAACTCAGTACCAAGAAGGATCCCCTCAGCTATAACAATTCCCTGCAGGGCAGGAAAGACAAAGGTCTCTGGAAGCCCTTGATGTTCCCACAGATACCCATCCCTGGAATGTGACTAGAGTTCCTCATAAGAATAGATATTTAGTTCCAGATATAGTGGCACATGCCTGTAATCCTAGTGGCTTGGGAGGCTGAGGCAGGAGGATCCCAACTTCAAAGCCAACCTTAGCAACTTAGTGAGGCCCTAAGCAACTCAGTGAGACCCTGTCTCTAAATAAAATATGAAAAGGGCTGGGGATGTGGCTCAGTGGTTAAGCACCCCTGGGTTCAACCCCTGGTATCAAGAAAATAAAAAATAAAACTAGATATTTAGAATTACAGGTCCTGAGTGAGAGAAGCTCATTTGTGTTTATTCATTTCTTCATTCATCTCTTCAGTTTTTGAGTTATAAAAACTGTGTATTAGAACTGGCTCATACAGGCCTTCTTCCCAACTGTGGGTTTAGTGTCATCACATTGGTAGCTTGAAATCTGGCTGCAGTGGAATTCAGCAAATGCTTAAAATCAAAGTCTTTTTTTTTCCCCCTTAGAGAGCCGTATGTTAAACATTTACCATCACACCAGTGGATGGGGGGGGGGGGGGTTCCTTTTAATGGTAATGAATAGGCCCTTCTTGTTGGAGAGTAGGAACAGCCTTCACCTAATCAGGACTGGCTACATAATTCATGAGAATGGACACAAAATAAAAATCTGGAGCCCCTTGTTCAAAAATAGAAATAATTTAAGGTAGTTATAGTGTAACATTAACTGCTGGGCCCTTCTGAGGGTGAGGACCTTAGTGACTGCCTGGGTTCCATTCTCCTAAAGCCAGCCTTGGGTCTCAGCAATGCTTTTTGAAGTAGTAGTTGATACATGAGCCCTCCCAAGAGATCCTGGCTCCTATGTTGCAGAACATTGATGAGGGGATAGGCAGGGGATACTGAAAGATCCAGGAGTTTGCCCCAGGGCTCAGGAAAGTGATGAGTCCTTTACAGAACAAAGCCACCCCTGAGTACTTAGATCAATATGGGAGGACACATTTTAGAAGAGATTTTCCTAACTTTTTATTACAGAGGAGTTATATACACCTTAGCCAAATAAAAGAGACCCCTTTGCCTAGTGGAACAGAGAAGGGCCTAGCAAAGAGATAATTCAAAATCATTGTTGTGTGACTTGGAGAGAGTTGCTACACCTCTCTGTGCCTCGGTATTTTTTTCTTTTTGCAGTAGTGGGGATTAAATCCAGGGCCTCACACACACTACGCAACAATCTGCCAATGAGCTACATCCCTATCACCGTGCCTTTGTGTCTTCACCAAGAAAATAAATGTGGAGCCTTCGGAAGTGTTCAGTAAAGACCTACCCCTTAGTTTGCACCCAATGATTTGAGGATGATTTGGTTTTCAATTCAGATTTTTTTTCAATACATGCTATTATCACAATTTCCCTTCAGAAATTCCAAGACCTTCCAAGAATCCACAGGGCTCAAAGAGAATGCAAGTTTGGAAAATATAACCCCTCTGGCCCTTCAGGGTACTTGAAAGAGGGCTGAAGGAGGGGCTACTGGGTGCTTTCCTTCTGGACCTCAGGGCAAGCCCTTATATGTGGAATTGTTTGGATGAGATTCCTGAGCTCCTCTTGGGGAATATCAGAGAACATGCCCAAGGCCCAGGACTTTCTGGGATTGACAGTGGGGGAGGGTGCATAGAATTTGATGCTAAAGAAAATAACTCTTCTTTGGAGAAAGAAGGACAAGAGAGCTGTCTTCAGCTATCTGCAGAGCCACTCTGGGAAAGAAAGCACATACGTGAGCTTTGTGATTGTAGAGGAGAAAATGAGGAGCAGCAGGTAGAAGTCACGCAGCCACTGATTGTCCCTCAATTTAAGAAAGGCCTTGCTAGTTGACAAAAGTGGTTCAATAAAGAAAGGAAGTGTTCAGGCAGGAGTGAGCAGGTAGGATTCAAGCAGAGGCCCTCTGCCAGGAAGCTACCAAAACTTTTATTGGCCAGATGCACAACTTGAATAGGTGGTTTTCCCAAAGATCCTTTTAAATTTTTTTTTTTACATGTTGATGGACTTTTTATTTCATTTCATTTTTTAAATTTATGTAATTGTAGATGAACATACAGGATCTTTATTCATTTTTATGTGGTGCTGAGGATCGAACCCAATACTTCACACATGCGAGGCAAGCACTTTACCACTGAGCTACAGCCTCAGCCCCAGGCTTTTTATTTTATTCATTTATTTTTATGTGGTGCTGAGAATCAAACCCAGTGCCTCATACGTGCTAGGCGAGCACTCTACCACTGAGCCACTGCCCCAAGCCCCGAAGATCCTTTTTACACCTTAGAAATCTGTACAAACACATGAGGACATCATTCAATTTAAGTGGGCTGAATCACATAGGGTCTCCACAAAATTTAAAAATCTGATTACTGTGATGCTGGTCTCTTTGGGATTATGTGATTATCTTTTTTTTTTTTTTTTTTGGCATGCTCAAAACATTTTTACATCTCTTTTCTATCATCTCACCTGGTAGGCAAGGCATGATTCTACACTGAAACAAAGATTCCCAGAAAGTGTGACTTCCCAAAGGTCATACTGAATTCTGTGGGAGGCAGGGAGTAGATTTGAAGCAGAGCATAGGTTTCCTGTCTGCTAGCCCAACTCCAGTGATGGCCCACACAATAAAGAACATGCTCCATTGCTCTGGGAGGGGAGAGGCTCACTTGACCAATTTGGAAATCCTCTTACTGTGTTAGATGACTAGAAAACAGAATGTGAACTTTCTAAGTTCAAAGTCTATTTCCTAGTGGGGAAAATAAGACATCTGGTTCATAGTTAATAAGATGGATCCTAAGGGATCTTTGACAATGAATTGCTTTTCTAAATCTGCCTTTTGATAATTGAAACATGCATGCTTTAGAAGCATATGGATTGAATGGACAAAAACCTGGGAATGCTATTGGATTGGTGTACAATGAGGGAATCTTAAAAAAAATTGGGCAGAAGGGATTTTTGAAAGGTTGGTGGTCTAGACTGTCATCCCCTTTGCCTGACTATTTTGCCTCCATCAAGCAAGAAAAGTGTCAGCACCTGTTGTGTTGGGTGGCAATTAACTCAAGACAGCCAGGAATAAGTAGAGTTTCAGCAAGATAGTCATACTATCCTGAAGAACAAAATAACCCTGGTTTGGTGACAATTCAACTATGGGGAAAATCAAGGGGGCTACATCAATTTGCATCAAACCTCATTGTCTTCTGGGAAATAGAGCAACCATTATGCACACTGAATATCATAATATGGGATTGGGGTGGGAAGGGCAGGGGAGGTACACAATGCATATGGACAGGAATCCCTCACATAAATGTCTTGCTGTTAATGGAGTCTTCTGATTAGTGTTTTGTGGGTAATCCATTTTGCATTCATTAAACCTATCTGAAACAAAACATCCCTTTATCAAAGTCCCTAGAAATGTCTGTTCAATCTCTCTGAGCTTGTGTATGTGTGTGTGCACGTGTATGTGTGATGATTTCTCATCAATAGAAGTTTATTAAACAGCCCTTTACTGACCATATGCTGTCGGTCTGACAGCCAAACCATCAGTGGTACAGTAGCAGGAAATGAGGGTCAGGAAACCGAATCTGGAAGCAACACTTTATTGGTGGCACCACAGCCCAGAGGGATAATTCCCAAAGCCTGAGCCCAAGCACAGTGGGGCTTTTACTTTTATATATAAGCAAGTTTGGAGTACACCAAGGCAAGGGAGTTGGTGCAATTCTATTGGAGGTTGCATTCTTCATTCCTTATATGGGTATAAGTTTGTCAACAACCTAGGGACTTTTAGCTCAGACAGCCTAGGGCCTTTTACTGCACTAAGCCTAAATGGGATTGTTCTGTCCCCATTGTTTGTTTCCTGCTTCTGCTACTGTGGTTCTTTTCCAGGTACCTGTTACCCACTGCAAGCCTCTGTGGTGAAATGTCAGTAAGCAAAGCTGCCCTGTGTCAGCCTGAAAAACCACAGCCTGGCAGCTCTTAAACTGCTAAGGTTCCCATTTTGTTCTACCACAGTAGTGTCAGCTCACATGGAAAGAAGCTTACAAAGACTAAAATCCAGGCTTCCCCTTGTAGCCCTTGCTGAATAGAAGCAGGTTTGGGGGAAAATGAAATACTTTCTCCCACCCTTCAAAGGGGACAAAAGCAGATTGGTTTCAAGAATGCAGGAGAACTGAAAAGAATTTCAACAGGAAGTTTCAACTAGAAGCATAAGGAGCTATAGTTATTTTGGAAAAACAATCATGCAATTGCAAAGCACGAGCACAAACTTTGAAAACCTGGTAAAATGGAAAATCCAAAGTAAGTACAACTGTGTCTTTTAAGTCAAAGAATAAATATAGACTGCTGGCTAAGAATATATTTTGCTACATTTTCTTCTATAACTGGAAACAAATTAGGAAGCTTTAAGTGTTTGGACCAAATGAAAGGTATTTTTAAGTATAATGGAACATTATATAGCTATTTTTAAATAATTACACCTGAATGAACAATATACAGAAATTCTTTGAAATATTTTTACATCTAAGTTTGAAGTTATTTCAAAATATGTTTTTTGAAGGACAATATAAATGTTCACCAACATATATTAAGAATAAAGTTCTGGGCTGGGGATGTGGCTCAAGCAGTAGCGCACTCACCTGGCATGCGTGTGGCCCGGGTTCGATCCTCAGCACCACATACAAACAAAGATGTTGTGTCTGCCGAAAACTAAAAAATAAATATTAAAATTCTCTCTCTCTCTCTCTTTAAAAAAAAAAGAATAAAGTTCCAAGAAGCACTACTTGTAATAGTCCCAAACTGAAAGCAGTTCATATATCCATGAGAGATAAAAATGGAAAAATAAAGTTTCATATTTCAATTGCATGGGATACTATAAAGCAATGAAAAAGAATAAAGTACGGCTACACACAACAACCTGGATAAATTTCAGACATGCTGTTGAGTGAAAGAAGAAAAACACAAAAATATATAATGTGTGATTCCATTTAAATAAAGTTGAGAAAAAGGCAGAACTAATTCTATGATGATGAAGGGAAGAACAGAGGTTTCCTTGAGGCTGGGGTGTAGACTGGGGTGGGGGAATTTCTAGAATCATAAAAATTCATGGAACTATATAGGGAAGCATTTGAGCCCTTGAATGGATATAAATCATACCTCAATAAACAAAAATTTGAATTTCAAAAATTAAAATAAAAGGAACAAAACATTTGCTCTTCTTACCCTATTTTGCAATTCCTTAGGTCTGCTGCTTTATATCTTATTCTTTTCTGTGTTTTGGGTTCCAACAAAGAGAGCAGGTATTTATCCCCATACAGATGAGTGGAATGTGTCCTGGTGTGTCTGTTTCACAGGTAGCAAGCTCCAAGAGGACAGGGGGCATAGGGGGCATACAGTAAGCATCTCATTTCTAGTACATGGCAGATGCCTGGTCTCACACTTTGGAAACCTCACTTCAGCCCTTCCCTAGCTCTGTCCCTCCCAGAAGCAAGAATCCACTAGACCAAAGGAGCATGTCCTGCCAGAGCCCTTACACTCTTTCTAGTCCATAATCTCTCTACTTAGGGCCTAGGAAATCCCTGCAGGCTTCTTTCCCCAGCTCATCCTCCTGAGATGGAGAATGCACCACCAATGAGAAAACCCCTTTGACAGGGGGTCAGGTCATCCACCTGCATGTGTGTAAAGGCCCTTATGGTCTAGGATGGAATTGGGATCCAAGAGAAGGAGGCCATGGAGTCAGGATGCTGCCTGGGGGCCAAGAACTGATCCATCTATGCTATGATGTTTCCATATGAAACTGGAGAATCCAAGAATTTTAAACTTGAACCTGGGCTTCCAGATCATTATGAAGATGTGATTTATTTTTTCCGAAATAGGAGGACAGAACACACTTCATTGAACAGTGTTAGTTTAATTTATCACTTGCCAATCTTTAGACATATGGTAGTTTGGACCCCTTTGTACATTTGCCCAAGAATCCACTAGACCAAAGGAGCATGTCCTGCCAGAAAGGTGTTTATGTCACACAAAGGGGCAGGTTTGTCTGCCATAGAGTAGCTACTCAATATGTAGTTAACTTAATGAATCTCATAGGCTGCTTCTCTCATTTCAGATTTGCATCTCTAAGTCTAACTATTTCCACATTAAGAAATCCTATCTACTTATCCCCAAACAATTCATCTCCCTGATATGGCTCAATTGTTTTGTACTTGGGATGGAGCCCAGAGGTGCTTTGCCATCCAGCTACATACCCAGCCCTTTTTCTTTTTTATTTTGAGACATGATGTTGCTAAGTAGCCCAGGCTGGCCTCTAACTTATATCCTCCTGTCTCAGCCTCCTATGTCACTGGAATTACAGGTGTGCACCACTGCATCTGGCTCAATCTACCTAACCTTCATATACTCCCAACTGCCTTCCAGATGCACACAAACACATATGATGACTAAAGTTCTACTGGAATTTCTGTAAATCACCTTCAGGAATTGTTCTAACCTGGAACTGGGTTTCCAGCCCCCCACTGTTTTTTCCAGTGCTGAGAATTGAACCTAGGGTCTTGTACATGCTAGATAAGTGCTCTGTCACTAAGACCCATCTCCAGCCCCCCTATCCACACTTTGTGATCTTCTATGAAGTCTATCAGGTCATATAAAGAATTTTTTTTCTTTTACTTGCATTCAAAGGCTTTAAACAGATGGTTTCTGGCTACAGATCCTCTAACCTCTTAGCAAGGCAGGCTCTCGTGGGCCCTTGATGGCTACTTCTAGGTGTGGGCGCATGTGCAAAGCATGCATTTTAATAGCAATCTTTGAGGTGATGATAGACAGATGGTGGCAGAGCAGAGAAAGGAAAATATTTGCAGTAGAGGACCCAGAATGTGTAAGATGCAGAGGCAGAATGAAATGACTGGGAATGAAAAAGTGAAATGATTGGGGAAATGACAAGAAGGAGAAGAGCTTGATTAAATCAGAGGGTTGTGCAAAGGGATCAGTTCGGTTCACAGACATGTCCCCAGAACATAGCCCAGTGGGTCACATAATAGATACACAATAAACAATTAATTGAATTAAAAGTTATTAAATGAATCACTAAAGGTAGGGAATGCAGTTGTAAAAAAAGAGAGAGAGAGACATGAGTTGAGGTATTTGAACTCAGTGCTAGAGGCAATAGAGAGCCATTGAAAGTTCTTGAGCACAAGAGTGACTTGCTAAATGAACTGTTTTAGGAAAGTGTATCTGACATAAAAGAGCTATTATAGATAAGGAAGTCAACAATAGAAGACTCTACTTATTCACTTTGCTGTCCCCAGTGTCATGTATCACTCCCATGGTTTTTTTGTTTGTTTGTTTAATCAAATGAGATCTTAAAGCTGGAGGAAAAGAAGTGGTTAACAGTGGTCATTCAGTTTTTTGCTTATTTGAATTTTCGTTAGTTCCTCATTGGAATGCCTGGATCTGTGGACAAGTTCCATTTGCCACATAACAGGTTTGCATGATTGAGGGAGCCACAGGCCTTAATGCTGTGGTGGCCAGGCACTGTCCATTGGAGGAATGAAACCTATCATACAGAAAGGTGTTTATGTCCCGTTGCCCAGGGCCTCTTCTCCCTTGCAATCTGAATCTCCAAATTCACTTCAGAGCCAAATCTTTTGTATCAAACACTGGATGCTGAAGATGCAACCTTCCCCCAGGACCGATCTGCAAATGCACAATTCCAACAGGAATATTCCATGAATGTCTCAAATTGTTAAGAGCTCCTGCCCAATTTACCCGAGCTAATAGAATTGGCACATGTTCTAGTATTTGCACTGGAGCACACACAGTGCTCAACCAAAAGAAGGAGATAAAAACAGATGTATTTTCTGGCAGTTCAGTGAAAGTTGTCCATGGTCCAGAGCAGATATTGGGTGGCTTTAGGTCTCCTAGCCCAGAAGACCAAATTAACAATAAGAGCATCTACCATTTACTTCCTATAGGCCAGACCCCATGGGGCACTTCGTAGATGTTATGTAAAATCCCCCTTCATAGTCACCCTGTGAAATAGGGGTTTTGCCATCTAATTGTGCAGAAAAGGCAGCAAAGGTGATAAATAGAAAGAGTAGAACCAGTGAAATGACCCCAAATCACACTAGTTACTGGAGAGACTGCGTCTTACTAACTATAAGAACTTCAGAAGATCACTTAAGCTATTTCCCCATCATTTAAGCATTTTTTTAAAAAAATATTTTTTAGTTGTCAATGGACCTTTATTTTATTTATTTTTATGCAGTGCCGAGAATCGAACCCAGCGCCTTGCACATGCTAGGCAGGTGCTCCACCACTGAGCTACCACCCAAGCCCTCATTTAAGCATTTAATAAGTGGTAACAGTCATTTTGGCTTTCTTGAGATACATTTGACTGTTAAAAATTATATGTTGGGAGATGGAGACAGGAGGATCACAAGTTCAAAGCCAGCCTCAGCAACTCAGCAAGGCCTTAAGCAACTCAGCTAAACTCTGTATCAATATAAAAACAGGGCTGTGGATGTGGCTCAGTGATTAAGCACCTCTGGGTTCAATCCCTGGTAACCCTCCCCCCCCAAAAATTATATGTATTAAGGTGTACAACTAAAGACCTTGATATACATATACATGGTGAAATCAGCACCACAATTAGCTAATTAAGATATTCATCATCTTACATAGTTGCTATTTTCTTTTTGTGATCTAAATACTTAAAATGAACCCTCTTAGCAAATATCAAGTATGTAATATAGTATTGTTACATATAGGCACTATGTCACACACCAAATCCTATAGTTTTTTTCATTTAGCATAACCTAAACTTTACACCCAATAGCTCCTCATTTCCCCTACCCCAGCCCATGGTAACCATTATTATACTATCTGCCTATAGGAGTTTGACAATTTTAATCTCCATATATAAGTGAGATCATACAGTACTTTCTGTGTCTGATTTATTTCACTTAGCATAATGTCTACCAGGTTCTTCCATGTTGGCACAAATGGCAGAATGTCCTTCTTTTTAAAGGCTGAGTAATATTATACATGCATGCTTGTGGGTGCATACGCGCATGCACATACACACACGCGCACACACACACACACACACACACGAATATTTTTGTCCATTTATCTATTGTCCAAACTCTTTGCCACTAGACTAGGCCTCCTGGGTTCCACTGTTAGGATCCATCGATAGAAACTGGCTCCCTTGCTCAGGTTGGATGGTTACAAAGCAACAGTCACAAACACTAACAGTGCTAATGCAGATAAAACTGTATCTACTCTCTGGATTTTTAAATCCTGGGAAATATCCTGAGAACTTGGATTTCCAAAAGAATTTTCAAGATAAAGACAAACAAGCAAGAAAGAACAAGAAAGAAACTAAAGGAATGGTTGGAGATGACATAAGAGCCAGAGTCAGAATTCTGTCCATTCTCCATATATTGTTGTAATGAAAAGCAAAGATCTAGCTCAGTCCAGTTCTGTGTGGACAAATAGCTAGAGCTGAGCTCACCACACCCAACAAACTTGGAAGATCACAAGGCAAACAATTTCATCAAGCCCACCATAGCCATTAGGCCTAGTTGTTTGGGCCTATGGGGTATTTTTCTGTCTGAACTGGAAACAAGATGACCTACTTCCATCTGCCTGCAAATTGTACCCAAGTAGAAAAGGTCATCTATCTTCCTATGTCAATTTGGAATAATTTTCATAAACTAGAAACACTTTGTGCCTGAGACCAATTACTACCTTATGCTCAGGTTCTCAGGAAATCGGGAACACTATTGTTTTGTGAATTAGTATCTGCTTATTACAAGAAATTCATGAATAGGTATGACTTAGAGAAATGTGGTTATCAGATTTGCATCACTATGAACAAATTTACCTGACAAGAACAAATTAGAGGAGGAAAAGTTTATTTTAGGCTCATGGTTTCAGAGATTCAGTCCATAGTCAGCTGGCCCTATTGCTCTGGGTCTGAGTTAAGGCTGAACATCATGGTGGAAGGGCACGAAGGAGCAAATTCATGGCAGCCAGGAAGCGGAGAGGGGGGGGAAGGGGTCACAAGGAAGACCAACCCTTCCAGGGCATGCCGTCTCAGTGACCCACCACCTCCAGCCACACCCATCTACCTATAGTTCCCACTTAGTCCATTCAAACTAGGATGGATTAATTAGGTTTCAGTTCTCACAATCCAATCATTTTACCTCTGAATATTCCTGTATTAGCATACAAACCATAACAATCTATAACAAATCTATAACAAACCATAACAAATCTATAACAAACCATAACAAAAGGTGAGTATCACATCATTTATGACAATTCCAGACCATGGATGGTGGATCATAATGGCAGAGAGGAAGGCTGGCTAGCAGGAATGAGTTAGCATATGTTTTTCTCAGGAGCAATCTTCTCAAGATGGTGGCAATTTGCTCATTTCTTCCTTCCTTCTTTCTCTCTGCATCTGTATCTATTTCAGGGCCCAACCTGACTCTCTCTACTTTCTGGAAGCTCCCTCCCCTGTCCTCCTGCTGTAGTTTCCTTATTTGAACAGCTCATCATTCACTACATCATGCTGTTTCTGCTCCAGTTTTCTAAGCTAATATTGACACTAGTCACTATCTTCTTAGCTCTGCATAAATTCATGTCTTCTCATCCTATTTAGTTCTTAAAGACTGTAATTGTGTAGTTCTAAAAAATTATGATTTATCCAATGAAAACTACAGAACCCTAAAGAGAGAGATAGAAGAAGATCTTAGAAGATGGAAAAATATACCCTGTTCATGGATAGGCAGAACTAACATCATCAAAATGGCGATATTGCCCAAAGTTCTCTATAGGTTTAATGCAATGCCAATCAAAATCCCAAGGGCATTTCTTGTAGAAATAGATAAAGCAATCATGAAATTCATATGGAAAAATAAAAGACCCAGAATAGCAAAAGAAACTCTAAGCAGGAAGTGTGAATCAGGCGGTATAGCGATACCAGATTTCAAACTATACTACAGAGCAATAGTAACAAAAACAGCATGGTACTGGTACCAAAACAGGCGGGTGGTACAGAATAGAGGACACAGAGACTAATCCACAAAGTTACAACTATCTTATATTCGATAAAGGGGCTAAAAGCATGCAATGGAGGAAGGATAGCATCTTCAACAAATGGTGCTGGGAAAACTGGAAATCCATATGCAACAAAATGAAACTGAATCCCCTTCTCTCGCCATGCACAAAAGTTAACTCAAAATGGATCAAGGAGCTTGATATCAAATCAGAGACTCTGCGTCTGATAGAAGAAAAAGTCGGCTCCGATCTACATATTGTGGGGTCGGGCTCCAAATTCCTTAATAGGACACCCATAGTACAAGAGATATCCCTAATGTTTTCAAACATGCTTCAAGATGTCTGGGTACTTTGTCTTATAATTATTTATATTTTTAAAGAATTTCACATTGATACACCAAAATAAAGTCATAAATTTTTTTTGAATGTAGGACTGAATCAGGGAATCAACCACTGATCCATAAAAATCCAATATATGGACCTGGGTCCTTAGTTTATACTGCAAGCTAAAGGAAGGGTTCTGCCCTTCCCTGGGTACTCTAGGCTAAACATACACCGCACAGGCAGGTATGACCCCAGAGTCCCCAGCACAGGACAGGAAGTGCATTCAAAGGAATTGGAGAATCCAAGAAGAATCACCAGACTTTGGAGGTAACCACCTTCTCCATGACTTATATTATTTAGGACTTTCAAAAAAACCATAAAAATATCAACATCTACATCACCCTTTAAACAAACACCTGGGTTTACACAATTAGTAAAACCTCCTTGTTATTCCTCAAACACATTAAGGGCTCTCCTGCCTCAGGGTCTTTGCACTTGATCTTCCCTCTGCTGGAATGCTCTTTGTTTGAATAGTCCCAGGACTCACACTCACTTTTAATTTCATTTTCTTTCTTTGATTCTCTCTCTCTCTCTCTCTCTCTCTCTCTCTCTCTCTCTCTCTCTCTCTCTCTCCCCCTCTCCCTCTCCCTCTCCCTCTCCCTCTCCCTCTCCCTCTCTCACCAGGGATTGAACTCAAGTGTGTTCAACCACTGAGCAACATCCTCAGTAGTTTTTATTTTGAGACAGGGTCTTGCTTAGTTGCTTGGGACCTCACTAAGTTGCCAAGACTGGCTTTGAACCTGGGATCCCCCTGCCTCAGTCTCCCAAGTCACTAGGATTACACATATACACTATCGTGCCTGCCCACTCTCAACTTCTTGAGCTGTCAGGTCTATTTTCAACTGATAAAGTCCTGTATGAGGCCTTCCCTGACCACACTGTTCCCAAATCTTGCTATTCATCCACCCTGTTTGAGTTTTTCCTTAGAATTCTTTGCAACTTGACTTAATATGTATTGATCATTTGTTTTTTGATTCTGTCCCTTGTTCAGAACATAAGCTCTATATGATATAGAATGATATTTTCTGTCTTGTTCATTATGTTCCCAGTACTTACCTCAACCCTTGGCATATAATAGGTGTTCAATAAATATTTGTAGAATGAATGAATGGGAGGAGAATTTAGTTGTAACAGGATTTATCTTTGGAGTCTTCAATACTGCTCTTATAACCACATTTAAAACATTTAAAATTCTTTTTCTTTTTCACAGAGTAATGTTCACCTTTATTCATTTATTCATCTCATTAGTAAAAATTTAAAAGGAAATACTATGATATAGTGCCATAATGCTGAGAATTTATGATGTTCCAGGGATTTTTAGATTTTTTTTTTTTAGTACCAGAGATCAAATGCAGGGGCAATTTACTATTGAAATAAAAATCCTTAGTTCTTTTTATTTTTTATTTTGTCACAGGGCCTTGCTGAGGCTGGCTTTGAACTCACAATCCTCTTGCCTTAGCCTCCTGAGCCTCTGGGATTAGAGGCATATGTCACCACGCCTAGCTGTATTTTAAGAGTTTTACACAGGGCATTTTATTTAATCTCTAAACAAATTCTATAAGGGAGTACTTTTTAAATCCCCATTTTACAAGTAAGGAAACTGAATGTTCTAGAAGTTAAGCAACTTACCGAAACTTACAGCTACTAAGTCATGATCTGTTTTGACATAAGCCATACCGGGGGTGGGGGAAAGAGAGTGGATAACCATTAAAGAAGTGGAAAATAAGTTTGGTTAACAACAACAAAGCAATCCCCTAGACTGGTTCCAGGAGCAAATCCAAACAACACACTCTTCTCAGTCATTTTGTGTACCATTGCTTTCTTCAAGGCCCAAGCACATTCAACCTCTTCTCTGAAGCCTTTTTTGATTTCATGCTCCCTCACCCTTAACAGAGATGTCCAATACAGGGGATCACAAAAGCAAAACCATTTTTTAGTGGTGTAAGATTGAAGCCCCAGTCTAAATGCAAAATCCATGCTCTTTTCCATGTAACAATTTAATTATACATCACCACCAAGTCTCTGGAGTAGACAGTAAAGCACACCAAGGAAGGGTCGGTCATTCTTTCTTCTAGCCATAGCTCTTCTGATCTCCATTCCTTCCCCTTTATCTTACAGTAACTCAGCAGCAGCAATACTTGGAATTTTCTCCTGAGGGTCAGCAAAAAAAGAAGACTGGGAAAGAAGGGAATGCTGTACAGGTAGGAGGTCCTGGTGCAGTTCTAGATACACTGTGGCCAATTCTGGAGGTGTCCTCAGGACAAATGCCTGGCCCTGGTGAAGTTGAATATTACCTTTTGAGTGATGTGCTGCAGGGCTGATCTTTCCCACTGTTACTGTCCAGGAAAGTGACTTCTGGACTCTAAATCTAGACTTCTTCTCCAGAATCTACTAGAATAATCCCAGTTTCTTTCTTTTTCTAATACTCTGTCCATCTCTAACTCCCATGGCCTACCTCAGCACCTATTTGATTTATTATTGTTTTGATTCTTCTGGTGGCTACAAGGCCAAGTGCCACACCTGGCACCCCTCCAGGGGCCATAATTTCCCAAGTGTGCACTGGCAGAAGATAGAACTGTATGAGAGGAGAGGATTGTTATGAAATTAATAAAAGAGGCTTGGAAGCTGGGTGTGCATGCCTGGAATCCCAGCAATTCAGGAGGCTGAGGCAGGAGGATTGCATGCTCAAAGCCAGCCTCAGCAACTTAGTGAGGCCCTCAGCAACTTAAAGAGACCCTGTTTCTAAATAAAAATAAAAGGGCTGGGCTTGGGGTTGTGGCTCAGAGATAGAGCGCTTGCCTAGCATGCATGAGGCACTGGGTTTGATCCTCAGCACCACATAAAAACAAAATAAATGTATTTTAAAAAAATAAAAGGGCTGGACATGTGGCTCAGTGGTTAAACACCTGTGAGTTCAATCCATAGTGATAAAAACAAACAAAAAACATGGAGAAAAAAGAGGCTTGGGAAACATGTAATCTCTAGGGTAATCTTTAGTCAGGGTTCTCAGCATGTGCTTCATGGCCATCAGTGTCAGAATTGCACAGGTAATTTGTTAAAAATAGAGAATCTAGCTGGGCATGGTAGCAGATGCCTATAATGCTAGTGATTGGGGAGGCTGAGACAGGAGGACTCCAAGTTTGAGGCCAGCTTCAGCAACTTAGTGAGACCCTATCTCAAAATAAAAAAATGAAAAGGGCCTGGAGTATAGTTCAGTGTTAGAGCAACCCTTGGTTCAATCTCCAGTACCAAAAAAACAAAGAACAAAAGGAAAAAGAGCCTCAGGCCCCAAGCCCAGACCTACTGAATCTGCATTTTTAACAAGCTCCCCAGATGATTAAATGCATTAAAATTAGGGACCCACTGTCTTTATCAACCCAAACTGCTTAAAGCCACATCTGAATCACTAGGGGAAACTCAGAAAATAATACTGAATCCTGGGTCCCACACCTGGTGGTTGTGATTCACTTGGTTTGGAGTAGGCCTGGGCATTTGAGAATTTTCAATTTTCCAGGTGATTTTAATATGCAGCCGTAGTTGTGAACCACTCGCTTGGAGCAAATGTGCCCTGTGCCCTAGATAGGAATTTCTCCATCTAAGGTTGTTTTACATACCTATATCTATATATAAATTTAAATTATGAAAAATGTCTACTAGACCTGAATGTAAAGCAACATCTTCTAGGCAGATGTGGGATTCTACTGGGGGTGGGGTGGGCTGACTAGTCTAATGGGGAAAATGATCACATCAAGTCACTCAGTTGCCTGATCACCCTCAAAGATGGCCCCAGCTACATCCCGGGCACAGCTAACCTGGCAGTGGCCATACTTAGCCCTGTGGCATTTGTCCCCTTCAAGTTTGATCCTCTTGGTTGGGCTCACTGAAGCTCTCTTAAGATTTGGTGGTTGATATTAAAACTGAAGATCCAAAGAGCTGACTTTTATTTTTCTGTTCACTTCCCTTCCCCCAAAGAAACAAGATTTTCCCAAAGTAGGCCCCAAGTTGATGGCTTCAGCTACATAAAAGAGCTTCAGATCCATTTATGTGCCTCTGTTGTGATTGATGAATAACCACCCATCCTCCTGTGACCAGGGTTGCTGCTTGTTGTCATAGTAGGTAAGCAATTGTATAAATTACCTCTCATCCAAGTCACAAAATATGTTTGCCAAAATGATTTCTTCAAAAATTGTAAAAGTGGAAATAGAGTGCACAGAGAGAAATTGAGTTTGCTCCAAGGGGCTATGAATGCACCATTAAGAAAGCCTTGAAAAGAGATTAGCAATCCATCTGGTGTGTTTGCACATCATTTAGTGCCATTTTGGGGCATTTCTGAAGCAATGGAAGTCACGGTAGGGAGGAGGAGGGGGAGGAGCCACTGGCCATTAAGATAATATACCAAGAAGCTGTGGTTATCATGGCATGCAGCGGGGGAGTGCACCACCACTTTTGACCTCAGTTCAGTGAGAATTGCAAAGTCTCCAAAGCTTAATAAATTTGATGCTTGGATTCCACTGCCAGGGGATTCGTTAAAGGATTGTCATAAGCTTCAGGCTGAGTTCTCTAAACAAAACAACTCCTGTATGTCCTCAATTTTCTCTCTTACTCTCTGCAACCCCCTTGCCCACACACACCCTAATCAAAGCAAACTGCCAAATGGATGAACTTATACCTCTGATTTATCATTTTGTAAGCCAACTTAGGAAAGATCTTGGCTAAGTTTTTTGAAAAAAAATCCTTAGTTAAGTTTTTGGAAAAAAAATCCCACTCTTTAGGACAGTCTTAAGATATAATCAGTACATTGTGTACGAATCCTGTTTTAACATAGTTACCTTTTATGTGAAATAATTCTTCTTTAGCAGACAGTATATCTTCTATGTAGTAAGATAGACTACACTTTCAACCATTTCATCATGAAAGTTGAATACCTTGTCTAAAAAGCTAAAAGCTGGACCACTAGAGCTGTTTCCCAAAATGACAGAAGATGTCAAAGATCATGCAGAGTAAATCAAAGCAATCATTCACAATGAAAATGCATATTTCCTGGCAGTAGAAAAATACTCTGAATGAAACAGGGAATTAAGGCCCCAGAGATATGCGACATCACTGAGAAATATGGAATGTGTTCAATAGTTCTTAATCCAGAGTTCAGCTACCTTGCCTTATTCTCCTATTTGATCAGAATGGGAAAGTTGTTATCAGTTTCAGAGAGATTTCACAACGATATGTGAAATCCATGACAGAAGGGAGTTTTATCTATTGTGTTCATTGGTGTATCTCCATTTTATAGACAAGTGTCTGACATATAGTAAGTGTTCAATAAATATGTTCTGTTCTTATTAACTGGAAAGCAATCTCAGTTCTAACAGCAGAAGACTGCTTTAGCATCTGCTCATTTATTCCTAATGCCAACAGAGAAAGGTAGATGACTCCTCCAACCCTATTCTGGGTCCTCTGATCTTGTCCCACTTTCTTGTCTACTTCTGCTATAAATTCAGGTTGTGTGGTTAGGTTGTGTGTTAGAACTTTGTATATAAGTCCTAAAGTGGCCACCATGATGAGATAGCATAGAGTGGGAGACATGGTTTAGGTACAACAGTTACTAAGAGAGCAGATGGAGTGGAACGACAGTCTGTACCCCAGGAGAACTCACAACCCTGACAGGCACCATGCTTCTAACCCCTTCCCTGGCCACCAGAACAAGAGTTTCTCAGCTCCCACTCTAGGCAGGATCCACATGACACTGAGAACCAGAGCCCAAATAATTGTAATCTATCAGAAAGAAGCCAGTTAATATATTGGGTGAAGACACTGTCAGTCCATTTCATTTATTTAGATGATTCTAGATGGTAAAGAAGATTTCTTCTGAGAACACTGCCTGTCAAGAACAACCTAGCCATTTATTGACCAGAAATGAATTTGACAAGCATAAAAACATAGGAATGATTTAGAAAATGATTTCTATAACCTAAAAACTTTAAAGATGGCAAACCAATAACAAAATACCAAATTTGGGGACTGAGAAGGCCGCCATAATTCCATGACTCTAAAAAGTTGTTTTCTTTAAAAAATATCTTCTCTACCTATCAACCCTATCTGAAACCATAGTTTTATTACATATAAATATTGTCAGGTTTCTTTTTTTGGTGTTTTTTTTTAACTAGGTATTGAAACTAGGAGTGCCACATCCCCAGCCCTTTTTATTTTTTATTTTGAGACAGGCTCTTGCTAAATTGCTTAAGGCCTCTCTAGGTTGCTGAGGCTGGCCTTGCACTTGTGATCCTCCTGCCTCAGCCTCCTGAGTCACTGGGATTACAGGCATTCACCACAACACCTGGCAATATTGTATTTTAAAAATATATATTTATCATCTTAATTACGTGAGTAGTTCATGTTCATAATAGAAAAATGAATACAGAATAAGCAAAACAAAATATTAAAACAGTTTGCAATTGTATTAATCAGAGATAACCACTGGAAACCAAAATGTGTGTATTTCCCAATCAAATAATATATAGATAGAAAGACATTTTATGTATGCACATGCATATAAAATGCATACAGTCCCCAAACATCCTATTAAAGAAACTGCCTTTTTGCCTTAATGATACATTGTCAACTTATTTCCATATCAACCAATACATCATACTGAGATGATTTCTTATGAACTTTCCCATCCTTATAATTCTAGAATTATTATTTTATATCCAGTTCTCAAAGCTATTGTATTAAAAATACATTCATGAATCCAGTCACGATCCATTAGACATTTGTGTACCCTGGGGAAGTACATACTTCTTATTTACTATTTATTAAATCTGCCAATTATATATCAGGCATTGCGCCATTGGTGTATTGCAAATGTTCTCTCATGACAACCCTGTAATAGGTGCTGTTGTTTCAGTTAGATGAATAAACTGAGCGGCAGGCTTAGAGAGGTATTCAAACCATCCTCATGGCTGGAAAGTGGAGGGGCTCGAAGTTGCAGATACATCTGCCTAAATTTCAAAAACACTCTTGTCTCTGAGAGAACAGTCTGGGAGTTGAGCTGCAGCAGATTAGAGAATGGGCTGGAACAAAGTGGGTGGGGACCACAAGAACAGCAAAGAATTTCAACTCGTGTGATATAAATAATAAGTCCCATGAGCTGTGAAAAATTGGAAGGATCCCTATTGGCTGGAGTAGTCACCGAAAACTTCATGGGAAGGTGGAATCAGAGATAGATCTTGAAAGATAAGCAAGGAAGGCACTCTGTATGGGACAGGAGACCAGCAAGGACAAAGGATTGGTGAAGGAAATTTAACATTGAATGGGCCTACTAAGGAGATTAGTTTTTTGAAATGGAAGGGTTTGTCCTGGCACAGAGTGTGGCTGAATGGGGATGGCTGCTTGCGTGTATGTTCCTGTACAATGTCAATGAGAGTCACTGATATTCTGACAATACTTGAGAAGCCAAGATATGTAGAACATTCTGTTTCCATATGGTTAGTTAGTTATGAATTCCAGAACTTGGAAACCTTGCAACCTTTGGAAAGAACCAGACTACATATTAAGGGATTAAAGTTTAAAATGTCATTTTCCATTTCTGTCCAAATGAGGTTGAGACATTTTTGATGAAAAAAATTGTTTTCCATGACTAGTTCCTCGCACGGTATCTCCATGGCTTGGATCACAAGTTTACTTGATGGTAGCCAGTAAATGCTGAGATTAAAATCATCTCCAATCACATGGATTTTCAACATCAAAGACAAAAGTTGTGTTTCATAGTTGAGCATGATTCTTAAATCTTTGCTTCTGATTATTTGATAACGCTGTCTCTTTTAAGCAGACTTCCTCCCTAGTTCCATTTATCATTCATGTCTGACCCAGCCTTCAAAAAGTAACTGTCTTTTGAACATGCTGTTTGGATAAAAACCAGTTTCCTGAATTTTTTGTGCAGGTAGAGTCTGTTTCCATGCATTTTTGTCTGCTTTGGCTGAAGTTGTTTTTTTTTTTTTTCCCCTTATATTGGGTGCGGGGGGAGTCTTTTGGTTTCTGGGTTGTTTTTTTTTTTCTTCTTTCAACCAATTGTTTTGACTACAAGTAGATCTAGCTTGAAGATAAGCAATAACACTTGTGTTTGTTCCATTTTAACTACCCAACAGTGGTGAATGGTTCAAAAGTCATCAATAAGAGGTTGGCTTTAATTTTATAGTTTTCTTTTGAAACTACAGCAAACACAGCATTAGTTATGTGAGGCCCAGTCTGTATTGTTTGACTTGGATGAAGGTGAGAGGCTCTTCTTTGAAGACTTTGAAAACTGGCACTTCTCCAGTTGCCATTAGCTGTTACTGATCAGAGTTGGCACTTATTAATAAAGGGGAAGAGAGAAAGAATGTGAACCCTTGGGCTCTCTAAGAAGATGGAAGGATTGGTTTGAGAGATTCACAAGGTGACCCAGCCCACACTGAGGATTACTTTGGCCAAATGGCATGGCCTGCAATTAATCCTCACTGTCTTCAGATGTGCAATAGTGAGTAATCTGCTGGATTAAGATTAATCCTGTTTTGTAGAAATGGACAGTACAGAGACTCCACCCAGATCTCACATAACATGCTAGCTCTGGAGCTCAGCATGGTCTGTCTTCCTGTAATAATTCTTAGCTACAGAACATTCCACCAAGTTCAGATAAGTTTTAAAATCAGTTGTTGAGGAAGAACAGAAGTGTGTCTATCTCAAGATCAGTCTTAGGGATCATACACCAACTGCCCTTGACACGAATCTTTCCATTTCATACAAGCAATGCTCTAAGAACTTGACTTTTCTTATCAACTCAAGTAGGTGATTCTATAATCTAGGAGTTAGAAGATCTGAAATTGAGTTTCAACCCTCATTAGCAGTTTGATCCCAGCTGAGCTAGTTGTTCCAATTTTCTAAATTTTCATTTTCTCATCTCCATAGTGAGAATCTACATATCTGCCCTGCCTATCTGACAGTACTGCTATGAGAACCAAATAAGATCATACACATCAAAGTATTTTGGAAACCATATTTTATAAAAGTGTAAGAGATTATTATGATTGCTTTCTTTATTAGGGATGTTATGGGTTTGTCAATGAATCCTAAATAATAAATTTCTAATACAAAAATATTTTTGTAAAAATGGAACCAAGCTAATTTGGAGCACTGTGAACATTTAGAAATTTGGACAGCTAACTTGGGCATAGCATCTATTCTGGTGCTCTTTGTTCCCAATAGCTCATTTGAGGTAAACCAATAAAACAGGATACTTTGTACTTTAGGAGCTTCTGAATACCCAATCTGGCAGATGGGCCCCAGCTGTGAGTGACAATGGGACCCTTGAAGCATTGCCAAAGGCCTACCACCCAGATGTTCTGTACATCTGTTCCATGTTTACAAAACCCTACACTTTTCAGAAACTACCTGAGACACTTTAAGATGTTATTTACTGCAGTGGCAGAGGAAACAAGCTCAAATCAAAGGGAGAAGGATGCTTTTGGGGCTGGAGGTCCAGAGTAGGGTTTGAAAATTGGAGAGTCAAACAACAAATCCCTGTTCTGTGTATGTGGTAGTGAAAGGAGCAGGAAGCACACAGGTCTGAAAGTCGACAAGGGTCACTAGGATGGGCCTCATGAAAACATCTCACATATACTACCATTTGAAGATCCAAGTGAACTAATTAAATACATATTTCCTGTAAAATACAATCAATCTTTGGGAGGATGGTGTCCTATCAACTACTTCCACCTTAGTATGAATGTCTTCAGTTAATCCTGAATTGTGTTCTCTTAGCTGGGATCTATTACAATGTGCAAATAATTTTTTTATTGAATTTACCTTTAGATTTAGATTGAGTTAAACCTTTTGAGTTTAGTGGACTTTGGGAACACAAGTGTACACTCCAAATGGATATCTAAATTATCCTCCAAATGGATAATCAGAGGGGCATCATATATTTCCCATGGATGAGATAAAGAAGGGCCACCAGGAAGAAGAATCAAAGTACAAAAATCAAGGATGAAGGAAACTTAAAAACATATGATAGGTTGTCAGCTGTCCTTGCAGGCCAGTTCAAATAATAAAAGCCCAAACCTCTAGTATGCAAGCTGAGGATAGCCCATGCCTAATCTAGGGAGATGGTAGTGAGACTGAAGATTAGTTTGACTTCAAGGAAAATGGAGTGGAAAGGGAGGAATAGATGCCATGCACATGATGGCACCGAGTCACTCATGACAAACTAAGCCGTAAAGGTTTCAAAACACCCTTCATTTAGCTTGAGCTACAGGCACAGCACAGGATTAGGTCAGTCTGGCTTGAGCTCACTGAGCCATGGCTAACTGTCCATCAGCAGAGCAATGCTTCATCCTTTGACCGAGACAGCACAAGCTCACCAGGGCAAATGAAGTCTCTAAGGTGAATACAGATTTTCTTTAAAGAATGAGAGTTTTGCAGGAGCCTCAACAGATGAATATCCTTTAGAGCAAATTTCATAGGCAAAATTCATATTTGTACATAAAAAAATAGATGGAGTAGTGGGTAGTCGAGGTGTAGATGGACCTATAGATGTATGATAAAACAAGCGTAGTCAAATATTTGTGGCAAAATCTTAGTGATAAATGTATGGATGTTCACTGTAAAAAAGATTTCAAGGTTACTGTTTACATGTTTTATAATAGAATATTGGTGGAAGAGTCTCCCTCAGAAAATATCCATATTTGCAAAACTGATCATTTGGTAATTTTTTTACAGAAAAAGGATTTTGCTGATGAATCTTGAAAGAAGTCTGTCAATTTTGAGGTGCATATTTCCAGGGAACATAAAAAAAGTAGACATGTTCAAAATTTCATTGAAAATGCAGCCAGGTTATAATGATTTGTAATTATAATTTCCAAAATAATCTCAAGAGAGAAATTTTTCTCTCCATTTAAAATGCCTATTAAATTCTGCTTAAATGTGTGTGTTAAATTCTGTTCAGTTAACATGATTTGTTCAACAAAAAATGGACTGCTACAAATTTGATTTAAAGTGGATCAAAAAGAGATCATGCGTACAGATCCCTTTATGAGGGAAGAAGAGTGAATGATCAAAAGCAAACCCACATGCGGGACATGGTGGTGCTCACATATAATCCCAGTGACTTGGGAGACTGAAGCAGGAGGATGACAAGTTTAAAGCCAGCCTCAGCAACTTAGTGAGGGCCTCAGCAACTTCTTATTGAGACCTTGTCTCTAAATAAAATACAAAAAGGACTGGGATGTGGCTCAGTGGTTAAGCACCCATGGGTTCAGTTCCTAATACAAAAAAAAAAAAAATAGGTGAGGAGACCTCTCTTAAGTATGGGGTGAGAGGGTGGTCATTTAGCTTCACAATTCTGGGATCGGTCTGTAGAATTGGATTACCCCCTTCCTGCTGCTTCTTAAAATGTTTTATTAGTGTATTATCATTGTACATATCAGTGGGGTTCATTTTGACATAATCATATATTTATGGAATATAATTTGTTTCCTTTCAGTTCCCAGGACTTCCCCTTTCCCTCCCTCCCTCCTTTTCCCTGTTCCCCTTCCTCTACTCTACTGATCCTCCTTCTATTTAGTTATTATTTTTAATTGTTGCTTTTTTTATTTTTAAAATATTTTTTAATTGTAGAAGGGCACAACACCTTTATTTTTTTATATGTGGTGCTGAGGATCAAACCCAGTGTCTCACACATGCTCTACCACTGAATCACAATCCAACCCTTAATTGATGCTTTATAGCTATACATGAAAGTAGAATTCACTGTGGCATATTCATATATGTATATAGTATAATTGGGTTATTTTCTTTTTGGGGGTGTACCAGGGATTGAACCCAGGAGTACTCAACCACTGAGTGTTGAGATGGAGTACTCAACACTCAGTGGTTGAGTACTCCTGGGTTCAATTTTGAGATGGGGTCTTGCTTAGTTGCTTAGAGTCTCACTAAGTTGCTGAGGCTGGCTATGAACGTGTGATCCTCCTGCCTCAGCCTCCCAAGTTGCTGGGATCACAGGTGTGCACCACCACCACTGGCAATTGGTCACTTTCATTCCACAGTTTCTGCTGCTTTTGATGAATATTAGAGACAAGAGAAGTATAGTCTTGGTTCACCCTCTCTTGCTTGGAATAACTACATAGTGATCCATCATGGCCAGCAAAGTGCCTTTCTCTTTGTTTTGCTCCCCATTTCAATTCTGAGGGGTTGCTTAGCTGTTATAATTCCCATTTCACAGATGTGGATGCAGAGGCTCAAGGAGAGACAGAGAGTAAATGGCCGAAGCCACACACTTGCATTGTCTGGCATGTAATCACGGTCTCTATGGAGACAGGACCTGAATTGTGCTGGTGATTACTTCCAATCCTCTGATGAGGTGGTCCTCTGATGAGGCGTGAGGTTTCTAGCTATTCAGGCATTGGATTCAATATTCCTCAACATAGTTGGTGCCTTTGGGTATGAACTTTGGTGCTTGACTTTTATTCTTAGAAATTGCTCTTGGAGGGTATATTTACACTTGCTCTAAGTAGCTATAACCTTCATTTCTGCTTTTCCTGGCCTGCTGCCTGTGTGGCAGGGCAGAGCCATGGGGTTGCTATAAGACCGGAAAGTTTGTGTGTATTAGGACTTTCAGCTATTCGAAGGCAGAGGATTTCTAAAGAGGCCTTGTTCTAATCATCAGTACCTGGTAGGCCCAGAGTGTCTTTGTGAGATAGAGCTTTACTTTTCCCTACAGGATTTGGTAAGCAAAGGACAGGATGTGGTATCTTTAGAGTGATCTAGTCATCAAACTGTAGCTAGGACACCTGTTCCCTAAGTTTTCATACTCAGCATCATGAGAAAGATACCTCTCTTTCTATTCAAACACAGGGATGCAAACATGTTGGGAATGTCACAATGGCAGGGAAAATTCTGCCTTTTAATCCAAAGGGATGTTTGGAGATGAGTGATCAGAGTCTGTTTTCCACTCTCTTGGCTGATTTCATAAAGGAAAAGAGGGAGGAGGAAAAGTCTGTCAGGATTTCTCAAATGAAAAACACATCCACACTGACAGAAATCTTAGACTGTTTTCTATTAAGTAATCTGATTATGGTAACAATTATATTTTTGAATTTATCATCATGTTTATAAAACGATACTCCAGAAAAGATTCTAAGGGGAGATTTTGTGAACTAATTCCTCTCACTCAGCTCCCTTTGTGAATGCCTTAGTAAGTGACCTTAGTCATATTGTGGCTGTTCCTTGCTAAACTTTGATGGGGAGATTTTACAATTTCTATAAATCAGAGGAGAGGGTCGTCCTCTATTTTCCAATTTGTGACATTAGTGTTTTCTATTTATTAAGTTCTCCATGCCACCTAGTGTTTATCTGAAGAAATACCAGTTTCTTAGGAAGTCACCCAATCCTGTGCAGGACTTCAAATTCATATGGAAATTCAGACATGTTCCATGGGACACCCTAATTAAATAAAAAGTTTGCAATGATTTTCATAATTTCAAAATTAAACATCAACACATATGACTGAATTCTTCTCCCAAAAGAAAACTTTGGCTTTTTTCTTCTCCAGGATATACTGGCATCAAAGAATTTTAGAATGGTCATGGAAAAAGGGACTTTCCAGATTATTAGGCCACACCCCAAACCACTGTTGTGCCAGGAAACCCTGGGCCTTCATCTTTGGTTTTATTTATTTATTTGTTCATTCATTCATTCATCTGAAGTATCTAAAATACATGGCTAGATTGCCAGAAGAGGCCTGAAATCTTTCTGTTTACCTTGTGCAGCTGCAGCATATATCAGGAAGCAGTAGGCAGAGGAAACCCAAAAAAGAAAGGACTTACTTTAGCTCAGACAGATGCTGGCCCAGCAGCAGAATCCAGGTCCTGAAACAGAGATCTAGCTGGAAAGGCTTGATTGAATTCCTCCTCCTCTTTCCTATCTGCCTCCAAAAACAACAAACCCTAATAAACAATGCCCATTATATGTGCAACAACAAAGTCATTCTTTGAAAACTCTGTCTTCTATCATTTGCCTTCAGTAATTACAAGGCCTTCTAAATGCTCCCAAAAGCCAAGTGAGGACTGGAGAGGGTATGGGGGTGGGGAACAGAGTGTAGGAACTAAGTCTAGGTTTCCAAAAGGACCCTGGCAATCCTGCAGTGGCCCTTTCTTTGGGTTTACGGAAAATAATGCTTGTCATAATTCTGGCAAACACATGCCTTGTATTTTATACAACAGTCCCAATTTCAAATAGTTTCCTTTGTCGTTCATGTAAGCACACAGCCTGGTCACATCCTGAGTTATGATTTTTTTTTCTTTTTTGAGCAGGGTGTTTGGAAAATATTCTCACCATTTTGTTAGGGCCAAGGTCTCATAAGGTGCAGTTCTGTTTCTGTCACCCTTTGGCAAAATTACACACTTATTGTTGTCACTTGTTACAGGGCCTATGGGTTGCTGGTAGGGTTAGGATTTTGGAATTCAGCTGGAGGCAAGAAGAGTTGGCAACCTTGATGTACACATTTGGAATCTATAAAGTACATTCACTTTGGATCTTAATTTTGTTTTTTTCTGTGTCTGCTGATCTGGGAAATCCACAAATCTTAATGCAACAGACAAAATACCATCAGCATGATCTTATTGAGATCCATTTGTTGCGAGACAGGAAGCCAGTCATCAGAAGTGTCTCCATGCAAGGTCCTCCAGGATATTGCCAGGGGATGGAAGCAACATTTGACAGGCACTGGATGGCTTGTCAATTCTGCAGAGAAAGGCCAACATTCCTATTGACCACATGACATATTCAATGTCTTAACTGGAAGTATCACCATAATATGGAGCCCTCAGATACTAGCTACCTCTCAGTTTTGTTAGAGGTACTAGAGATGGGGGAGACGGGCCAACTGGAGGGGAGATGGTGCTGGCAATGATGAGGAAAAGACAAGGAAAGAGAAAGGACTGGAGGAAGGAGCCAGAAGCAAAATGGGGCAGAGGAAAGGCATGTTGGGTACTAGAGCACCAAGTCAATATTAGAGAAACTTCTAATGGAAGCCTCAGATACAGGGCAGATGGAAGCAAGATGGGGCAGGAGGTAAGTATCAGCGGGGCCTCCCAGGCCTTCAAGTCACACCCTGACACAAGTTTCCCTAACACAATCTAAGACAAAAAAATGAGATAATCTTATGTTAAATACTCTGATTTCTTTGAGCCACATCACCATCATCCTCTGCCTCACTCTCCCTCTTTCTCTCCTTTATGAATCTTGTTGTTGCCCTTATTTCTGCCTTATCATCGATTAGCATGTCCCCTCCTTATACCTATTCACCTCTTTTCTGTCTTTCATCTGGCAACTCCACATTTTCTGTCCCATGAAGTATCCAGTAGCCACTCCCTTATTGCCCTGGGATCAGGTGTGCCAGAGGCCCTGATTGTTGCCTCTTCTTGAATTCCCCTTTCCTGAGGTCACCATACCTACCTTAGACAGCATGCCTTCCCTAAAGATAGCTCATTCTGTTGAGTACATGTGGCTTTAGTGGGGCCCAGTCTTTTGAGTCATGGGAGAATCAGGCAGGTAGGGGTTCAGGCCTCCCACTTTGGCAGGAACAAGTCTCACAGATCCCCAAGCCAGGGTTTTTGGCAGCTTCTTGATTAACTGTGTAGGCTCCATGCCCTATGTGGAATGGAGGTCTTGCTGAGGGACCCTGTTATTGGCTGCCTGCTCTGAACCAAGTGGCATCAAAATAAAAATCAGAATATTCTAAACTACTGTTGTTTTTAAAATACTGTGAAGATTAAAAACCCCTTAAATTTCTCCTTCCTGCTCCTAACTTCAGTGGCAGGGATAGAAAGATAGATCCCTTTAGTTTCTCTGCTCCATTACATTGACAAAATGGTTTTACCTAATGTTGCCTTCAATTTATCTGAGGAAAGGAGTATATCCAACTCTGCAACTATCTCTTATTAGCACAGAACATTCAAGGAAAAATATGTTGAAAGTAGATTTTCACACCATTGGGAACAAGTAAGTCAAAAATAGAAATACTTGAAATATTCCAAATGTTGACCACCAGAATCACTGTCCTAGTCTATGACACTCTGTCCTCTAAAGTCAGGAACAAAGGAAAGAGAGCAATTAGATGGGAGGCTTGCTTGGGCATAAGGATTCGGCTGACTGTGCTTGTAAAGCTAAAAGGGTAGGCAGGGGCCATTGAATAGGGCCCAGATCTGCAGCCCTTATTCAGCAGTCTCCATTCAGCCGGTCTCCAGCTCACAGGGGTGGGGGAAGTCCCTGACAGCTGCACTTTGCAACTAGGGAATAAAGCTTCAGGGCTTTGATCTTTTCTTCTTGTCCCTTCATATTTAATCTTGTGTTTCCAGTTTCCTTCTTCATTGCATATTTGACAAACCCAACTACTTCTAAATCTAGAGAATCCTGTAAATAACATACTGTGTTTACTCTTCCAAACCCAAAAAGCTTGGGCCCATTTGGCCTCTGCGGTTTGCAAAAATTGGCCCCAGAGGAATAGCTACATGTGTAAAAGTCATATAATCATTGACTTACGCTGAAAGAGGCTGTTGAGATAATCTAATTTAGCCTCATCATTTTATAGATGAGGAAACCACTACCCAGAGAGGATGGAAGGCATGGGAAATGTCACAGGCTGAGAGACCCCAAACCTCCTAACTCCCAATCCAGCTTATTTGATGGCACTAACTCCAAGGTTAGCAGGTTGAAATCCATGTCTGATTATGGCTGAAGTGTATTTAATGGGCCACTGTCATGAAGTGGGCTTTTAGGGGTGCATGTGTATGTGTACACATGTCAATGGATATGTAACCTCCACTTAGAATCTGTATTAGATTTGCAGTGTGACAAAAATACCAAACAAGAACAACTTAGAGGAGGAAACATTTATTTCGGGCTCTCAGTTTCAGAGGTCTCAGTTCACAGTTGGCCAACTCTTTTGCTCTGAGCCCAGAGTGAGGCAGCACATCATAGTGGGAGGACGTGGAGGAGAAAACCATCTCAGGACATCCAGGAAGCACAGAGAGAAGGGAAAGGGGTTGCAGTGCAGATGCATCCTTCCAGGGCATGCCCCCAGTGACCCATCTCCTCCAGCCATACCCCACCTGCCTACAATTAAACTAGGATGGACTGATAAGTTTAAAGCACACAATCCAGTCATTTTACCTCTGAACATTTCTTTATTAACACAGATTTGGGGGGAGGGCACCTCACATCCAAACCATTACAGGATCCAAAGAGAAGACATCAGAACTCTGCATGGATTAGTGACTTATGAATACCCAGCCAAAACCCATGGGCATTGTGACTTACTTACATGAGACTTTGGCAAGAGAGAAGTATCATCTCTGTCCAAAAGCTATTGCTGACACACTTTGGGGATAAAGACACAGGATATTCTCTGGGCAGGCCACCCAAAGCCCATAGCTGTTGTTATCTGTGCTGCCCACCAGAAAGGCAACATTACCACCACAAATGGTGGTAATGTTTTTATCTGATATCAGCTCTCTCTCTCTGCTATCTCCCCCAGATCCCCCACATATCTCACTCACTGTCAGCCTAAGATAGGGGGAGCTCGCACACAGTCTTGGGTCTGGCCTTTGTTCTGGGACAATCTTATGCCAGCCCAGCTCTCCTTTACTTTTTCCTGTATTCTTCAAGTCCTCCCTCCTTCTCAGTCCAACCTTCCCTGCAAGTACATGTCCTGTAATTGCCTATTATGAACAGTGAGGTACAGGTGATTTTATCAGCACTAAGCACATGGTACCTCAATTCTCAAGTCCTTCCCTTAAGAGAGGATCATTCAGAGTCTTAAGTTACCTACTAGCAAAAATCTTGTTCATCAAAGTTGATTCACGTGATCCCTTTCTCTTTTTTTGTAATACCTTTATTTATTTATTTATTTTTATGTGGTGCTGAGGATAAAACTCAGGGCCTTCCATGTGCTAGGCAAGTGCTTTACCTCTGAGGCACAACCCCAGCACCTCCCCCCGCCGCCCCCCCCCCACCCCGCGATCTCCTTCTTGACTTATAGCAGCATCTAACTTTGGGGCATCTGATCTTACTCAACATGACCAATCCACAATGGATGGTTAACCCCTTAGAGACAGCAGTTGCCATACAGTACTATATAAACCATGGAATCATAAACATATATTCATACCAGAAACCAAAGTGTTGTAATGTATGCACTCTGTCAGTATTTTCTTATTCACTCATGCATTCATTCAACACACATGTTCATGTCACATAGATAGATCCTTGAAGACTCAGTTCAAAAGGTACTACTGCTTCAGAGAGGTCTTCCCTGACTCCCTAAAGAATCCATCAACCATTAGGCCCTACCATTACATGACCCTTCTGTTTCCTTCATAACATTTATCATAATCAAAAACTACCTTATAATCAAGTTAGTAGCTTTCCCCTCCAACTAGGTTGTAAGCTCCATGGGAACAGAAGCCTTGCCTGTCTTACCCGAGTCTGTATCCCAGTACCTATGAATTCCCTCATGATCCCTAGAGATTGGGATATAGGGAACAAGCAATATTGATTAAAGGCTGTGGACCAGCTTTAAAAAAATAAGGAGTGTTCTGGGCTGGGGTTGTGGCTGGGTGATAGAGCACTTACCTAGTACATGCAAGGCGCTGGGTTCAATCCTCAGCACCACATAAAAATAAATAAATAAACAAAATAAATGTATTGTGTCCATCTACAACTAAAAAAATTTTTTAAAATACTAGCAAACTGAATTCAATAGCACATTAAAAGGATTACAGTAAATCCCCCTTTATCTTCAATTTCATATTCTATAGTTGTAGTCCCATTAAATGTAGCCTGAAAATATTTATTTAAAAATTCCAGAAATCAATAATTCATAAGTATTAAATTGTATACTGTTCTAAGTAATGTGATGCAATTTCATGTCATTCTGCTCCATACCACTCAGGACATGAACCATTCTTTTGCCCAGTGTATCCACTGTATAAGCTACCAGGTGTCTGTTAGTCACTTAGTAGCCATCTCAGTTACCAACTGTCATGGTCTCATAATGCTTGTGTTCAAGTAACTTGTACTTTATTTTATAATGACCCCCAAATATAAGTGTAGTAATACAGATATGCCAAAGAGAACTCAGAAAGTGCTTCCTTTAAGTGGAAAGATGAAGGTTACCTATCATCTTAGTAAAGAAAGAAAAAAATCAAATGCTGAGGTTGCTAAGATCTAAAATAAGAATGATCCAGGGGTACAGTGGCACATGCCTCTAATCCCAGAAACTTGGGAGGCCGAGCCAGGGGCATCACAAGTTCAAGGCCAGCCTGGACAACTTAGTGAGACTCTCAGCAGTTTAGCAAGAGCTTGTCTCAAATTTTAAACATTTAAAGAAGGACTGAGGATGTAACTCAGTGGTAATGTGCCCATGGGTTCAATACCCAGTGCCAATAAATAAGTGAACAAATAAATAAGTAAATAAGAATGAATCTTACATCTATGAAATTGTGTAGAAGGAAAAAGAAATTCATGCAGGTTTTGCTGTTGTTTTTCAAAATGCATAAGTTACAGCCACAGTGCATGGTATGTGCCTAATTAAAATGAAAGAGCCATTAAATCATAGAGTTTGATACTATCCACAGTTTCAGGAATTACTGAGGATCTTGAGGCATATCCACTGTGGACAAGGTCAGACTATTGTATATGCCACAACCAAGTTGGAAATATACCGGGAATGCAAAGATGTCTCAGTAGATGAAAATTAATCAGTGCAAATACAAAATATTAACATAATGAAGAACAGAAACCACATGATTACCTCAATTGATGCAGAAAAAGCATTTGACAAAATGCAACATTCTTTCATGCTAATAACGCCCAAAAAACTAGGAACAGAAGGAAACTGCCTCAATATAATAAAGGTCATATATGAAAAGCCCACAACTAATGTCATACTCAATAGTTAAAGAGGAAGACTTTTTGTCTAAGACCAGGAGTAAGAAAAGGATGCCCACTCTCACCACTGCTATTCAGCATAGTACAGGAAGTCCTAGCCAGAGTAATTAGGCAAGAAAAAGAAATGGAAATGCATACAAATTGGAAAGCAAGAAGTAAAATTATCTGTTTGCAGATGACATAATCTCACATTTAGAAAACCCTAAAGATTCACCAAATATCTGCTAAATTAATAAACTCATTCCGCACTCAAAAATTAGTTGTGTTTCTTTTGTAGCAGTGGCAACAAATGCAAAAGTTGACAAGTGATACTATATGAACTCTAAAACTAAAAAGCTGCTGCACAGCAAAAGAAACAAGGGTGAAGAGATAGCTTATGGAATAGGAGAAAATATTTGTAAACCATGAATCTAATAAAGGGTTAATTTCCAAAATACACAAGGAACTCCTACAACTCAATAGCAAAAAAATAATAATTATAATAAATAACCCAATTAAAAATGAGGAAAGAACTTAAATAGACATTTCTCTAAAGAACACATACATCCAAATGGTCAACAGGAATAGGAAAAGATGCTCAACATCACTAAATACCAGAGAAATGCAAATCAAAACCAAAATGAGCTCTCACCTTATACATGCTAGGAGATCTGTTATCAAAAGACCAAAAGATAGCAAGTCTTGGCAAGGATGTGATGAAATGAGAATCCTTGTACACTGTTGGTGGGAATGCAAAATGGTGCAGCTATTATGAAAAACAGCATGAAGTTTCCTCAAAAAAATAAATAAATAAAAATAGAACTATATGAACCAGTGATCCTACTACTGGGTAAATATCCAAAAGAATTCAAAATAGGATCTCAAAGAGATACCTGCATATCCATGCTTATTGCAACATTATTCACAATAGCCAAGAGGTGAAAACAACCCAAATATTCATTGATAGATGAATGGATTTTTAAAAGATGATATATGCCAGGCATGGTGGTGCACACTTGTATTCTCAGCAGTTTGGGAGGCTGAGACAGGAGGATCTCAAGTTCAAAGCCAGCCTCAGCAACTTAGCAGGGCCCTAAGCAACTCAACAAGACCCTGTCTCTAAGTGAAATATAAAAAGGCTGGGTATGTGGCTCAGTGGTTCAATCCCTGGTACAAAACAAAAAATGGGGTGGGAAGTGATATATACATACAATGGAATATTATTCAGCTTTAAAAAAAGAAGCAAATCTTGCCATATACAGCAACATCATGCTAAGAAAAATATACCAGTCACAAAAAAAGACAAATAATCTGTGATTCCACTTATATGAGTTATCTAAAATTGTCAAAATCACACAACAAAAGGAAAGTATAACTGTGGGACCCAACCCAAACAACTATAGAGGAGGCAAAGTTTATTTGAAGGCTTATGGTTTCAGAGGTCTCAGTCCACAGATAGCAGGCTTCATTCCTGAGGATTCAAGATGAGGCTGAACATCACAGCAGAAGAGTATGGCAGAGGGAACAGCTCACATAGTGATGCAAAAACAGAAAGAGGGACTCCACTCTCCAGATACAAAATATATACCCTATAGGCATGCGCCCAATGAATCACTTCTTCCAGCCACACCCCACCTGCCTCCAGTCACCACTCAGTTAACCCCATCAGGGATTAATTCATGGATTAGGTTAAGGCTCTCATAACTCAATCATTCTCCTTTGAACCTTCTAACATTCTCTCGCACATGAGCTTTTGGTGAGCACCACATCTAAACCATAACAGTTACCAAAGGTTGAGTTGAGGAATGTGGGAAATTGATATTTAAAGGGAATAGAGTTTGCATTTTGCAAGATGAAAAACTTGTAGAGACCAATTGCACAATAGTATGAATATTTAACATTACTGAACTGTACATTTAAAAATGGTAAAATGGAAAGCTGGGGGTTATGGCTCAGTGGTAGAGCACTCCCCTTGCATGTGCAAGGCCCTGGGTTCAATCCTCACCACCACATAAAAATAAATAAATAAACAAATAAAGTTATTGTGTTAAAAAAAAAAAGATGGTAAATTTAACATCATGTGTTTGTAACTATAATTAAAACTAAAAAAAAAAAACAATTTGGAAAGGTATGGAGGTAAACTGGAGCAGGGAAGTCAAATAAGAAATATTTTTTCTTTCCCTTCTTTTGTGACAATGAAACCATTCTTAGGTACTACTTATGTAATGGAAATCATTTTTTAAAGCTTTAAAAAAACAAATCAAGAAGGGCCCGTTCCCTGGAGGTGTTAGGAGTCTAGTCAGAGGCAGAAGTCATACTGAGCCTACAGATTCCAAGAGAGATGTCTGCCCCACGTGCAGAGGGCATAGGGGAGAGGTGGCCTGTTCCTTCTGGGTCACCAGGAAAGAACCCACAGGAGGGGTGGCCATTGGGCAGCAGAGTGTAGAGTCAGGTAGATATTAGTCTAGGCCCTGGAACCAATCAGTCAAAACCTTATACTTTATTTCCAGAGTCTCAGCTACAATACATTCAAAACACACTTAGTTCAAATAATACCATGAAATATGAAGGGGGAAGAAGTTACTTAAAGACTTTTTGAAAACAGTTGATAAAATAACTAAATTTCTAGGGATGCAAAAGCCCTAAAGCTTATCATATGTATATACAAAATGATCTAAAACAGCTAACACAATGACTGCACAGAACTTCTTAGGAGATCTACTGAAGATCAAGAATGATTTTCTTTTATTTTAATTTCATTTTAGTTGTTTATAGGCCTTTATTTTATTCATTTATTTGTTTATATGTGGTGCTAAGAATCAAACCCAGTGCCTCACACATTTATTTGTTTATATGTGGTGCTAAGAATCAAACCCAGTGCCTCACACATGCAAGGCAAGCACTCTACCACTGAGCCACAGCCCCAGCCCCAGCCCAAGAAGAATGATTTTCAATCAGCATATTTTTTATGTCAGCATATATATCTACTGTGTTTGCAGTTGAGACATTCTCTTTAATTCTTCCAGTTTACATTGTTAATTTGCTCAGCAAACCATTTTTTCAGAGCTACAGCAAAAGAAGATTTTTAAAAATATCTTTATTTCTATTTATTTTTAGGGGGTGCAACCCTTTAATTTTAGCAATTCTCAGCTCTACAGTTATAAGATCACAAATCAATGTTGTGTGTTTTTTGCTTGTTTTTGTAATACCAGGGATTGAACCCAGGGCCTCATAGATGCTAGGTAAGTGCTCTCCTACTGTGCTACAGCAGCCTTTTAATTTATGCTGAGACAGAGTTTCATTAAGTTTTTTAGGCTGGCCTTGAACTTGGGATCCACTTGCCTCAGCCTCCCAAGTACCTCAGTGTTGTTTTAAGCAACAACGTTGTGGTGATGTGTTGCAGTAAAAATAGGAAATTAATAAAAAAGAGGTATTCCTCAAGGGTGGGTAGAAATACTCTCTATCAGGAAGTATTCACTCCTTTCTAAAAACTGTTAATAGATCATTTCCATGACTTTCCTCCCCAACATTTGAATCTGATGGGTGGTGGCTTACAGGCACATAATGTTGTTGGCAGGAAATAGCCAATATCTCTTATTCAGTTGGGAACTCAAGACCATGTCTCACCATTCCAGCTGAAGCTCTTTTACCCCAATCCCACCTGTACATGTTTTTTGAAATCATGGCACATCACATCAATTCTCTAATGCTTCCCCTCAAAATCATCCAATGGCTCCCCATCACCTACAGGCCAAAAATGAAACAATGGGTTCCATTCAAACATGTGGTCCCAATTGCCTTCTAGACTCACCTTTCACTCTTTCAAGTCCCCCTACAATATTTTTTTTAAGTTTTTCTAACAGCTTTGTTGAGTTATAATTTTTAAATTAATTAATTTATTTTAATTAGATATATATGATAGTGGAATGCATTTTGATTCATTATACACATTTGCACATAACATTTCATTTCCCTGATTGTACATGATGCAGTGTCACACCATATGTGCAGTCAGACATGTACCTATGGTAAAGATGTCCATCTCATTCCACCATCTTTCCTACCCCTATGTCCCGTTCCCACTCCTCACCCACTTTGCCCAACCACAGTTCCTCCATTTTTCCCATGTGCCCCCCCACACCCATTATGGATCAGCATCCACTTATCAGAGAGAATATTCCACCTTTGGTTTTTTGGGACTGGCTGACTTTGTTAAGCCTCCCTACATTTTATGTTCTGTGTACTTGGGAGGGGTTTCACCCTCTGGCCTGATCCTGCTCTGTGTGTTTGTGTACTGCCCTTGTTTCTCAGGCTGGCCTTCCTCTTGGCAATGGCCTACTTCCTTCTCCCCATTGCTGCATTAAGTTGAGACCCTGGATCCTTAAGTGGCTTGCTAGTTCCTCCCATGAGCCCTTTTTACACTTTCCCTCATTAACTGTTCACACATTCCTGTAGCACCCCAGAACATAAACACAACAAGGGCAGGGAAAATATTATGAATTTCTGAAAGATCCCTTTTGCCTTGCAGAACCACCATCTCTCCTACACACACACACACACACACACACACACACACACAGAGAGAGAGAGAGAGAGAGAGAGAGAGAGAGAGCCATGCACATGGGTACCAATATCCACATGTCATAAATGGTCTTTTTACTCTGCTAAGGAGAAAATATGATGGGATCCAGGATTATGGGGTGGAGAGGTATAGGTTCAGATATGTGCTCTAATACATACTAGCTGTGTGGCTTTAGGCAAGGTACTGTCCATCTCTGTGCTATAGATTACTAATTTGTAATATGGAAGAATAATAACACCTCTCTCAGGACTAATTAGTGTAATGAGATTATGTGTTCAAAGCCCTTTGAACAGGCATGGGCACAAATTAAGTATTATATACATAAGTTATTATTTTTATTAACATTTATTTTTAATATATAAGCCTTACCTACATGGGCTAGTCCCTTTACCTCTGTGGCCTTGGTTTCCTCATCTCACCATAACAGCCCTTACCTCTCAAGATTATCTCTAGAGTTAAACATTTTATTTTAAAATGTGAAAAAATGAGTTTTTATTTTTTATTTAAAATGTGTATCAAGTATTAGCCACATGTTAGGCTTTCCCAATCCTCTCTTGATTTTACTTTATTAGATGCCTATCAACACCCACTGTCCCCATCACCAAAATGATATCTCCTGCAATGAATGAAAATGAATATAAAGATGAACATTTTCAAATAAAAATACTCAATTTTCTAAATAGCGATCCTTTCTAAAGCCTTCTCTTACACTGTGCTCACAGTGGACCTATCCACATAAAAATACCCACTTTGTGAGCCCAAGGGTTTTTTGTTGTGTTATTGTGACTTTCCATCTGATTTGACATCAGGCTCAAATTTGAGGAAGGGTGGAAACTTTGTCAAGTTCAAGTCATCTCTGGGGCACCGCTGCTTTGCCTTGTTTTTAATGAGCCGGCGTCCTCCTTTTGAGCCAGAGTGAAGTGAACTTGGATCAGACCCTTAGTTCTGAAACAATGGGTCCTACCTTTGTTGAAGCCCAAAGAGCTTTTCTGTGCAAAGGCCAGTGTGTCTAACAAATGGCATTCCACACATTTTCTCCACCGAGGCTCCAGCCTCAGCGGGACTCCACTGCATTCTTGGCAGCCAGGCTCCTCTCTTCTGGCAGGGGGTCAGCCTGGGGCCGCTGGGGTCAAGGAACCTCCACAGGCTGCCCCAGCCTCACAGGAGGACAATGCCAGCCCCCACCACAGTACTTCCTGCTTCAGCAGCCCTGACTTGTGTGTGTGCAGCTACCCAGTGAGAGGGGCTCCAGGCCTGGCCTGCGGAGGAGGGGACAGCTCAGGCTGCACTGGAGGCACCAAGAAGGAAGCAGGCTCTGGGACAGAGCCTGTTGTAAGGGAGGGGGACCCTGCGGGAAGGAACTGGGAGGGTGACCCTTCCTTGGGAAGCTCTTGCAGGCTGCCAGGGCTGTGCGCCAGGCAGTGGGCGGCACTGCCCTGGGGTCCTGATCACAGCTGAACCTGTATGATGGCTGTCAGAACGCTTCCAGCAGGAAGGAAACAGTACAAACGGTGCCTAGGTTTGGGTAGAGAGATTATGGGTGACTTTCCTCCTTTCTCTATACTCCCGCATTTTCTCATTTATATTAACAATGACTATGCATTGCTCATGTAATAGCATTTAACCACCCCACCCTTATAGGCTGCTCCCATTGCCACGGTCTGGGTGAAATTTTCCCACGGTCAAGAGTTGGGATAAAATGAATTGGACCTATCTTTCCTATGCTCATATGTGAATACATGGCCAGTGAAACTCCACATCATGTAACCCCAACAATGGCATCTTAATTAGAATAAGTTGTAATTCATATATGTATAATATATCAAGACACACTGTACTGTCATGTATATCTAAAAATAAAAAAAAAGAGAGAGTTTGGATAAGGCTTCAATCTCCAAAAACTTCTTTGAAAATGCACAAATGTATGTGGAGTCAACTGGGGTGCAGATGAGAAGCAACAGGTAGGTGTCACACACGAACCGATTCACACACATTCATTTCTGAATAGGGATTCTTTTTTCTAGTTTGTAAGTCAGGGAGGCTAGGTCCTGAGGTGACAGGTCATAGTAGAGAGTATTTTGGTCTGTGTGGGGCTAGGAAAGTGGCTCTGGAGATGATGTGGAATATAAATGGCAAAACAAATGAGCAAATATTTTGGGTGCATATGCACAAGTCTGTCTGCCTGTCTTGTCTACCTGCCTGCTTTTCAAAGAGCAGAGTGTTCACACCGTGAAGGAAGGAAAGAGTAAAACAGCTGGGGTAAAAACCCAAAGTTTGGAAGTTTAGGAAAGGCAGATGATTCACATTGTAACCTCAGGGCATGGCTTCACATCCTAATTAGTATAATGAGCAGGTGAGGTCAGCACTGTCCAATATAGTGGCCATTGGCCACATATCACCATCAAGCCATTAAAATACGGTGAGCCTGAATTGAGATGTGTGATAACTGTAAAATACACACTGGAATTTGGAGATGTAGCAAAAATAATTTAATGTAGCTTTTTAATTTTTTTTGAGTTGTAGATACCTTTATTTTATTTATTTATGTGGTGCTGGGGATTGAACCCAGTGCCTCACACGTGCTAGGCAAGCACTCTACCACTGAGCTACAACTGAAGCCCTTAAAATACCTTGAACTAATTATTAAATATTGATTCCATGCAAAAACATTTGGGATGTATTGGGTTAAAGAAAATATATTAGCAAAATTAAGTTCACTTGTTTCTTTTTTTTTTTCCCTCCCTTTTATTGTGGCTACTAGACAATTTAAATTACATGTGACATGCATTACATTTCTATTGGACAGCACTGGACTGAACAATTATCTTAACTTTTTAAATTTCCCCAGTGAAACATCACTAAAAACTTATACAAGTACCATGGAAGCAGGTAGGGGAGGTGAGTTCCGAACATAATCAGAAGCACCCTGCCATGAATAAGGTTTCTGTGAAATTTCATGTTTTCAGGGTTTTTTTTTTTCTTTTTTCTTTCTTTTTGGTACCAGGAATTGAACCCAGAGGTGCTTAACCACTGAGTGCCATCCCCAGCCCTTTTTGCATTTTGGGACAGGGTCTCACAGAGTTGCTTTGCGCCTCACTTTTGCTGAGGCTGGCTTTGAACTCATGATCCTCTTGCCTCAGCCTCCCAAGTAGCTGGGATTACAGGGTTACAGGTAAGCACCACCTGGCACATCTTCAGTTTTAATTTTGTTTATGGGGGGATGCTGAAGATTGAACCCAGGGCCACAAATATGCTAGGCAAAAATTCTACCGCTGAGCTGCATCCCCGTCCCTTGTGTTTTTGGCTTTAAAATACATATGTACTTGTTTAAATATAAAGGTAATAGGTTTAAAATAAAAACACAAGTATCTCCCTGCCCTTCTCTAACCAAAATCTTTAAGTAAAAAGACATAATGTTTCTCCCGTGATTTCAACCCTCACCCTACCCCCAGCCCAGTGCTGGAGTCCTGGGGGTCTTTGGACACCGGTTTGGAAAGCACAAGCAGTGATCAGTAAAAGGACCTTTCCATCTTGCAATTTCTATAGGAGGCTCCTGAGTTCCTAATTGCCACATGTCCCCTTTTGTTCTGAGGTTCTCACCTTTGCTCCCTCCTACCCCTTAAAGTTCCCAAGGCCCTGGGAGTGGACTAGGCCTAGCAAAAAGGACTGAGACAGGCTTTCTTTTTCTTTTGTGGCCCCACAGAGCTATGCACACAGGTGCCCCATAAATACTTGTCCTATTGAATAGTTCAGTAACCAGAACTGGGGGCCCAGCCCTCCTCCTGCAGTCAGGCTGCCTCCCGCTGCTGCTAGCAGTGTGAAAAGGTCTTTCAAAATGGTCCTGCTTTGAAAATTAACGAGGGAAAAAAGCCGCTTCCGATCTTTTGGGGGGAGCTGATGGACAGGGTCAAAACCAAAGGATAAGCAAATGAGGTAAGAATTCAATTTGGAACCAGCACAATTCAGAAAGTAATTTGACACTCTCCATCTCCAAACTAGAAGGTAAACCTTATTGAAGTTACACACCAATCAGAGGGTCAGTCGGGATTGCTTGCTTGCTGGGCAAATGTTACATTTTCTGTCTCCCCAAGTCAACTTGGCCACTTCACATTAACACCTGTCCCACTTTTACATTCCTTTTTAGGCGAATAATTCTAACCACCCTGACTCTCAAAGAGGCCAATAGCATCCAGCTCTGGGTGCTTGGCCTGGGGGAATCTCAGGGAACAGACCCCTTAGAAAATACAATTTTTTTTTCCTGGGTGATATAGTGACTGACCTTGGATGAGCCTCCACATAGGGTGCAGTACAACCACCATCTCCAAAGTGTAGCCTCGCTCCCTTGAGGAATAGGATCAGATCACTCTGCCCTTCTCCTCCAGCTCCGGCCCACCAGGAGAGTGATCAGAAGCAAGGAACTGGCACCCAGCTGATGGGGTGGGGTCAGAGACTTGGAGTTGTTTCCACCAATGGAAAAACCAGGCCTTTGTGGCCATCCCGGTTCCTTGGGATTGCTGCCGATAGGAGGCACAAGTGGAATTTGAACATACACTCAGCTTGCTCCCTTGTGGGGAGCAAAAATTTGAAATGCTTGTTCCTTTCAGGTTTACCAAAAGCAAACTTGAAATTGACAGGAAAACCCAAGTGGCCTCACGGCATGCTGATTGGACAAAGGAAGTGTCATGGTGCTCATGATACTTCAGTAATCCCTATGGAGCCAGCTGGGTTCAGCTTGCTTGGATTTCTGGGAAATGGAGTGCTTCTTTTCTAATCACAAAATAGGTGAAGTGGAAGGGGGTTTTGCTAGCAGCAGGCCCAGCCTCTTCATTGCACGTGTGAAGAAACAGCAGCCCAGAGAAGGAACAGGCGTTTGTCTATCTCTCAGCAAATTAGTGACACAGTTGAGTGGGAATCCAGCTCTCCCAGCTCAGCAACTATTTAAGAACACTTACGATGTGCTTCATGCTGTTCCTAGGCACTGGGGATACAACAGTGAATGAGGAAGACATGGCCTCTGCTCCCTCTATTTTTTGCAGCTTTGAAATGGAGCATACCCTAATTCTATTCAAGCCTAGAAGAATATTTGGAGGCCAATTTCCACCAGCAGGTGGGGACTAAAATTAGTCCTGCTGCCCTGTGGCTTGGGCCAGTCCCTGAGTACATGCATGCTTGTCAAGCTGTACCCTTCTCCTTCAACTTCCCGCCATTCATAAATCAACAAATACTTCTTGAGCTCCTTCTCTGATATTGTTCTAGGCACTGGAGTTGACAAGTGAGAACAATACAGACACGGGCCCCTCTTTCATGGGGTTTCCAATCCATGGCTCACTCCACTCCACACTCTTCAATCCTGCCTCCCTCCCTTTTCTCTTTTGTAGTGCTGTGGATGGAAACCAGGACCCCTCCCACAGAGCTACAACGGTATCTCTTACTTTGCCTCTTAAATAGGAGGTGTTAAAGTGAATGCAAAAATATATGAGTGTTCATGTGCAGAACACAGTACATAATCCCAGAATTCCATTGTCCTGGACTTTCCTTTAGGCCTCTCTCACCACACTTTCCTTCTCTTGACTATTATAAGATCCCCTCTCTCTGCTGATTTGCCCTGGATGTTCATTTTAAGTATATCTTATGGAAGGAATTATTAAACAAGAAAAACTTGTGCAGTGCAATTTCCTCTTTCTTTTTAGGAGGGGGGATACACCTTGTTACATCTCTGTGGCACTCAAAAACCTAGAGGGTTTGGCTTTTTCTTAAATGCTATGGACCAGCCATTTATGACCAGACCCCAGTCCCACAGTCTGCATGGCTCCCAGAAAGAATGGGATCCCACTGCATGTCTGTAAGAGAGCAGTTCTCCTGAGGTACAAAATCCCGAGCTGCAGATAACAAAACCCTTGGCACACCCAAAAGCTATGGACCAACTACAGCCCATCAGATAGTAGGAGAGGAGTTGTCCCTCTTGCTACTGTGCTTAACTTGGGTCCCAACCATAGTGGAAATGAAATAAATGGAAGAGATTGCTGATGATGTGTACAATTGATCTTTTCATTCCTCATTTTGGGTCCCATGCACGCTTAGAACTTCACTGCAAGGTCAAAGCAATAGCCCACACAAAAGTTGGCTAAGCATGTAAGAGATGGAAATCATTGATGGTGGTAACTAAATATAAACTGAATATGGGTGGATTCCGGAAACTGCAAAGCAGTGAGCCTGACACTGAGCTCCAGCAAAATTCTGGACCATGTTATCAAACAGGTGGCTTTTGCATATTTAGAAAAGAATGTGGAGCCCACTTGCTGTTGGACTTGAAAAGGTTAAAGAGGAAAACTCTGAGCAACTCCTGTCAAGGAGAGACATTTGACAATGGGAAGCAGGAAGGGTTACAGTGTCCTTGCTTGTGTAACAGCACCTACATAAGGTTTGAAATTGAGGACATCACGAAAATAATGAAAAGCCCTGAGAAAGACTGAATTTACAGGCTGTATTGTATTCTGCCACAATCATCTTCAACAAAAATGCAAATGACAGCCTAGGACAGTTTAGAGTGGGTTGCTAATACTGATCTCTGCTAGACTAGGCCAGAAGAAACCTTGAGCAGACAAAACCTGTTAGGCCTCATCAGTGACCTTAACCTTATTAAAATCACAAACATAAGTGAAATTTAACTGGAACTTTCTTGCAAATTCCTATATTAAAGAAACACAGAGCCAGGCATGGTAGCACAAGCCTGTAATCCCAGCTGCTTGAGAGGCTGAGGTAGGAGGATCACAAGCTCAAATCCAGCCTCAGCAACTTAGTAAGACCCTGTGTCTAAGTAAAATATTTAAAAAGGCTGGGGATGTGACTCACTAGTTAAGCACTTCTGGGTTCAATTTCCAGTACAAAAAAAAAAAAAAGAAAAGAAAAGAAAGAAAGTAGTTAACAAACTTATAGAATTGGGGACTTTCTAGTGGAATAGGTCAAATAAAGATGTTATGATTTGGATGTGAGGTGTTCCCCAAAAGCTCATGAGTGAGACAGTGCAAGAAGGTTTAGAGGACAAATGATTGGATTGTGAGAGTCTTAACCCAATCAGCAAATTAATCCCTGATGGGATTAACTGAGTGGTAGCTGGAGGCAGGTAGGGTATGGCTAGAGGAAGTGGTTAATTGGGAGTATAGCCATGGGTATACATTTTGTGTCTGGAGAATAGAGTCTCTCTCTCTCTCTGCTTCCTGGTCACCGTGATATAAGCTACTTTCCTCTGCCACCCTCTCCCACCATGATGTTCAGCCTCAACTTGAATCCCAAGGAAATGAGTCTGCTGTCTATGGACTAAGACCTTTGAAACCATGAACCCTCAAATAAGCTTTTCCTCCTCCATAATTGTTCTCGTTAGATCATTTTAGTCACAGCAGTGTAAAAGCTGACTAAAACAAGAGCCACTGTATAACTATAGTCATTCAGATCTTTCCTTTGGATTTACTTCTGTGCTCCTATAATGCTTTCCCCTAGAGTTTCCTTGGTGGTGCTCTAGAGCCACTTCTGACTTGGAGCTGCCCGATTCACAAATCCTTGTTTGCTCAGATAAACTCTTCAAAATGTGAGGGTGCCCCAGTTTACTTTTGTGGATATTGGAGTTTGAACCCAGGGGTGCTTTACCACTGAGCCACATCCCCAGCCCTTTTTATGTTTTATTTAGAGACAGGGTCTCAATGAGTTGCTTAGGGCCTCCCCAAGTTGCTGAGGCTGGCTTTGAACTCATGATCCTCCTGTCTCAGGCTCCTGAGCCGCTGGGATTACAGGCAAGCACCACCATGCCTGGCTCAGTTTACTTTTTTTTTAATGTCTCGAATTCCTTCCTCATTTACAAAGCAGTGACACTCCCTTGTCCAGATTTTCTGGTCCAAGAAGTACATTTTTTTTCCCTGATCTTCTATGTATTTAAAACTATGCTGTCTTTTCATGGTATTCTCATCAAAAGAATGATGGAACTTGGGCTGAATGGGAAACTTAAGGAGGTGTGCATGCAGCCCAATTTCCACCAGCAGGTGGGGACTAAAATTAGTCCTGTTGCCCTGTGGCTTGGGACAATCCCTACACATACACATGCTTGTCAAGCTGCATCCTTCTCCTGGAGAATTGATTAATGGTAGCATCAGGCTAGAGCAAGGAGTGGGACATTCCAGAACTGGGCTGATGAACACTATTTTTCAAGGCTAGATGCCAGAAAAGAGTCTCTTGACCCAATCTGCTCATGATCCAAGCCAAGAGGGCTAGCTTGTCCAATTCTATGTATGTAAATATACACCAACCCCTCACCCAGGCCCTCAACCTGAGACACTGGCAAATCAAGGGTCCAAAGAATTGACCTGCTCACAGTCCCACTCTAAAGGGGAGTCCTGGCTAGTGGAAGATCCCTGGCTCTTATCTGCTTGATCTCCACTCCAAAGAAAGAGAGGAGTACACACTTCTATAGCCCCTCTGTTCTCACTCCAAGTAAGCCCTGGGAGAAAACAATATCGTAGACGTATCCATTTCATTCAAAGATCCTGGGAAAATGAAATTCTTCAGAGAGCCCATTTCATGTTAAAGCTGTACATACCAGATTCACTTTAAGTCTGAAGGAAGTTGGTGTAACAAAATACAACTTGAACACAAATCTTAACATTCCTAACATAATTATTTGTTCAGTAACAGGGCACTGCTCTCAGGAGACTCTGGAGGTCAATCCTGGCATTGAGAAATCCATAACTGAGGAGTGAGCCAAAGAAGGACAAAGAAACAGTGAATGCAAAATACTGGCTTCTCTTAAATGACCTTACTGTCAGCCGCTTTCCAGCCCCCAATGCCCTAGGTTTATAAAATTGGAGTCTAACATCCTTCCTTTGTTCTAGAAGATACTTCAATGACTTTGATTAATCCCCTTGATGCTTTGGCCTACTCAGTACTTTATTAAAGAGTATTCAAGCAACTCATTCAGACAATGCTTTTGTAAAATTGTGTTTGAACAATGACCATACAAACCAAGGAGCCTTGCCCCCTGCTCAGTCGCAACCTTGTAATCTGCTTGGTTGAATGGGACCCACACTCTTTTACTAGCTTAGGTCACTGGGTCTGGAAATGTCCTTGGGTGGAGGACACATGGATGCACCCCCCCTTTCCTGGAACTCCTTATTGAACAGGTGGTTATATTTTTATTTCTGTATCTTATCAGCAACTTATTTGCCATGGCATGAGGAAGGCATTTGTTACAACATTTTTGTATATACCGATCAGTTACAAGGAAAGCTGTGCCTTAAAATACTCTGCCTGGAAAATACTTTTTAGGTCCAAGAAGACGAGCTTGGCCTCTGTTTAATTTCTAAGTTACAGTTGGGAAGGAAAAACTCAGTTTATCCTGTTCTGGAATCAGAAAACCTAATAAACTTGGTTAATGCAAAACTTCATTTCTCTTTTTCAAAGTCTCAGGGAAAAAATTTGAAACACATGTACTGTGCCTGTACCTAATATTTTACTACCCTTTCCTTTTAGTCTTTATTTTTTCAAAAGTTTCATCTACACATATGAATAACTTCTCCTGAATTTAAAAATGAATGGCTAAGGGCTGGGAGTGTAGCTTAGTGGCAGAAAACTTTCTTAGCATGCAGAAGGCCCTGGGTTCCATCCCCAGCAGTGGAAAAAAAAAAACCTAATCATATGGAAATTTCATGAAGATACCATTAAAGTCTCAAATGATCTCTATTTAGTTTATAACTTAGCTTACTTAAGTGAGTTCAGACTAGAGAAGGCAAGTCCACAATGTATGTTTTTACCCACATACATTGGCAGAAGGAAATCTTCTCTAAAGGTATATGAAGCACCTCCTGCCTTGTTTTTCCTCCTCTGGACACATATAGTATAGACTGTTCTCAAACCTCTGGTCTTCCCCTAGCACAGATATGTTCTCCAGGAACTAGTGTGTTTATATATGGCTTGGATTTGGAATGTGCCCCCCCAAAACCTTGTGTGTTGAAAGCATGATCCCCAATGCAGTAAGCTCAAAAGGAGGTGGGACTTGTAGGGAATGATTAGGGCTCTGACCTCATCAGTAGATTAATCCATTTGTTGAAATAATACATTGACAGATGAATGGAGTACTGGGCATTTCTGTAGGCAGGTGGGGCATGGCTGGAGAAAGTAGGTCATAGGAGGCATGACCTTGGACTATAGCCAACCTTGGCCCCTTCCTTTCCCTTTCTCTCTGCTTCCTAGCTGTCATGAGCTGAGCAGCTTTCCCCTACCATGCCTTTCTGCCATGATGTTCTGCTTCACCTCAGGCCTAAAGCAATTGAGTCAGCCAATCATGAGTCAGGAAAATGAGCCAATCATGAACCAAAATGAATTTTTCCTCCCCTGAAACTGTGAACCAAAATGAAATTTTCCTCCTTTAAGTTGTTTATATAAGGTATTTTAATCACAGCAGTGAAAAGCTAACTAACACAGGTTGGCTGCACAGGAGAATCAACTGAAAGATTCACATGACAGTGATTGAAAGGGCCCCATTCTGCAATCACTGATGAGAAGCAGGACTTTCCAGTTGTTTACCAGAATATCCAAGAACATAGCCAATGAATGGTCCCCCAGGGGCCATTGTGGAAAGCACCTTTAGAAGATCCAAGTGGGAAAATCAAGTGCAGGCATCAAGAAACAGAAATAAAAGCATGAGTCCCCAGCCACAGCAAAATGGAATTTAAGGCAATTACCCAATTCAGCAACAAAATTAAAAAGTCCCATTCAGTTTCATGAGCATTTAAGACCCCAAAATGGTCATAAACTAAATGGCCTCCAATCTCAGATCCCCTTTGGCTACATGGCTATGGCATCCAACTCCAGGATCAGACTGCAGAGAGGCAGAAGGACTGCAGATGACAGGAATGAGAAGGCCACACTGACTTGGTCCTGATTTTTACATGAGCAAAGTGCTAGGGTGGAACTGCCTGGTTTTGGTACTGAACACAAAGAATTGTCCAGCTTGCTACAGGACACCCTGCAGATACCCACATGCAATGTATTCACTGCATTCCAGTAAGCATTTGAGACCAAATAACTATATAAAATCTTGCAGGTAATTTTCCTAACCTTTCCATTAATACCAACAGACAGCCAGATGTGGCCCAATACACTAGAAAATCTTATGGTAAATTTATTCTCTTCATTTTATTTATATCCCTTTAAAATAAGCCATATTAAAAGTGACACCTAACAAAGCTGGGTGTGGTGGCACATGCCTATAATCCCAGGTACTCAGCAGGCTGAGGCAGGAGGGTGTCTTGAACACGGGGTTTTCAGGCCATTCTGGGTAACATAGACTTTCTCTCAAAAAAAAAAAAAAGTGATGCTATTGATAGGATCTATTCTTTAGCTTTCTAGCTAGCCCCTAATTGTGTAGAGTTAATATAACCCATTAAGTGATCTTAAAATAATTGAAATTTAGAGTTGGTCGTGCTTTTAGAAATCATATTCAAACACCCAAACATCATCTAAACATAGCAGTACTTTTGCTCCAAATGAAGCTTCTGGAGTGGGATGCAGTGGCTCATGGTGCAGAGAGTACCATCACTCCCACTTCCAACCTCTCTGAGCCCTGCCCCACATCTACAGAGCCAGCACAGCAACTGCTCCAACCCACAAAACTTCAGTAAATCCCTGCATTGACCAGTTGTAACTAATGTGCAGTGGTGAGTGGTGATCTTTTTATATATATAACAAGAATGATAACATTAAAAATTATGTCACTTAGGCTAGTAAAGGACATATGGTTTCTTGGACATATGAATGGAAAAAAATTGTAGTAACAACCCTTGAACAGATCACTTTCTGGGTTAATTTTTGACTGCACTTGAAAATCAACTACAAGGTAAAAATGAGAGAATAGTTTGCAGAAATAAAAAGAAAGGAAATGCTTTTGTTTTGTTTCATTTTCAAGTAATAAGTAGCCCTCACTTGAAAATCAAACCCACTCTTTCCTGATTGCCCTCTGTCCTTGGAAGAAGAGTTTATGGAAGGGATGAATAAATGCATTAAGAAGTGAACGAGTGAATTAATTCTAATTATAAAAGCTACAGCAAGCTTATAGAGAACAGTCTGGAAAACCACACTCTGTACCACTTGATTGGTAGTTGCCTTACCTCCTACTCTTTATCATTCTTTGGTGCATTTCATATCTTTTAAATTAGCATGTAGGCTGGGGATATAGCTCAGTTGGTGGAGTGCCTGCTTAGCATGCACAAGGCTCTGGATTCAATCCCCAGCACCATCAAAAAAAATGCATATCATATCTTACATTAGCATATGACACCCAGCTTTCTCTCTCACACATGTCTACAAAGTGTCTCAAATATAGTTAAGGTTTACAGTGATTTTCAAAGCTGCTTAGTAACTTGCTCCCATAGTGCTCAGGGTACATATGTTGACAGAAAGGTTCCTTTTCCTGCTCTTTCCCACTAAGTGAGGTCTGTAACTTCATACCAACCCCATGTCCATGGTGACCTTCAGGGAGTCCCCTCCAAAATAGGGGCTCAAGCAGGCCTCATCCTTAGCAGAGAGCCAAACCCACAGCAGGACTGAGACTTTGGAGCCAGAAAAGCACTGTGGGCCTCAGACGGTCCATTTTAGAGAGCAGGCCAAAGCCCACACAGCACCTGTTTTCAATATGAGTGTCTCCATTCCCAAACACACATTTTTACTTAGGCCTCAAATTAGGTCCGATGCTAAACCCGCCTCCAGTTAGTTCTCCCACCAGCCTAGCCCTTTCCAGAGTAGGATCCGCCTATATAATCAGTTTTCCTGGGCCATGGTGGTCTGGCTGGCATCCACTCAGAGTACCCTCAACCCTGAGTGCTCACTCAGCTTATCTGCTCTCCAAATAGCCACCCAACAAGTCAGGCCACATCACCAGACAGGCTCTTGCCTGTTATTAACAAAGTGAATGGGAGGAGCCATTCTTCCCTCAGGGAAGAACTGAAAGTATAGACTAAATGGAAACCATCTTGGTTTTAGCAAGTTTGGGTGGTTCTGGAGACCATCTTGGTAGCACGTTCTCTTCAGAACCCAAAACAATCCAGTTGCTGGTGTTTTTCAGAGCTAATAAGTGATTTGGGCAACATGGAAGTAGCCTCCAACCATCTTTCCCTTCCTCTCCACCCATGCTCAAATCCCCAATGACAATTGTTTCAACTTAGAACTTTGCTTCCTGTCAAATTGCAGGGTCCTCCCAGAGGGAAAGCAGATCATCAGAGCCTCTAGTGTGTGGGGTGGGAGGTAAGTAGGGGGTGGAGGGGGCCTGGAACAAACCTGGTTTTCCTCATGTGTTTTTCTACAACTAACAGTGGATTTCATTATTCACAAAATTCTGGATAAAGTGAAACTTTAGTTGGTGACCCAATTAGAATGTGGCAGACATCATTGCTACTCAAAGCAGGGTTTCCTGACCAGCAGCATCAGCACCCTCTGGGTGCTTTTGAGAAATGAAATCTCAGGCTCTTTCCCAAACCTACTGAACCAGATCTGCAGTTTAAAAATATTCCTAGACAATTGACATGTATGTTAAAATTTGAGATTCCTTGCTATAATGAATTCAGAGGCCTGAGTTCAAATGCTATATCTAGAGGCTTAGAGTGTGGCTCAGTGATAGAGTGTGTGCTTAGAATGCACAAGGCCCTGAGGTCCATCCCCAGCACCATAAAAAACAAAACAAAAAAACCCACCATGGAGCTGGACACAGTGGCACATACTGAAATCCCAGCTGCTACAGAGGCTGAGGCAGGAGGATCACAAGTTCAAAGCCAGCCTTGGCAACTTAGTGAGGCCCTGTCTCAAAATAAAAACTAAAAAGGGGATGTGGATGTAGCTCCATGGCTGAGCACTCCTGGGTTCAATCCCAGAACCAAAACAAACAAAAACCTTCCATGGATCTACTACTTAGTCTGTGATCTTGGAAAACTCATTAAATTCTATAGGCTTCAGTATCCCCATCTGGAAAACAGGGCGGATATTCCCTGTCTTATGTGGTTATTGTAAGCATTAAGTGATAGCATTTATTAGAGTGACCCTCACATGGTAAGTATGATCTAAGATGTAGTGCTTAATACATTCGTGGTTGTGCATCTGGTGCTCAATAGTGGGTGTGTAATCATATTCTCTTCCTTTTCTTCTCAGGACTAAAATGGCAGCACCAGCAATCTCCAGCACCACCAAAAAAAATGCATATCATATCTTATATTAGCATGTGAGCCCCAGATTTCTCTCTCACACATGTCTACAAAGTGTCCACCTACAAAACAGACCTAAGTCCTTAATGGAAAATGTACCCTCAGGCTCAACTATCAATTCAAAGCACACGTCTCATCCTTTTTGCTCTGTGCTAACTAGAAAGAGGGTTTAACTTTTTTTTTTTTTTAAATCTGAGTTTCAAAATCTGTAGGTTGGAGATCGTGCAACTTTTGGTATGATTAATGCGATCACGACAGTACTGACTGCCAGAGAAATATGTCATGAGTGACAATATGACAGAGCCTGACCTTTAAGGAAGCTGGATAAGAGCTAATGATGTGGCTTACTGCCAAGCTAATAGGGCTTCTTGTCACAGTCTTGCATCAGCCCCTTGACTCCTGTGTCCATATAGTCAGGAGGCTGATGGCTTTTGACAAGAGAGCAGAACTGGCACCTCCAAGAAGTGGTAGCTCCTCCCAAGTACAGAGATTTCTTGGGAGGTCATTGACTGGCTCCAGCCATGTTGGCACACTCATGTGACTTGAAGCATTGCTTTGACACATGCCTTAGGAACCCAGTTCTGAGACACATAAGAAAATTCCTCCTTTCACAATCACATCTCATTCCTCAACAAAACTGCCTACCTCAAGGGCAAAGGAGTCCTGTGAGGACTTGTCTTTGCCGGCACCTAGATTATACACAAAAGGATCAGGTCAATGGCAGAACCCTTTGATCATGCTCTACATTTGGCCTGTACTAACTTCTGAATGTTGAAAAAAAAGTATTTCCATGACCACAGGCTAGAGATATTCCTCAAGGTGGAGGTGAATCCAAGTGTGCTGCAGAGCAGGGAGGCACTCCTCACTAAGTCGCAGGGGCATTGGCTAACCTCATGAGAAGATGATCTTAAACTGGAAAAGTGAGGGTACATCTGTGAAAGGAGAAGAAATGCTAAGCATGCCTGGGAGGAAATGGGAACAACTGTCTGAAGGGAGATTAGATAGCTATGTCAAGTTCTTGGTCACTGCTGGAAAGGTATGAATCTGCATTAGCCATATTTTGACCAAACCAAAATCAAATTTAAAGGCCACAATGAACATGGGGCAGTCAGGCCCAAAGAAGGGAGGTGGGGAGGAAGAGGAGGGATGCTTCAAGGACAGTGACTTTTGCATGGGTGGTAGAGAAAGGTGATATGACAGAATGATAAAATGATCATTGCTGTATGATACATTGATATGGTGGTATACTGATATCTATGTCATTATAGATGGAATGAAGCTTGAAATCAAAAGTAATTTCATCTCCTCCAAGAGACAAAAAAAAATGCTCTGTAAATGTAGGCATATTTATGGGCATTCTTCCCAGATGAAAATGTGGCAGGGGGAATTCCACAGCAACATCCTAGGATTAGAAAATAATTGGCTTAAATCAGGGTTCTGGTGAATGTGAGCTTCTCCCTTAGGTCTGGTCAGACAGTGGTGATCCATGTTGTCAGAGAACACAGCCACTGGGGCACAAATAGTCCTCTGATCTGTACCCTAAGCCCTCCCTGTGCTACCACCTTCAAACTCTACCCACTGCAAGACACAGCAGTCAATGCTGTGAAGGTCTTGAACAGTATTGACCAAGGTGGGAACCATTGCTATTCTCCATTCATTTGGATTCATGTGAACACACCATCCATGTCTTGCTGTGTGGTGCCACCAATGGGATTAGTCCACTCCTCCCACGGTGACAACCACAAGTTCAGCCAATGTAACCGGGTAGGAAGTAATATGGCACTCACCTATAATGACTACTTTTAAAGCTAATGCAAAGCATTTCCTTAAAATCTTCCCCCCTCCAAAAATGTTACTTATTAGGTAATGCTATAGTCTCTTGTTAAAATTTAAAGCATTCAGGGACTGCAAATGTAGCTCAGTAATAGAGCACTTGTGTGGCATGCTTGAGGCCCTGGGTTCCATCTCCAGTATTCCCTCTCAAAAAAGCAAAATTAAAACATTAAACAAAAACTGGGTTTGAATTTTGAAAACTGTCTAAAGATCTTAATGAAGACAAGCCGTTTCTTTCCCAGAATAATTTGGTTGTTTATTTTTTAAAATTATCTCTTGGCAACACATATGAATTTGCAAGGAAATTTTTGTTAGAAACGTTCTGAAAACTTCCATTAGCAGTGGAAATACTGATGGCAATTTCAAAGGCTCTGCCACAGAATGACTGAGCAAACAATACATGTATGTACATTTTGGAGTTTGCAGAAATCCTTTCTACTATCTAGAGGAGTCTAAAGACAGAATAGCATCATAAGAAATGAAATCCCTGTCTCTCGAAGTGTTCAAGCACGGGTTGGGCAACCACTTGGCAGTACTATTAGAGGACAATCTGAGGAGAGCAGTGACCTGAGCCTTAGTTTCTGATCCCCTCATGGCTGTGTTTGCCTGGGAATTGCCTGCAAGAAGGTGCAGGTCAAGATGACTCAGTTGCTATGGTAACACCCAGCCAGAGCAGGCTATGTGCAAAGGTGTATCAGTTGGAACCTTGAACTCAGGCACCAGCCCTCCCCAGGGCAGAGAATTCTGGGCATAACAAGATGACCTCAAAGTCTTGTAAGTTTCACTGCATCCTTCAAACTGCCTGCTTTGCTAAAACATTCTCACAAATAACCTTCTGATGACAAAACTTACATAATAAACATGCTGAGCTAGCTCTGGTGACAGTCAAGTTCCATCTGGGCTTGGCTTTCCCACTCCCACCTGGTCTCAGCTTTTTCTCTATGTGTGTCTGTTTGTCATTTCTTCATCCCTTCATCACACCTCTGGTTTCTGAATTAAGGGCCATGCTGGTTGCGACAACAATCAATCATCAAGAATTCAAGATTGACCTGGATGACTTTTAAGGAGCCAGGTGAGTTAGTTGAGATGGTTTGTCAAGAAGGTTGATTTCCACATGACTCTAGACAGGCAGTCCTCAACTTAAAATAGTTTGATTTATGACTTCTCAATTTCATGATGGTGCAAAAATTATTTTTATTTGAATTTTAAATTTCAATCTTTTCCCAGGCTAGTTGATATGTGGTGTGATCCATTTTTGGAATGCTGGGCAGTTCCCACTTGGCCTCATGATCACAATCTGTACACGTGGAAAAATAAGAATTCATACCCCATTTGAATCAAATGTTTGATATGTCAAGGTCATTGTATTGTCTTGAGCAACTAATTTAAAAAAAAAGATCCCAAGGGGAAGCAACTGACACGCCACAGTGTGCTGTGTTGCTAAGCTCTGATGTTCAGTAGCTTAGGTGGATTAAATGCACTTTCAACCTAACAGTATTTTCAACTTACTATGAGTTCATCTGGACATAATACCATTGTGAGTTCTATAATCTGCCAAAATCCATGAAGTTCAATAAAGTTTCCTATCCTTGCCAAAATTGCTGATGGCTACTGTGCTAAAAGTACTTCACTTGGTCCCAGATTTAGGAAGAGTGCTCTGTATTTCTACAAGTGTTACCCTCACGTAGTATGAGGGGTAGCCAATTCAGTTGCCTGCCTTAGTGATAGCCATTCTTCCTTGTCAATCATCTCCTGATTTATTCACTGTCCATCCTCCTCCCTGTAGCCATGTCTTTTAGGTACGAATGGCCTCACTCCAGGATGTTAATCTTGATTAGCCTTTATACTCTACAGGTTTGGGCATGATTCTAGGCACCAAGAAGTGAGAGATGTCTGCTGGAAGAGGGTTCCTTCTGAGAAATGTTTCTTAGCTCTTCAAAAGAGACCTGAGGGGGGCTGGGGATGTGGCTCAAGCGGTAGCGCGCTCGCCTGGCATGCGTGCGGCCCGGGTTCGATCCTCAGCACCACATACAAACAAAGATGTTGTGTCCGCCGAGAACTAAAAAATAAATATTAAAAAGATTCTCTCTCTCTCTTTCTCCCTCCCCCACTCTCTCTCTCTCTCCCACTCTCTCTAAAAAAAAAAAAAGAGAGAGACCTGAGGGGCTAAGCATGGTGGCTCATGCCTGTAATCCCAGCGACTTGGGTAGTTAAGGCAGGAGAACCACAAGTTTGAGGTCAGTCTCAGCAATTTAGTGAGGCCCTGTCCCAAAATAAAAAATGAAAGGGGCTGGAAATGTAGCTCAGTGGTAAAGATATCTCTATGTTCAATCCCCTATTGCCAGGACTGTGACCAGTCATCTTGCAACCACGAAGGAAGCAATCCAAACTAATGTTGTTGGCAGAACCAAAAGATGGCAAACCTTGATCCTTCCTCCTAACATCGAAAATTAACCATCCCTGGAGTGTCTTTACATCGTGGCTTCTTATCATATAAGATAATAAATCCTTTTTTGTTTAAGTCATTTTGAGTTTGATTCATCATCAGGTGCAGCCAGGAGAATCTTCTATAACGTGACAGGTCTTTGAAGTGATCTCATGCTAACACCACTCTTTTTTATTTTTAATTTTTTTTGTAGTTGTAGATGGACAGAATGCCTTTATTTTATTTGTTAATTTTTATGTGGTGTTGAGGATCGAACCCAGCACCTCATGCATGCTAAGCAAGCACTTTGCCACTGAGCTACAGCCCCAGCCCTAACACCACTTTTTTAATCCATGGGGCATAAGGGAAAAGATTAGAGAGGATAGACAATGGAAGTATGGGGAAGCACCCTTTCCAACACTGATCTGCAAGCAGCCACATAACCTGATCCTCGCTTGAGTTTCCCTTGTGGGGTGATATTTTTCAGGTGATTTCATGATCCTTTATAGAAAGAGACTCTCCACACATGCTTGGCCTTTTCTGGATCCTAGGGTATGGTAGAAGAACTTAAGTTCTATTTAGAAGTACTCCTGAAATGTGCAAAGATGCTTGCAGTCAAAGCAACTTAGCAGACTCCTCCTTTCTTTTGGGTATTTCTTTGGAGGTTCTCCAACTGACTGCATAACAGGGATGCTGCTCCTGTATCAAAGGTCAAGCTCCAAATCCCATTGGTTAGGCCAAGAATTCTTAGTCTCCCAACCAGTAGAATCACGTGGAAAGTTGGTAGATATGCAAATTCTTGGGCCCTGTCCAGAACTACTGAGTCAGAAACTGGGGATGGGACCTAGTAATCTGCAGCTTCTCAAGGCCTCCAGTACATTCTGATACAAGCTCAAGTCAGAGAATGGCTCACTTAGACTTTGGATGCTGTCATGACTGCTAACTAGGGATGCAGTGCCTAGGGCTGAAGCTGGATTCTTCTGCACTGCAAGGTCCTCATCTGCGTCCACAATTAAACTTTGATTACTGTGATTGATGATCTCATCTCTCTCACTAATGGTGAGCTCCACCAGAATAGATACCAATTCTATTTCCTTCATTACTGCATCCCAGTGCCTAGCACAATGCTTGGCACACAGTATTAGCTCCACCAGCTTGTGAACTGGGTGAGGAAGGGCTCTCATTAGTCATATAAATTGCTGGGTACCATATTTTGCTCCATACTAAATTCAGCAAATTCCTAAGGCAATTATCTTATTAAAATCTTTAAATTGTACAATATTTTCTCTCTAGACTGGGTACAACTGATAAATTGGCTTTCAGATTTTCCCAATGTGAACTCAGCAACCAAGACAACTTCAGCTTATTCCAGAAGGTAATCACCATCAGACAACTGTTATGCTAAGAAGTCCTGGATCAATGTATCCTAAAGGACACTTTTATTGTTTTCCTCAAACCCTTGACTGTGTAAAACACTAAAGACTCAGTCTAAGAGGAAACGTGTAAATTCTCTAAAAGGACCAAGAGGCCCTTTTGATGACACCAACTCACTTCTACTCATTCCGTGCTTTCTAGGGAAAAATAGATGGGGATCAGATACTGAGTAACACTTGTGCATAGTTTTCTGCCTTCTTCCTTTCAACCCTGAAACCAGAGAAACTGGCAATAACTTTTCTATGCAACCAGGAGAGAAGGACTTTAACTTACAAAGAGGATGACACCTCCCCAGGAACTCAGAGTCTGGCAGGAAATTGGTGGGAAGGATGGGGTAGGAGAATAAGCAACTGAGGGACACTCACCTGATTTTCCTGCCTGCCTCCTAGGGAAGAGGCATGTAGAATTCTTTTACCCTAGATGCATTGATAGAAAAGAGCAGAAATGGGAGGTTGAGGCTGGAGAATCACAAATTCAAAGCCAGTCTTAGCAACTTAGCGAGGCTCCAAGCAACTTAGCAAGACTTTGTCTCTAGATAAAATATTAAAAAGTGTTGTGGATGTGGCTCAGTTTCAAGCACCCCTGGGTTTATTCTCCTAGTACTCCCCACCAAAAGAAAAAGAGTAGAAAGAGGTATGTGTTAGGGATAGAGGAAGGTGAACAGGCAAAAAAAAAAAGGAATATTAGAAGTTTTTCCTGTTTAGAATGCCTAAATCAGAGACATCAATATTAGAGATTTAGACTCTTTTCTTGCCAGGAAGAACCAGGCTCCACACTCCCATCTGTTCATTTTCTCGAAAACCTCAGACATAAAGGTTTGATCTAAAGGCAGCCCTCCTGGTATCACTTGGCAATGGCAGGTGTACACAGACAGCCTTTGCAGGCAGGTTGCTTTCGAAGTGTTAATAGTCCAGAGCCCAGAGAAAGGGTGCCAAGAATACAGATGGGGTCATAGTCTGTCTCAGAGTCCCTAAAGCAGGGAATTCCTTTCTTCCTAGATTCTAACCTGGGCCCACTGCAGAAGCTGGGGATCAGAGGCTGGGTCTCAGAAATACAGTTGTCCCCCATCCAAGGGCCTACATGGCCATTACACCTGGTGAGCAAGGTACCATAAAATAGCCACTGCTCTGGATGAAGCCCTATGTTAGAGCACCTTGTGTCACTTACCTTCAAGTGCCATTATCCTTCCAGGTCCCAGGGGTACTGTTCTGTAAAGCTTCCCAAAATATTCTCATAACAACTGTATAGCAGACAGGGCCAGAATGACCCCATTTAAGAGGAAATTCCAGGAAAGATGTCAAACTGTTGCTTTGTAGTTTTACAACTACAATCTAGGGTAGAAACCTGCCATAAGCCAATTGGGGCAGAGAAAGAGAAAGCAAGCAGGCAGGACTCTACCCCTCCTACCTCCTCATCAGAGTGGTTCCTTCTTGATTTAAACTAGGCCCACTCATCCCCCTAGCTGGCTAACTAATGCCACAAGAGGTTTCCCAACTCCTGTACAATGGCCAGGTCCCTGCAGGGTGATATCAGAGGAAGCCGACTCCAGGAATCATTCTGAGTTTCTCTCAAGAGACAGGAGGTCAGAGCACAATAGGGTCTAGAATCTCTGGAATGTCTCTCAGGGCAGAGACAGTGAGGGGGAACTGGAAGCAATGTTTGAAGATTTGGGGAAGGATGTGCATGTGGCTGGCCCAGAATTCAAAGGTATGATGGGGCGAGAGATTGGAAGGATCATTTTAAACATGTCTCACTGCATTCCAAACCTGAATGTCTGAAAAACACTCCTTGTGTTGAAATGGACTGTCTTCACCAGAAAGCACAAAATCAAGATCATTCTGGGGACACTAGAGTGTGTGGTGTAAAGGGAGCTGAACCCCCTCAGGTTGCAATGTATAACACTGAGCAAATTGCCAAACCCAAGGACAACTCTTAATGCACCCTGTGTATCATGACAGATTCTGCTCAAGAATTAGCATTAGAACCTGCCCACTTGAAATTTTAATGGCCTAGCTTGGCACATGAGGGCATCAAATTCTGATCCCATTGTTCACCATGTCTGTACTAGAAAACCATCACTTCTGCTTTTTAGACACATATCCTTTCTGCCCCTCACAATCCACACCCATCCCACTAACCAAACCCAGGCATTTAGTCCCATCTCCCTCCCTTTCCTCCCACAATTCCAAAGCAGCCAGTGTTTTATTGACTATAAGGCAACTGGTAACACCCAAGGAACAGGAAGAACTAATGATAGGTCCTGCCTACAAGCAGCTCCAGAGACAATCCCCTTTCCCCTTTTCCATGCTCATTGAAATCCTCCCCTCCTAGCTTGAGAAGCCTTGCCTCCCTCAGGAAGTTATGGTGACCATTCCAGTGTACACTGCTTGCCCTTGACCTGCAGGCCAGCTAAGAGCATGTGCATTCACTAGCAGGTCTCCTGGGGAGCTGTGTCCAAGATGATGGGCTTCCTAAGGGCAGAGACTCCATCTTACTTGTGTCTTCCCTCCTGCCCTCCCACACAGAAACCAGGGTAAGTCAGAAATTTTAATAGAGCCTCAAATTCCATATGGTTTTGGAAGCCCATACATCCACAGTGTGAACCAAAGACTGGGCTCTCTGGACACTTCATCTTGTGTTTCAGTATGCCAAGGATCTAGGGCCTTCGAATTCTTTGATAGGAAATCAATCACAATTCTCCAAAAGGGAACTTGGTGGACAAACTATGCAATGCATGTCATACAAGGATCCTGACTTACATGTAGGCTGATGGCTCAAGGAACAGGGTGAGGCAGTCATTAATCCCAATCTCTTGACTGCCATTTCAGATGCTGCCTTCCACCCCACACCACTCATACTTGCCAGGGATTCTATTCACCATCAGCTGATCCTCATCTACCTACAGGATCTTCCTTTTGCCCAATCACCTAAGTCATCACTCCCTGAATAAGGCAGAACTCCTCTTTATTCAAAATGGATCATTTACTCATTCTAAGGGGCACACAGTCCCTGATTCTAGAAGTTGGAGATGCATTGGCTCTGTTTCTCATTGCAGACTGGTGAGGTGGAGCCCTCAAGTCCCCACTGATCTTACTGTTCCTCCCTGGACCTGGTAGAAGGTAGAAGTCTAACACTAAAGTCCAGAGTCTCCTGAGATCAGGATCTTGGCCGTTTTGTTCAGCACCTACTGTCTGATGGCAATGCTGGTACCTGTGTTTAGAAAATCAACAAAAGTGCCTAGTTTCTTCTCTGGGTAGGAAATGACAAGTCAAAATCTCTTCTCCCTAAAGCACAAGATTGATCTTTAAGTGTTGTCTCTTCTACTGCTCACTAAAGCCAGCCCAGCAGAAGTCTGTTGTTAGACCCCTCGCTAGAGTAGTGCCTGTTTTTCTTTTTTTGTTCACTCTCTGATGCAGGTGTAGCTTTTAAGATGGGATCTTGTCAAGGGCCCTTTAAGAAGCCCAGATCATGTTTCCTGGGTCCCATTTATACCGAGTTGTATTTATCTCTCCACAAAGCCCCAGCTGATTAAGCAGGTATGCATTTTCCCTATATAAGCAATGGTATTTTTCTAAGCAGATGGCAATTGCTTAAATGTTAAGTGACTTGAGCCTTTCCCAGAACTGCAGCTGCCAGAGCACCCCTGGGACCTTTCACAGAGTCAAATGATGTTGTCCTACAGAGAGTGTACAGGGTCACTTGAGTTAACATCATTTCTGCAAGAATTGACACATAGACGTGACTTAGCAGTTAGGCCCCATACATGATCAGCTCCTTCAGCTCTGAAGTTGACAGAGCAAGGAAACCCTTTCCATCATCAAGCTGTCTCCTGGTGGCCTTTGACTCCTTCACCTAGACTCGGGTCAGCCCAGTCAACCTGGGCATTTCATGGCCACTCATCTGACCCTTCTTTAGGGCCAGGGCAGCTGGCCTTGTCACTTCCAAATGATTCAGACAACATGGAATATCATTGCAACCTTTTTCTCATCTATAAAATGGAGCAATTCCTACTCTGCAGGGTTGTACAAGAAAATCAATGTGACCTGGCCCTAGTGCCAGGCACACAGTTCTTTTCAACTCACTTCTCATTCAGGATCTTACAGGTGAATAAACAATTAACTCAGGGTGTTTTGTTGTTATTGTTTTCTTTTCACAATAAAATGTGTCTAAATGACTGTTTATTGCTGCTACCAGAGCTTGTTGCAAAGTATTCAGCATGGAAACAGCAGAGTAAAAACCATTTTCATTCCATTTTAAGAGAGGTAAGAACAATGGCACAAAAGGCTTTTAAACACAAATGCACTGAAAGAAGGTACTGACCATGATTATGTCTTTGTGGACAACCTGGCACCAAAATGCCCTGTACCGTGAGTCACCATCAACAGTAGGTTATAGTCAGCAAATCCTAAGCAGTGGTAAGTCTAAGAAATTCTATTTGGGCTCTGGAATGCATTTTATATGTGTATTTTTTTTTCCTGGCAGACTTACCTTCCTAATTATGTTTCCCTTAGGCTACTATTAAAATTAGTCTACATTCCCTAAGCATACACCATTGACAGCTAGGGAAAGGTAGCCCATAAGTGACAGGGTAAAGCCTACCTGGGATTAAGTGTTGGAAAATACACAATAAATAAATACATGTATGTACTGAAGGTGCCTGTGTATCCATAGATGCCTTTTAACACTAACATGCAAAAAAGCAAGGATTCAGAATAATATGGACCCTCTTGGATGATCACACATGTGCCTTTATCTTTACTCTGGAATCATATTAGTTATCTTTTATGAGATTTTACTTGGTAGGATTGATGCATAAAGATCTCTTTCTTTCCAACAACCCTGTGCTTTTCTTCTTATTTTCAAAATTTCTACCAGTTAAAAATGTCAAAAGAAGCCAGGTGCAGTGGTACCCACCTACAGTCCAAGCTATTTTGGGAGGCTGAGGCAAGAGGGTGACTTGAGACCAGGATTCAAGGCTACACTGGGCAACATAGAGACCTGAATCTCAAAAAACAAAATGCCAACAGTACAGTGAAATGTGCATTTAATGGCACAGGTAGATCCCCATGCTAAGAAATGGACTTGTACAGATTTCATGGATTAGTGGTGAACCCAGAAGTCTCTTCAAACATTGATCCTTCAAATTCAAACCTGAAAACCAAACTTATAATATATATATACACACACACATATACACTAGGGACTGAACCCAGATGCACTTCACCATTTCCCCAGCCTTTTATTTTTTGAGACAGGGTCTCACTAAGTTGCTTAGGCTGGTCTCAAACTTGTGATCCTCTTCCCTCAGCTTCCCAAGCCACTGGGAATATAGGCATGCACCACTGCAACCAGCTAAAAAACTGAACTTGGAAAAATTACTTGCATATTCTGATAACTCCTTCCCACTGCACAGAAAATTCACAGTCACCAAGATCTAGTTACACAGCTTCCTAATAGTCTCATCTCCATTTTGTGTGGTGGCTGATGCTGCTTTGAGGCCTCCAGGATAGAGAAAGCATGAAGGGTACTTGATGCTTGCCAGGGGTGCACTTGGGAAGTTGAGGCAAAAGGATCACAAGTTCAAGACCAGCTTTAGCAACTAATTAAGACTGTCTCAAAAAACCAAAAAGGGTTGGGGATGTAGCTCAGTGGTGGAGTGCCGCTGAATTCAATCCCCAGAACCACACACACACACACACACACACACACACACAAATAGTACTTTGGGCTAAAAGAATATGCCATACACTCCTAGTCAGAACAGCTCCTCTAATCCATTTCCAAGTATTCCTAGTGATACTAATGTGCTGCTTTAAGAGGATCTTCCCAATGGCTTTGGTCAATGTCTTCTTCCCCAGGAACAATAGGAAAATGAATTACAAAGACTGAACTAACAAAAATGGAGGGCTTTCCAACTTGCAGTCTGGGATTATGGCACAATAATTCCAAACTTCTCCTTATTCTGGTCAATGTTTCTTGAAAAACTACCTAGATTAATCTGGGCTAACATACAGTAAAAATCAAATTGTGCTTCAAGCAGGTAAGCTTTAGAATAGAATTCTAAACTAAATTCTACATTCTGAACTATACATCTGTATCTTTAGGGGTTCCTACTTCCAATATTCCTTTTTAACTAACCCAAAGAAATAGGACATTACAGTGCATGAAAGACTACCTTTTGTATAAAAAAAGAAGAAAAATCAATATTGATATTTGTTTGCAAATGCATAAAGAAACTTTGAGAGATGACATACACAGACAATTAAAACACTGACTTGGAAAGTGGGGAAACTGGGCCAGTGGCTACATGTGTTTTGGCTTTAAAACCCTATCAATATATTACTTAACTAAAAACTTAAGTAGACAAGTAAATATTTTATGCCCTTTGTCTCAGTGATGGACTTGAATCCTATTGCCATGTTATCTTTCAGATATTTTTCAAAGGATTTTCTTCAAAAGGATTTTTAGAAGAATTTGAAGTTTAAATGTAGAAAAACCTGTGTTCCTAAAGTATATCATGGAAAACAGATTTACATTTTCTCCACTAAATTTGAAGTTGGAGTTTTTGTCTCATTTTGAAAAAGGTAGGAAGTTGTATTTTCATATTTGCTTAATAGTGAGATAACACACACACACACACACACACACACACACAAAACCACCTCTAGCTGATACTGCTGTTATTATTACTCTTTAATAGTTATGTAAGTAGACATATTCTGCTAACACAAAAGAGGAAGTACAATTTTGAGTAGCAGCGTTATACTCCCATTTTAATTTTGCTTCTGTGATCACAAATGACAATTTTTACTCATGTAAACTGTTGTTAGGTTTCTAACATTCTAAAGTTTAAAAGTGCCAATCAAATACTTGCAGTTCTTTTTCTTTTATTAAAAAATAATAGGTGTTAGGGCTAGGGCTATAGCTCAGTGGTAGAGCATTCGCCTAGCGTGCACAGGCTCTGGGTTCCATCCCCAGTACCACAAAAAAAGGTGTTAATTACTATTTTTAAAATAAAACATAAATCTAAGAGTTATAAAATGCTTTTTCTGAAGGTACAGAGTGGGTGAAGTGTTTGAAAGAAAAATAATTTATAAATTACTTTGTAAAACACAACCCATTCACATGCTATTAACTTTGGAAGTTAGGTCCTCTCCTAACAAGGCTTTTATTCTACCTCATACTCCAAACTCTTAAGGCTTTAAAACATTCAACTTGCCTTTATTCTTTTTTTGGGGGCAGGGGGCGGGTGAGGGTATGCCTGCCAGCTGGTTAGAAGCCAAGAGTTATCCACTCAGACCTGAATGGAAAAATCTATGATTTGTTTATTTCATAGTTCAAGTTCAAAAGCAAGAGACAATTTAAATAATAAAAGGATAACAGAGGAAAATGCACAGAAAGAAAACAAATCAGTAAGAGTCCAAAAGAACCTTCAAGAATATTTAATTCGGAAAATGTTATTGGTTTAGAGAACTTGACTGAAAGAAAACAGCTGGACAGAGTTCAAGGTTTTAAATTAAAAACAATCTAACAAGGTCTATGGGGATAACTCTTTGAGCCATATTTTGGAGACCAGATTCATTTCTACCAAGTAAAAGTAATAGCAGTCTAAGCTAAAAAGGAAATTCCTCACAACTGAGGTAGTTACTAAGTATCAGCACATTTTCCAAGTTCTCTCAAGGCAGCTTAGCTATTTACAATCTATTTTTTCTCATACATAAATGGAGTGCCTTTTCAATTTTATGTCCTCTGTGATTTGTTCAAAAAAAAAAACACTTATACACACCAGCCAGAATATGCCTATTTTATTAACATCATGCTTTAATAAATAACTGGCTACTTCTAATAAAATTAAGCCTCTGTTTACAACAGCCCCCAATATTTTATTGACCATTCTGCAGAATTTGGTGTAAAAAATTGAATGAAATGTAGACCCTGAGCTATCAAGTAATTATGTTTCAATATAAAAATAGAGAATTACTCTTACAACTGAAGATTGAACAATAACACAAACGACTTCTCTGTGGGTTTTCGGTTCTGTAGAATCACTTGGGATCTTAATGGCTGTGTAGAGTAGGAAGAGACTTGCAGAATTTCAGTCTTTCTGAAAGGGCACCCCTTTTAAAGTGATTTGTTACATTCTCATAGTTTTATGAGCTGTCATTTGGTAAAAACACAAGGAAAGGGGTCCTAAGGGGGCAAGGCAGTTGTCAGTCTTTGGCCTGGGACTACAGATATGGCCTTTGCCAGTTCACCCACATGGCTAAGAGTCACACCTAAGATGTGGTCTTCTTAGCTCTACCTACTCCCATCCCTCCCCGCCTCCCCCCCCAAAAAAATGAAAAAAATCTGGACACCCCCCTTGAGGGGGCTCCTTGACTGGTATGGTGAACATATAGCTGCAAACCATGGCAAGTCCTTGCTTTACTGATCAGAGGGGGCTAGGCAAGAAAAAAGGCTCAAATCAGACACCCTTACTTAAAAAATGGAATCCAAAAATAAATGCAAATACACATGCACAGACAAAAATCTTTGCTCGAGTGTTGACAGGTATTCCCTGAGCCCAGGCTGTACCCCAATTCTAGCTAGCTCCCAGAAAACTTCCTTATATAGCTGGGTTTGAAACTTGGATCATTCTGACAAGGGGGCACCAAATGAGAATGTGGGTCACTTATTGCTGCCCCTGGGATAAAAAATTAAAGAAGGTCAGTGTGGACATGAAAACTTGTACAGGGTGGTTTTCTAACTTGCTTGATTGAAAGAAAAATAGACTTCCCCACAAACCCAAGTGTGAACATGTGATAACTGTGACTCCATGAATGCCTTTTATCTTTCAAGGGAGACTACAGCAAGAATCTTTTTTAGATAGGCTACACTCTACACATAAGATTCGTGAAACAGAATGACATGTGGTCTTAACTTAGGCAAATCAATTCAACCAAAATGGATAGTCTGCAGTCTCTTCCAATCACCAGCTATAAATGAAGTATAACCTTCTTCTTGTACAGATGCTTGAATACATTCTGTCCTAACTTAATAATAACAAAAATCCCCAAATCACCTCTGCTTCTCTCCAGATAAGGCAGCTAAAATAACAGGGATAAATGGAAATTTTACTGCTTGTTGGGCTTTTTCTTTTAATAAGATAACATGATAAATAAAACCTGCTTCTGTACAGCTATTTAATATTTCAGTAATACGTACATGTTACATGCCAAGAAATGACCCTGGTTTTCTTGTAAGAAACAAGGTGAGATTGTAATTGGAAAAAAAACCCACAAACAAAATGAGGGAAAAAAAACAAACAAACAAACAATAGAGCGATAAATCAGAAATGCACAACTAACTACAGTTCTGTACCTACACTGTTAGCCACGTTTAACATGATTTTGGAGGAGCAGGGACCAGCTTAACGTACAAGTCCCTTCTGCCCCCAAAACTGAATGAAAAAACAAATCAGCATTTTTTTAAACCAGTGGCCACATAGTAAAAACTGTACATTGTTGTCCATTCATTTATAAAGCAAAGTCACTAGGATGGTATAAAAGTGATAATTGGTGCCTTTTAACTTTCTGATGAGGAACACTTTTTTTTTGAGAGTTGGAGAATTATCTCCACTCTCTCTGCATAAACAGGAACAAGACACAGAAGATGATGAGGAGGTAGGGCTGTGGCCCTGCACGGGCACCAGCACTGTCGGCTTTATCACTGCCACTCTTCCCAGCATGGTCAGTGGCATTGTACTCAAACTCCGAAGGGCACTGCTGATATTCACATCCACTTCCGCTTCCTTCTCCACTATTTTCATCACCTGTGTATAAAAAAGTAAATAAATAAGAGATTTCATTCCACTTATTCTCATTACAAGGCATGTGAGAACAACTCATGTTTTCAAACTGCAAAGGCTTACTGATATCAAAGAAGTCCACATCATTCCCATTGTAAGCATTCTTCATTTTACTAGTCATAACCCGAAGAGCCATAATTTGACGAAGAATCAGGGTGTCTTGTTTGCTGGTGTTAACCTGGACCTCGGGGTTATTGCCCTGGTTGGCTAATCCATTTCCTGTCACTGCAAACAGGTACCTGAAATGAGAAATGACCCCATTAAGATGATCAGTAAAGCAAAAGATAAGAGATCGGCCAAGATTTCTGCCAGATACTAGTATCTACACAGAGTACAATTAAGTGGAAGTTCTTCATAATGAACTTTAATTTTTCCTTATCTGTGTGTGTATCTTCTTTTTCTAATTTGACCATGGCCTTTTTCTTCTTCGTAGAGGTTGGTGGGTCAGAGTAAAGTGCCTTCAGAATGGGTACTTATCTAAGTTACAGAGTGTGTGGGTGTGTGGTGGAGTGGGCACACAGGCCATCGCCAAGAAAGAGGAGGAGTCCTTTTGAGAATTGGAACTTTATGAGACCAGCCCATTGAGGATTACATGTTGTTGTTTTTTTTTTTTTTAAATAACAACACTAATTGGAACAGCCTAAAGCTAGAATATAACCACTGTCAAACTTTTGACCCAGTACTCTTTGTAAGTAGCTGATCACCTTTCCAACACTTCTACTGCAAAGCCCTTTTTTAAAATATTTTATTTTTTAGTTGTAGTTGGACACAATACCTTTATTTTAAAATGTGGTACAGAGGATTGAACCCAGGGTCTCGCATGTGCTAGATGAACGCTCTACTGCTGAACCACATCCCCAGCCCCTGCAAAGCCCATTTCTAAGAACATCTAGAAACCTTCCATGTTATTGCTTCCTACTGTGAACTGCTTCCTGATGCCTCCACTATAAACTGGGAGACCCTTTTCTGAAGGTCACCCAGTCTCCTAGGAAGAGGGGGGCCTACCGTGTACTCAATGGTGGCTTACCTGCTTTTGCCTTTCCCATTCCAGCAGTCATCCTCATTTCCGTTTCCTGCAGCCATCCTCTCATCATTGCAAACATTGCTAGGGAGGGAGGACCAGAACTTCTTGGCCTGCTTCAGTTTCTCCTTGACATCAGTAACCTAATTAGGAACATTTAAAAAAGACTTCTGTAAAACCACACAAATCTCCCTATGGATGTGCCTTCTGATTTTCCTAACTATCTCCAGAGTGCTATGCACTTCAATTTCAACTGTAGTCAGAAGAAAAATATGCAGATCAAATTTGTAGCTTGAAGTACAGAATCACACAAAGGAATGAATATTTGAAATGTAAACTCTGAAAGAGTTGCCTACAGCCACTGCCCACTCTACCTCCTAACTACAGGCCTACCATGCCCTGTGCCCTGTAGATAAAATGATAATACACAGTCTCTTCACCCACGGATTGTACAGTCATGATCAAGCTTACGTATTATTCACTCTGGGAAACTTGCCATTAATGCTCTTCCTCTCCACCCACTAATATCTCCCCAGGCTCTCCACTGTTTGTTCCCTCCTTCAACTATGTTAACACTTTCTTATATTTTTATAGCACATTGCTGTGTATAAAGCAATCTGCCTATATTCTGCTACTCTTTTCCTATCATAGCATTTACCATATATCACCTTATGTTAGAAAGCCTGGTCCATCTGCCTCTTCCCCTTTGTTGGGGCTTCTTGAGAAAAGGACTTATTCCTCTGAGCCTCCCTGTGTGTAGCCTAGTGATGGGCACATAGTAGATGCTCAGTAAATAAATACAGCCAAACTGAAGGCAAGTTTTGAGATGAGACTTATTGCATCCTATTTTATTGAGTATATAGGAACTTTCTGAGCTAGAAAATGCCATCTTCATACAATTTTCTTAAAAAGTTATACCTGAAAAAACCGTTTGTAAGCCTTCCAACTAAAAATTCATTTTGAGCAAATGTTTTCAGTTCTTTGTCATTAAACATGTCCATCCCTGCAAAGCACTCACCAGTCGGTCCAAACTAGTGCCAGCTGCTGTGGTTGGGCGTTCCTCAGGATGATATGGTCTGAAGCGAGCACTGAAGGCACTTTCAGAGATGGAACGAGAAATTCGTCCAGCTGGGAGTGGCTTGGGGGGTCCACACCCCTGGAAAACCTACATTGGAATAAGCGTGGTCATATTAGGGAAGTCATATGGCGAGTACAGGGGGACTTCCAGCTCTCCTCCTCAGTATCCTGCCTTCATTACCTTCTGAGACACCTGCACACTATTCTCCTGCATGTTCATTATAGCATCAGAAATCTTCACATCAATGGGATCCATGACCGACTCAATGTTGAAAGGACCCTCCAGCCTCTCTGCAACCATTAGCATGGCATCTAATAAGAGATTTGGGGAACAGCACAGGATAAAAAGTTAATTATTAGTTCAGCCTTAGGTAATACATCTGATAATTTTCTTGCCTTTGTTTCTTGCATGGGGTTGGTGGGAGAAAGCACCCATCATAATAAATTCTTGCTTTTCTATCTATTTCCATTACACCAAACTGTATTGAGTCATTAAGTATCAGTAGATCCTTAAAGTGTGAAATGAACAGATGAATGCTTTGTTCTACAGCAAGGTAACCCAATCAGGAACCTTCCTTTATACTGATTATTTGTTCCTACATGTGTCAACAGCTATCACTATAAGGCTCTGAGCTAGCACCCAGCTGACAAACCTAAAGCTTGAGGGAGAATAACATGCCAGTTCTCCCAGAGACTTCCCTAGGATCTTTTCATTTCAGGTTCCATTTACAAATGTTGAAAATACAAATCAGTTAAAATCGTGGCATACCAATTCTTTGCTTTCATTTTTTTTTTAATAAAAACTTTCAGATCCTCAAGTGCATAGTCGAAAAATACAAATAAAAGTGTTCTAGGCATTTTAGTAAGTTTCCAAATAATGAAACTTCAAATAAAGCAATTTTGGTGTTAAGATAAACTTCCCATTTGAAATATAAAAGCCTCAATTTATTTTAAAGTAAAACATGTACCTCTTTTTTATTCAAGTGAATAGACAACGTAAGAGAGTACATAAAGATTGTGTGCTCATAATGTATAGCTCCAATTACCTGCAAGTCACTTTTAGGCTTTGGAGGAGCCTAGCATGTTTGGTAAATATTCAAATCCCTTAAACAAATTATACTGTACTTGTTTCCTTACCATTCATGATTGCTGGGATTAGGAGGGTTAGTATTATTGCCTGATACCTGTTTGTGCAAAATTAGAAGAACGTGGAAATGAAACCCCCAAAAGAGACAAAGGACATTTTATTAATGACAAGCAGTGAACTTTTACTACGTTTTCCTCATTGATACTCTAGTGCTTAATGCATGGCAAGAAAAACAGTGTAGACCCCCGTGATCCCCTGTCTTCAGGTAGTCCAAGGTCAACTAATAGAAAGAAGGGCTACTTTCCAGAAGATTGTGTTTCCTTCTCAACTGCAGGCCCCAGCTAAGCTTCTACTTGAGCTTTCTAATGGAAAGGAGTTTAAGCTCAGCACACGGATGAAACCGAATTTGGTCATCAACCTTTTACCCTCCACCTAGATCAAATGCTACACAGCATTTTAAAGTGTGAGCTCATTTCTCTGAACTACAATTCTGATGTCAGAAACAACAAATAGATTTCTATGAAATGCATTTTTAAATAAGTAATAACAAATGAAGTTTCAGATGGCATTGTGGTAAGCGCCAATAAAGTGACGCTTCTAACCTTGAAGTAAAGGCTGACAGCATGAATATACCATTGTGCTAGAAGAGAAAAAAATGCTTTTGATGTATGAGCAAAAGGAGACTTTTGTAAACAAGTGGAGCACAACTTAAATGTGTTCATCATTGTCAAACATCAGGGCTGCCATGTACAGAAAGCACATTCTTTCGTAAGCCAAGAAGAAATCGCTGGCTCCAAATAAAAATATTTGAATAGACAGATAATAAACATCCAAAATGCAGAGGTTTAAACAAGAAAAAAACAGTGCATTTGGTAACTACTTGTTCCCCTAGTGGCAAGAAAAGGCTAGATCACTAATGTATTTGTGAAAGACTGAAAGGAAACATAAACCCCAATTCTTCTGGCTGTTTGGTGTCTTTGTAAACTCTGAGCCTGCCGGCCATACACAAGGGCCTGGGAATGGAAAGTGAAGCTGGGCCTTTGTCGGGGCCGGTGCCATGGCGTTGTGTGTTGCGCAGCTGAAGAATGCGACTGAGGATGTATTCTGCCTGCACCCCACAGCCTGGGAGCCAAAGCTGCTGCTAACCCCTGCGGGAAGTCACGATTGGCTATCAATCGGCTCTTCCGTAACAGTAACCAGCCCTTATAAGAAGTCCCAAGAGAAATTCAAAAATGGTTAGCTTGGTGTTTTGGTTTTCTTCTGGTTGATATAAACCACAGGTCTCTTATTTGTGGGATCTCTGACTGGCTCCTGCCTCCTGCTAGGAACTGGCTGGTGTCCCTGCCAGCAACCCCAATACTAAATGCCCACTGGCAGCAACATGTGACGTTAATAGGGTTGGCTCTGAGTCAAATGAATGTAACACAGCTTCAGCACCTGATGGAGAACAAGTTGCACCTAAGAATAATTTGTGATTCTCTAGAAATGATTTTTTTGGGGGTGAGTCTTATGAGTGAGGGGGCAGGAATTTGGTTTATTTTTCAAACTGAAGGTTTCAGGTGAGTTCCAAGGTATTTCAACTATTTGGACCAATCCTGATAAAGATGGACAAGATGTTCACGTTTACTAAAGGGTCACCATTCATGGCAATATGCAAATGCAATTGGGAGGACAGAGCGGGCATGGCAGCAAGAAGGCAGCCTTGGAAAATCCTCCCTTAGACTTTTAATGGGTCTAGTCCAACTGCACAGTTGCAGTGCTCAGGATACTGGCATTGAGTTGCTGCCACCACCCCCACTCTCTGCCGTGCAACAAAGCATCCCCTTCTCACTAGGGAAAGCAATTCCTTTTGCATTGTGCTGCCAATAATCAGAAACCCACATCTTCAGCCTCCCGACCTGACTGGAAGAACAAAAGGCAGTTTCCCGACTTAACTCCAAGATCTGATTTAAAGAAGGGGCAAAAAAAAAAAAAAAAGAAAAAAGAAAAAAGCCCTTGACCATTCATTAACTGCAGTCATTTAAAGGGGAAAGAAAACTTCCTTGCAGAGAGGGGAGAAGAAGAGGACAAGGAAAAAAGAGAATTTACAGCAGAGGCATGTAAATTGGGACTGAATTCTACAACCACAGAGCAGATTAATTAAACCCTTGTGAAAAATTCATGAAAAATCACTAAAGATTAACAATGGCTATTACTCCTGGCCTTTTATATCAGCTTATTAGAATTAAAGACTAGTGTACTCACTAAAAATGAAGTTTAGATACAATTACATACCTCATTCCTCCAAAAGGTATCACTGAAAATGGGGAAAAATCAATTCAGAAATCCCATCATTTTCCACTTGGGTTTAATTGTACTTCTTCAAGATAACGCATGTGATTTTTAAAATACACTACAAGAACAACATTAGCAACCAAGGCCTTTTTGTTTTAAGAGTAACTGGCTGAAAACATTAATTACAAAGCCAGAGTATGGTTCTGATTTGATATGGATTTGTGAACTCTTGGAAAAATACACAGAAGAATTTGTATTTTAATACAAGGACATGAGGACTTTTGTGACGACTGTGGCTGGACATGTCAGAATAACGAACAGTATGAGGGAAATTCCCTTCTTCTCTCCATATCAGATGTATATGTAGGAAATTAGCAAAGCTGGGTTGCTATTGACATACAACAGTTTGTACTGTATGGTGAATTCTATTCTTTGGCCCAGAGAAATAGTTGATTATAGGGAACGTGAAAAGGCTTACCATCTTTCTCTATAAACCCAACTTAGCAAAAGTGAACTGAAAACCTGACATTTTGGTGTGGGGATAAGGGTGGGATGGGTGGTGTTGGTGGGGGGCATCAACTTTACATCTGGAAATGCCATGAGCTATTATTTCCATGAAAAATATTTGGAAGCAACAATTTCTCCTGTAGCTTCATTCTGGGCATGATGTGCCATTTGTTCCTGTGTGTATTTGCTGGTCTTATGCTTTCCCTTTCATGGGATTCTGCTTTTCTGTGTGTAGAAGATTTTTTTTTTCAGGTCTTCCAGCTTTGAGCTATTTAGGCTACAATTGTGCTGAAGTGCTTAATATTCACATCTTTTTTTCCCTGTGTCAGTGTTCTCAAGAATCTGTTGGAGCCAATTTATTGATGCACTTTCAAACAGAGTTAATATGGTAATTAGCTCTCACGCAGACTAAAAAGCATTCCCCAACCACAACCCTCCCCACCAAAAAAAAAAAAGGCAGTAAACTGCGCACATGTTCCCATGAGGACAAGTAACTGAAAAATAGGTGCCTATAAGACATTCAAATTCTGCAATTATGCAAATGTGACTTGGGAGTGGAAAAATGCGTTTGTTTTTGTGAGGTGTTAGTATGTGTGAAAGGTCTCACTAACACGCAGCATTAGGAGTTTCAGCACTGTCACTGATGTTTTAGGGCTAATATGCAATAAGTAGGTATCAAGGTAGTTGATGGATGGCTACTTAAATTATGCTTATTTTGTCTTTCCCTCAAAATCATAATTAGCCATCTCAGAAACTGACCATGGTTGGGTGTGGGCCGGGTTCTAGTAATGGTTTCCCAAGTGGAAGGCCTATGAAGGAACACTCATTCCTTAAATTGTCAGGGCAAAGGTGCTTCCATGCTCACCAGAGCAGTCTACTATTGCTAAATTCGCTATAGAAACAAAACCCTTACATTTTCATAATTATATTTCTCTTGATCCAAAGAACAAATGGGTATTGGGCAAAGTGTAGGAGACCTGGTTGCAGTGTGACAGACCATTTGAAAAGCCACTTTCATAGCTCTGAGAGGGCTGTATGCCAGCATTTACATGGATACAAACCTATGATATACAACTAAAACTGACCTTTACGCAGAAAATATCAAAAAAGCACTTTCTCATTATTAAAAATTGGTAGTCACTATATCGAATGCAATGAGATATGCCACCATTAGCTCAAGGGAACTTTTATTTGAAGAATGGTCGGCATGGTCAGGGCTCTGGCAAACCCTTAAATAGCTAATACTAAAATGAATAGAAATTTCACAGCTGGCAATTACAACATTCTTTGTGGCCAGAAGTGGAGCCATTTCCAACAACACAAATATGCTAATCGCTTGCTCACCTATGAAATTGTTCCACTCCATATCAAGATCCCCTTGGTTAGCCAAACAGCCTCTCATGATGTTTGAGCAGTAGTTGTAACATGGCTTCACAGTCACGAGACCCTGGCAATGGGAGCAGTAGATCATCTTCAACAGGGCGTGGGTACACTGGGCTGTGGGGTTTACCTAATGTACAAAAAGAAAATTAGTAAAGGAGGGGTTAAACTAGTCAAAGAAATTGCAAATCTACTAAAGTGACATTGAAAGCTTGGACATGAATTTCATTTATGGATAAGTTAAAACTGATCACAATTAGCAGGCCTGGCCTGCCTCCAATGAAATAAATGAAATTGAGGTCAGATAAATGGAAGATCTGTGCTGAAAAGAGGAAGATGGAGGTGGGAATGAACATCACAGGACCTTCAACAACCAAGCTGCATATTATCTCCCACTCTATAAATGACCATTCCTCCCCTAATCTCCACCTTCCTGTTTCCCAATCTCTCATACACACACACTCTCCATACTCATTTTCAATAGCTCTATTACTTCAAAGTTCTTTTATAAATAACCTTCCAGGATCAGCTATGAGACACAGTCATGGAGGTGACCTGCTATGGCCACTACAATTACTGGTCTTCACCGGATTGAAACACAGGCACATGTTCTTTACAAACACATTGACTCTAAGACAACCTTTTAAACCTTAACCCCTGAAACAAGATGGATTGAGAAGAGTACAATGTGTGTACCGTTTTATGCCAAAAGCTGCAAAGAAGACGAGTAATGTATTCTACGAGGCAGAATATGAGTAACTTTAAACTTGGGAGCATGTGAAGGCCTTCCAGGGTTGGGAGCAGTAGAGCACAAAGTGCTCAGGGAACAGCTGACAGATGAGGAGAGGCTTCTGTTAAATTTTGAAAAAGGGATTGGATTTAGGTGGAGAAGAAGTAAAGGGAGATCTTTCAGGTAGACACAATGAAATAAACAAAAGCCATTAGAGAGTATACTGGGCATATCATGAAATTTCAGAACACAGTTGAGAAATTTGGGGAAATTATGTTGAATGCATAGTATATGTGGCCTGAATTTAGAGGGGCCTGAACACCAGACAGAAACAGACACAGCATGGCACCACACAAGGCTACTCAAAGTTTGTGAGGGAGGGAAGCATCCTGGATGAAAACAGTACTGAAGTCAGACTAGTCTAGCCACTCTCTGCAGAGAAAAGGGACTTGGTTCCAACATTCTTGTTGTATAAGGTGAAATTGTCTTGGGCATAGAAGATTCCATTCTCTTCTGCCCCTTGTTTCCATCAATGCTTAGAAAGGATCATGGCTAGGTATCCCTGGTTGGCAGCTGACTGAACGTTCCTGTCTTATCCTTTCTGTCCCTCTCTCCTCTTTTGGAGTGTCTATCAGAGGTTACTGCATTCTTCCCTATCCATATCAACCAGTTCTACAAACAGACTTTCAGAAGCAGATACTGCTTCAGGGAACAGATGCTGGGATGCAGGGTAGCTGGCAATGTACTTCACCTGCTCTGCTGTGTTACTGTGAATACTTCTTATCAACAGTGCCCTTAGGAACAGGAACAGGGGATTAGTACTGTCAGGAGAAAAAGTTAACATTGTCAGGTTCCTATCTGGTATATACACGTACACACACACACCCTCATCCCAAACAGAACTCTAGCCTAAAAGACAGAAAAACAAAACAACAAGATGGTAATTGTATACACTAAAGTCAACATTCCCTATAAAGAATTAGAACTTTTCCACAGTTTTAATCAGTCCCAAATGTTCTCCTAGGAATTAAATTAGTCCTTTTAACTATGTATTAATGTACAGTAAAATCTTGGCTAACCAATACCCTCGAGGAATGGCCCTCTGGATAACCAGATTTTCTGGATAGCTAAAAGTTTATGCTTTAAAGTCACAGATTGTTAGGACTTTGATATTCGTCCACCTCTCATTTTACAGATGAGCAAACAGGCCTCAAGAAGGGAGGTAGCCAGAGAATCATGGGATCGTAGGAAGGGGCCTTAAAGATCACTGTAAGCTGTGCTCACATTTAAGAGATAAGAAACTGAAGCCAAAGACTTGCTGACAGTCACCCTGCTACATTTGATTCCAGTACTGCATCTTATCAAACTTTTGTGACAAAAAGATTTCCCAGATGTATCACATTTCCCTGCCTTCTTAAACAGAAGATAGGAAACTCTATTCTTAGGCATTGGTTATTTTCCTATTTTAGCTGTGTTCCACATTGGTGAATCTGTTAAATGGCTGAATCTTAAGAGAGGTGAAGAGTTATATAAATGACTATGAAAAATCACACAATAGCACTTGGCATTGTTGACTGTTGTGCTTAAGAGCAGGCAATGCCCTGATAAGAAGAAATGTAAAAATCTAAGTGCCAACAAATAGTTACAGAGCACTACTCTGTGCCAAGGATTATTCTGCAAGGTATTTGTGTTAGGTAGCAAGGCAAGTAAAAATTTCTGCATTGAGATATGAAACCTGTTTTACAAAACACAAAGTAGCATGGGCATTTGGGAAATGAGCAAAAATTTTAAATTCAAGTTAGTCATATTTGAGAAACATTTTGTTTTCAAACAAGCCCTTTTCCCATTCCTCTTCTTTTTTGGCATGGGGAGTCAGAGGTATGCAACTGTAGAGAATAACACAGTGTATTCATAGTTTAGTTGCAAGTTAAATCATATGTGCAGTAGATATTGCACTATCCCCCACTAAAACAGGCTAATGAAGGCTTAAGTTTGAAAATCAGAGACCAAATGAAATGATATAGTAGAATTTTATTAAAGGAAGATTATGAAGCTGGGTTTGGTGGAATTTTTCTATTTCATTCATTGGGTGGCAGGTAATGGTGATAAAACCCGGGGCACTTAGCCACTGAGCTACATCCCCGGTCCTTTTTATTTTTTATTTAGAGAAAGGGCTTCACTAAGTTGCTGAGACTGGCTTTGAACTCATGATCCTCCTGCCTCAGCCTCCTGAGCCATTGGGATTACACACGAATGCTACTTCATCCAGCTCCATTTCATTCTTTGGTTTTGTACTGACTCATGCTTTGCTCATAATTTGTTGTGCAACTACTAAAAATGATTACGAGGAACTTGGCTATAAAATGCTATGGGAACACCAAATAATATCAGAACTGAAAAGAGAGATGAAGTTATAAGAAAACTCAGATGAGAAAGGACATATAAAATACCAATGTTAGAGAAAATTGATGTTGTGTCTCACAACCACAAATCAGACCACCATGCATGAAGGGAATTCAGAACCTGAGAATTAAATCCCATGTGTGGGATGAAGTCTGAATATATAGGGAATGCCCTTCTCCCTAGCACTGGGAAATGGACCCAGGGGTGCTTAAACACTAAGCCACATTCCCAGACCTTTTTATTTTTTTTAATTTGGAGACAGGGTCTCGCTAAGTTGCTAAGGCCTCAAACTTGTCATCCTCATCATGCCTCAGCCTCCTGGCCAAAGAGAAGAGTTATAAATTTTTACTTTTTATTGGTGTATTCTAATTATGCCTAACAGTAGAATTCACTGTGACATATTCATATATGCACATAATTTTCTCCATTTCCTTAAAGATAAGGATTTTAAAACAGTCAAGAAGTCAGGTGCAGTGGTGTATGCCTGTAATCCCAGTGACCTCAGGAGGCTGAAGAAGGATCTCAAATTCAAAGCCAGTCTCAGCAACTTAGCGAGGCCCTATCTCAAAATAAAAAATAAAAAGGATTGGGAATATGGCTCAGTGGTGGAGGAACCCTCAGTTCAATTCCCAGTACCAAATCAAACCAAAAAAAAAAAAAAAAAGTCACAAGACCAAAAGAAAGAAGAGTCCTGCAAGGCCCCTCAGAAGAAGGGGTCAATAATGACAGCATTCCAGGACTTGGGGCCCCACCCTCACCGACCTGACCATGCTCAGGATGGTCGATGCAGAATGCCAAGGATTAGTTTCTACCTTCTGACTGTGTGACTCCCCAGTGAGTAAACCAAATGGTTGCCTCTCTTTTGGAGTCTTCAAGGGCTTTTTTTTGTAAGAAGCAATGTAGGTTATAAAAGAACCAAAGATGTGCCAACTACCATAGGGAAGAAAGAGCCAAACAATGGTATATGGTACTGTAATTTAAATTACTTTGGAATTTCTGGCAGATGTCCATGGTTCCTTGTTCTAGTGATGGCTCTTGCTATCACATGTTGATACACTACACATTGCTGGGTATTCCTATATAAGTTCCCAGTGGTCTCTCTACACTCCCAGGGACAAATCTTTCACCCGTAAGCAAATTCAACAGTAGACCAAGTCATACTTTGTTCTAGGGCTTTATTCATTTTGAATAGAAATTCAAGTCATTCAAATTCTATTTCCTGGTAACTATCAAAATCAATTACTTCCTTTGAGTCCCTCAAAACTTATTAACTGAAGTAGATTTACTTTGGAAGACCAAAGGCCAAGTAGTAGATGATGCCACACAGGGAGATTAGCAAAAATGGTAACTATACTCCAAGGTATTCCTTTAATCCAAAATTCGGCATTTATTCTGGATGGCATGGCCTGCCACTTAAAACATGCAATTTGGTTGTTAATTTGGGGCATGGCTCTTGACTAACATTTGATATGCTTTTCTTTTATTTAGAAGGGCCTATTGAGTCCACATGTCAGTGACATTCAGAATCATTAAGGCTGGGGGTTATGACTGCCTTTTACAAAAGCCATGTTTTTTGGATGTATCTTAGAGATTTCATAGCTATTTCTCAAAAATCATACAAAGAAAGAGCCAGAAAAGGAAAACTTTATACTCCTCCACTGCGCACTTTCAACAAAAATAAGGCCTAATGCTCTCAGAGAGAAAATGCTTATTTAGCTTTCATAGTTTTGTGGCTATGAGGCTCTTGATGCCAAGGCACAAGAGAAAAATATTGTTTTTCTGACAGTTACTATTGATAGCTTTTATTGGATTTTACTGATTTATGGGATACCATTATAGAGTACTTAGTATGTGTCAGGTTCTGTTATTAGGACTGCAAATTATTAATATATCTAAGTCTCTAAATAATAACATGAGGCATTTATCCTCTCATTTTACAATGAATTAGAGGGAGGCTTAAAGAAATTAAAGGACTCACACAAGGTCTTCCAGTAAATGGCAGAGCCAAGATTTAAACCAAGGAATTTGTTTTCAGAGCATGTGTACCTTCGTGAGGTGTGTCTAGTTTTATTTGTTTGGTTTTTTATTTCTGCAGTGCTGGGGACTAAAATGAGGATCTCACAAGAGCTCTACTACTGAGTTACACACCCTCAGCCACCTTGATGTATATCTAAATGGCTTCTTTTGAGTTGTAGACTGTAGGAAGCTTGAGGGTAACAACTGGGTCTGGTCCCTCTCCACAGCTCCCAGACCTAGTATAGTATTTCCACCTCTTAGCTATGAAGCTGGATGCCTTCTAGTGATGATTTGTAGCTTTCAAAGTTTACTGATCAAATGAATCAGTTTTTATGTTAAAGGGCAATTTAGGACATACCTGTTCTATATGGAGCAATACCAACATTTGAATGAGAGGACACACTGTGTAATAAAATAATAATGACTTACTAAGTACCAGACCTGTATCTTTAGAGCTGCTCAGTGTGTTATAGAGTAAAGAAAAATATACAATTATGGTGCATTACTCACTAGCCCCTGCTCATAAAGAATTCAAAGGCTCAAGAAAACACTGCAGGACTTGGAGAGAAAAAGAGTTCTCTTGGAAAACAATTCATATTTTACCAAAGTTCTAAAGTTTTGAATGAACTGCAGCTAACTATAGCAGAGATTATCAATTCCTACTAAAAAATAGGGCCTGATATACATAAGAAAAAAAGGTCTCAGATTATTTATGTAAAAAATGAGAAATATATTTACCTTTGGAGGCAGGTATGATAGAAAGAGAATGTCATTTGGACTGAATTTGAGTTATTGACCCATAATGACAATATGCTGATACTTAATTCCAAGTGTTATAAATCCCTTTGAGTCTGACCAAGGCCTTTCTAAATGTTAAGGTAATTCTAGGAGGTGACTTAGAATCTCAGATTTTTAAAAATATTTATTTATTTATTTATTTCTATGTGGTCTTGAGGATTGAACCCAGTGACTCACACCTGTGAGACAGGCACTCTACCACTGAGCTATAGCCCCAGCCCCAGAATCTCACATTTTTGGAGTGAGTCTATGTTCCATGGTAAAAGTCAGTGGGGGAAGAATTCTCTTTTTAAAATAATCACTGTGGGCTAGGGATACAGCTCAGTGGTAGAGTGCTTGGCTATCATGCATGAAGCCCTGTGTTCCATTCCCAGTATCTCAAAACATAACACAACAAACTACACCTCCTTTTTGCCTTCCCAAGGATATACATTTAACATGACATCTGCAAGCCATATCTGCTATAAAAAAAACCTTTGCAGAAAAGTTTCCTTCTCTGCGAAGACTTTTAACATAGATTGAGCTTTTTAACCAAGTAACCTGCATTTCCCAAACACCACATTAAAAACTACTGCAAGCAGCATGCAAAAAGAAAAATGCTGGAGCAGAACTGTTCACACAGCCTGGATTTCATTTCAGTAATTCAGAACGAGCCTTAAGCCACATTACACAGTGATGGCAGTCAACATGCTGCACCCAAGTTAGAAACACATTTCCTTTTAGTTTATTCCAGTTCCTAACATACATTTGTTGCAGTAATCTTATTTTTTGCACAGCCAATAGTACCAAACAAACAGAAAAGGTCTAGATTTTATCTGTTGCCTGGTAACATAAGTACTCAATAAAAATAACAGGAAATATTTCCCAAAATTATGGTAAGAGAAAGAGATAGGGAACCCACACTTGTTGTGGGATGTGATGAGTTTATTCAGCAATTTCCTAGCTAGTTTTGAATTCAATGCACAGAAAGGAGGATGAGAAATTCCTATTTATATGATAATAGAATGTTGAGAATGTAACAAAATATATGGAACAAACTAGGATTCATTCAGGAACATTTATGGGCACGTTGTAGATGGAATTGAAGCTGCATTAATATTTGAAAGTGTGTCTAATTTTTGTCTGAAATGACTGGATGCAGTTATGAATTGTGTGTTGAAATATCATCATATTGCCCCCCTTGACGAGGGCTCTATTTTTGTTTTGAGCATGTGCAATCTCAATTTATTCTGGCACCTCCTGCACACCTACCATTCCTAACCCTACTGTAGTCTGAATCCTACCTAGTCTTTAAGACCATAAGCAAAAAGTAATATTAAGGGTTGAATATATGTCTTCACTTGGTATCTTAAACCCAGTGCCTCACACCTGCAAGGCAGGCACTCCACCACTGAGCTATAGACCCATCCCCAGAATCTCACATTTTTGGAGTGAGTCTACATTCCAAATATTGTGGCTCAGTAGCAGAGTGCTTGTGTAGCATGTGTGAGGCACTGGGTTTGAACCTCAGCACCACATATAAATAAATAAATAAATTTTTTTTAGTTGTCAGTGGGCTTTAAGTTTTTTTTTATATTGATTGCCTTTTAAGTTTATATATAATGATTTTGAGAAATGGCAAAATATTTTTTAGTATTCTTGTAGGTGCCAGGGCATTGCGAATAGAGAGAAATGATGGGAGAGTGATGCACTGTTTTCTAGGCAGGACAGTCATTTAGACATCTCAATGGTAAGACACATGATTTCTAATTATAGCCCCTGTAGTTTGGGGTGGGGTGTAGACATAGTCCCATTATGTCAGTGTTAATTGAAACCATGAGAATGCAACTCTCTTTGGCGTAGGAGCTATTAATTTTCATGGTGCATGTAACCACTTGTGCATTTCCAAAAGACCACAACAGACTTCGCCCTTTCAGGCAAAACTGCTGCTACAAGTAGGTATATAAGAAATGTATATGAACCATAGCAAATAAAGATGGAATAAGTAATACAAAGACGTGCAGCACTAGGGTATTCTTGAACCATCTGCTACTAATTAAGAGGACTTTTCTGAAGTTTGAGTAGAAAGCTCAATGGAGTGCATTGAAATCACTGGATGTTTGGGCCCAGAAAACTGAAGCAAAGCACATTTACTTCAGCGAAGCAGTGCCTTTATCTTGAAGTAACTTAAACTTGATTGTGCTAATGGCCTTTCAAAGATTTGGTTGTGATCAAGTCATTGCTCAGCTTAAAACTGCGACCATTTTGTTGCAGAAGTAAACTGTAAAAGTAGGGCATCCACTCATAAAGAGAAAGTAGGAACATCTCTGAGTTAAGTATGTAATCAGTAGCCCCAAGATTAGGATGCTTGTCATATTTGATTTTAAGGATCTCTTTGTAGATAAGTGGGAAAGGTGGGTCTCTTCAATTAGGAAACACATTTCCTACTCTAAAATGTCTTTTTTAAGCTCAAGGCAATTAATTTTATTGGGCACCAAAAGAAGGTATGTTTATTTCTTCGGTTGTTCTAGTTCCACATGGAAATTGCTGGCGGGCAGGTGTTATAGAAGGGGTGAGAGTCCCTGTATCTGAAAAAAATTGCTTCAGGGTCCAAACTGGTAGAAGATTTTAATTATAAATTAGTCACATGGAATTTTTCAACATTTTCAATTTCAAATAGGTTTTGAAAGCCAGGTCATTCATTGTCTTCCTCATGTCACTGTACCTTAAATTCTATTTAACTGGTAGTCATATTCCAACAGTTCATGTAATATTTTCTCAAGTGTGCAAGTATGCTTGGCATGCTTTTACAAACATTCCACAGATGATATATTTGGATACAATTCTTGCTTATGTACCTTTAGAAACTGATATGATGCCTATGCGTCTTCTTATTGTGCAATTTAGATAACATAAACCAACCTGGTTGAAGGGTTTGATTTCAAGTCAATCCTTAAGTCTAGAAGCAGCTCAATGGTGAAGCCAAAACAGTAATTTTCTATAAAGTTTCTGATTACAAATACAATACTTAAAGTAGCTGTAAAACATTATTTCCAACCTTGCTGCCTTTTCAGCTTAGGGTAAACACAAGGAACTGTTGAAAAAATGTCAAATGTAAATAACTTTGATCTGGATTAACCATGCACTGTTTTAGGGACTCTGACATAAGTGTCTCCAAAATTAATAATGATTGTTGGGGTTGGCAGAAATTGAGGAATCAAATTATTCCTTTAATTATAACAATCATCTCCTCACCCCAACTACAGCCTCATATACCCCCACAGATACTTGGAATGTACAATAAAAATATCATAAGGAAGAAGAATGAACAAAAACAGTGCAAAGAATTATTTTCTGATAGCTGATGGGCTGGAGATGATATAGAAAAAAACAATAATGTAATGCAATCAATCAACTAATCCTTATTATTATCCAATTATAATGTGAAAAATCCTTATAAGCAACTGTTTTTCATAACACATTATCCTTTAGAATCATTTTCTTCATTCTGCTAAATAAAATCTTCCTCTTTAACTGGGATGACTGTACATCCTGGGCAGTCCTCATAGATTATTAATAGTGACACCTGTTGCTTATATACAGTTATTAGCAATAAGCACCTCCTGGTTTAGACAATACATGTCCAAGTTTGGACAATACATTATATAGTCACATTAACTATAGATGAACTCTCTGATAGGGAGTCAGGTGACTATTTCAGTGTTTGTAGTCCTGTCCAGTGTTTCTGTTGACCAGTCCTTAAAACAACCAAATGGGGCCTAATTGGAGGCTGCTATCCTGTGTATATAGGCTCTTTAGCAATGACCTACACTTTGGCTTTTCCTTTGAGGGCCTAAAGGTAACACTAACATCAGTCTTGCAAACATAACTTTGCTCCAGTATATCTGTTTCTTCCCTGGTACTGGGGTCATGGAAGGGGAGTGGTGGAATGGCCTTGCAAAAATTTTTCGGGGGATGGGAATATAGCTCAGTGGTAGAGTGCTTGCCTAGCATATGCAAGATCTTGGGATCCATTGCCAGCACCACACACAAAACAGCAGCAATAACAACAACAACAACAACCTTCAATGAGGAAGGAATGGGGAAATAGCAATAGAACCTTTTCCCCTTTGAAATCTTGCTCAAAACCCTATTGCATATAAGCAAAAAAAGCAAAGCTTCTCTGGTGAAACTAGGGAGGTAAAGGCACAAATGCACAGTCTCACCCACTAAAAAACAGCAGACCCCTTCATCTTTGTGGAAGCCTAGAAGCACCTTCCAAGCTGGCCCCGAGGACCATAATCTGAAAAAAAAACACTGATCTAGTCTAATTTGCTTAATGTACAATTGAGGAATCAGGTTCATTTCATAATCCTGCTTACACACTACAATTTTATTTCCTGTAATGGTAATCCTATAAATAATGTCATGGTCAAGAGCAATGGGGCCCACATTAATTATCATGGAAAGCTCTGTCTTCTAAAAGGCTCTGAGTATAACTTATAATAAGAGAGCATGGGCTCATGGGTTGGTTATAAATGACTTTCTAGACTATAACTAGTAGGCTCCAACATAGTCACTCAAAACAACCAAATGTGGAACCTGTGTGTATAAGTTTCTTTTCCAAGATGGGGAGTGGAATAATAAGAACTGAAGAGTATGGAGGTTATTAAGCTCATTTTTGAAATTAAGACTCTAGAGCAAACACATATCCTGCTTCTAAGAATGGTTGCTAAGGAAACCACAGAAAAGAGTAATGATGATATATGAAGATGTTCATCATGGTTTTGTTTAGCAACTCTAAAAAGCACAAGTATGAGGACAAAGTGTGAGAGAAGAGGAGGCAAGAGACAAAGAGAGAAGACTTTTTGAGCCAATGGAATTCTAGTGATTCATTTCTGTACCTTTCCCAAACTTGCTTTTAAAATGAAACAAAACAAAAACACACACATAGTATGCAAACAGCACTTACCACGGAGACTTTGCCCACTACATCTCTTGCAACTGCTAAGCCTTGAGCAAAAGTACGGGCTGCCACAAATGCACGAGTAACTTGTAGCTTCAATTTCCGAGGGACATCTCCAAAGGGCTTGAGCTGCTCAGTATATTTGCTCACACATTCCAGATACTCATCTGTGAAGTGGTACTGGGAGTTCACCAGGCGGAACATCCGTTCAAGGAGGCGAGCCCAGAAGTCATTAAGCATTTCTTCCAGGTTCACATTTCCTACCACATAGTAGTGCTTCAACTCCTTGAAGAGCTCTTTAAATACTTCTGAATTTTGCATGTATAAGCGGCCATATGTCTTCACAAACATATCATTCAGGGATTTCTCTGCATTTTCAAGTAGTTCTTTGAAGAATTCTAAAAACAAAACAAAAAATGAAAGAAAGAAAGAAGGTTTTTTTTTAGTAATTAAATAATGAAATGCTTTGCAGATAAATTAGAAAACTGAATTTTGTTTTTAAAAGCGTCAAGAAATTAAATTGGAAAACATGTTTGTATACAGAGTGAATACTTTCTGGGGAATTTATCAATTCCAATCACTTTTCAGTGAAAAAAAAAAACCTATGTCACAAAGTCACTTACACATGTGTCTACCTTTAAGAGATGGAAAATATGAAATTTAATTAAAAATATGAAATTTTAAAACAACAACTACTCAAGAGTCAGTATAATATACACACATTCTCTTTCTGAATAAAAAACTGAACAAAAATAAACAAATGTCTAAAATATCAGGTTTTGAGGAACTTTCAACTGCATGAATCTGACCCCTAATTGTAACCTAAGAGCTGGATGGGCATTCTCAAAAGTTGTTTTACTTGGGTGTGAGGTTTTTCATTTCTCCTCCTTACATATCTATGTAGTAAGAAATTCTTGAGGCTAAGAAACATTATGAAATAGCCCTAGAAGCAAGCACAGAAGGGTTCTGAAAGTAAGTTCTTGGGTCCTCTGTGATATTAATATAAATTAATCTTGGGCTCCTAAAAGATTCATACAGTGTCCTTTGTATGTGAAAGAAAAAGAGAAAGAGACATAGACAATAAGCATATAAATGCAAGGCTGGAGTTGTAGCTCAGCAGTAGAGCACTTGCCTAGCACATGAGAGGCAATGGGCTTTATCCTCAGCACCACGTAAAAAATAAATAAGTAAAATAAAGGTGTATGTCCATCTACTAAAAAAAGAATATAAATACATAATGGACTTTAAGCATAGCTTTTGTAAGAGGACATGGAAAAATAACCAAAAAATACAAATGGGAATACCTAGTTATTTCAGATTTATATTTTGGCCACCACACAGCCATGGACTAAGTGTTAAAGATTTTAATCTCTCAAGTACAAATGATGAATTGGTTTTCTCCTCTTGGAGCTTTTCTCAGGAAGTTCAATGAAAAAGAGGAGCTAACAGAGTATCTGTAACATTAATCATTCTTAAAGAATCTCTTGCCTGGTATAAAAATAAACACCTCATGATATCAAGTTTATAAGCAGGAAATATAATAAATACCAGAGCAAAATATAAGGACCACATCAAATAAGAAAGTGTCTCTAAGTGAACATGGAGGAGAAAGAAAATATGCCACATACTTCAAAGCAAGAACATTGGCAAGCTTATCAAAATACAATAGAGCTACAAAACCATTCTCTTCTCACGCTGGGTGGACAAACCAGAGACTGACAACTAACTCCAAATAGATTTTTACAAAACCTGAACTGAGTAACCTAAAGACTTTTGGAAAAAGATAGAAGTGTGTGACTAACCCTTTTGTGCCAAGAGATTCTCTACCTATGTCTCTCAAGCCCCTAACTCATCACTTCATGTTTTCTTGAGACTTAGGGATAAAGTCCATAGTTCTTTCTAGTGCCAGATTTTCAAATTTTGAATATGCTTGTTTGTTTGGCTTTGGGGGGAGCTCTCTCCTCCTTTCATCTAGTTTTTCTTTCTACTATTGCTGGTCTTTTATTTCCTAGGCTTGGATTCTCTCTGCAGAGTAAACAAACAGGCAGGTCAACCCATCCCCATTGGCATTTTTACCAAAGCTCTCTCCCTTCAAGTGAGAGGGCAGAAAATGAAAAAGAGCTAGAGGAACTACAGGAGTCAGGGTTCTCCTAAGGAAAATAACCAATGGGAAAAAATTTTATATATATATAATTAATATATATTAATTAGATTGGCTCACGCAATCACAGAGGCTAAGAAGCCCCATGATGGCCACATATGGACTGGCGAGCCTCAGAATCTGATAACTGCTAAGTCCAAAAGGCCAGAAGCCTCAGAATGAGAGAGGGGTCAATGATACTGCCCCAGTCCTGGGACAAAGGCCTGAAAGTCCCCTGGAGTGTTGCTGGTGCATGTCTGAATTCAAAAGCTAAAGAACCTAGAGTCTGATGCCACAGCAGCACAAGAAGGGTCAAGTGTAAGCAGTACCAAGAGTTGGTTTCCCTGCTTCTTCCATGTTTTTTGTTTCATCTGGGCCCAGACTATTTGTTGGTGCTGCTGGCATTCAGAACATGGCTTCCTCCACTCAGCTCACTGACCCAAATACCAATCTTCTCTGGAAACACTTTCACAGACACACCCCGATGTGTGCTTTATCAATTCTCTAGGCATTCCTCAATTCACTTGACAACCAAAACTAACCATTGCAGGAACAATGTACGTAGTCAACTATCCTTTTATTCACTCCAAAATCCTGCAGAGTTTTCAAAGCATGAGCCAGGGACCAGCACTGCATCAGAATCAGCTAGATACTTGTTAAAAATACAGGTTCTTGGTCCCACCCCAGTCTTACTTCATCAGAAACCCTGGGGTTGGATCTAGCCTTGTGTGATTCTGCTGTAGCCTGAGGTTGGAGAACAACTGTTCTACCTGATAAAACTTCTCCCATTTCATTTCTCACTAGCAATCACCAGCTGCTCAGCAACTACTGTGTTGACTGTAGAGCATTTGGGACAAGCAGTACTGTTTTAATCAAGGGGAAAAGTCTTTCGAATAAATTGCACCTAAAAAAATTGCTACAGCCTTAGATGTTATTTTTATGGTGTCTTGGGGACAAATTTTCTTATATGGGACCCTCTTAACTAAGTATTAATGTGAATGATTAAATGCATGCAGCACTTTTCTACAATTCAAATTTGGGCAGTCTGTGGATGAGAAGGAACCTTAAATGTCATCTGATCTATGTCTCATACTGTGCTTGAATCACCAGCTTCCATGCTAAGTGTTGTTTGCCAATCAGGAAATTAACAGAGCATGTGGGTTGTGTTGTGACACATCCAGTGTGTTGCATATATAGCACTCACATATTGGAAAAATAAAGCCTGGTCATTGAGAACAATATGCAAGCCTTGTGTTAACACCACACTATTAATGCTGCATGACCTAAAAGAGCGAGTTCCAACAGGAAACACAGGTTTTTCCCTGTATTACATTTTCATTATATTTGTCATAAAATTGGTACACATCAGAAAAAACTGGGTGTTAAGAATTTTTTGGCTTCTCCTTTCAAATTCATTTAATAAATCTTTCTTAATACTTTCTTACATTTTTAATAAATGGCACCTACAGTCGTGGCTTTTTTTTTAACTGAGGGAGAAACATACAGAATGGCACATGTAGCTTAGTTTTAATTTAAAACTTCTAAAAATGTCAAAGTTCATCCCCTTTAGGTTTCAAAATGCTGCAGGCCAAAGAAGCATGAAGACACTGAACGTTCTATAGAAAAAGTAAAACATTCTTACAGTTCCTTGTACAGGTCAGGAGTTTAGCAGTTGATATAGCTACATAAAATATAGCTACTCACAGTATAAGAGAAATGATCCTATGTAGAGGAGACTGATTTGAAGCTAATATGAACACCACCATGGAGTTTACACTGGTTCTCACAACTCACAGTCTATCTGGGAAAATCTTCAGAGTGTGTGTATTTAAGTTAGTTTGTACTTTAAAAAGCAGCTTGGTGCTATCTGCATACTAAATCCTAATTCATTTCATCATTCTGAAATTTTATTTCCATTTTAAAAAGAGTCTTTAATGTGGACATATAAGTTACAAATATAAAAACCATTTGAATGGACATTTGGTTAATAAATGCTTGAGAAATTCTATAAAACTGATATAACAAACTAAAACCTCACAATTTAATCTCTCTAAATGGCTATGCAATTTGACAAGTGTGTACTGAGTGGATATTATGGGCTCAAATCAAAGCATACAGTTTAACCATGCATCTCAACCTTCCTTCTGCCCAATCAGACTATAATGAAAGTTTCTAGAAAGACAAATTTCCCCCATCCAATTCACCTTTACTATACCACCACTTTCCACATATGGTTTATGAGTGTACCAGAGATTTTAAAAACATCTATAAAATTCTTAATCCTTGGGCTAGGGATACAGCTCAGCTGGTAGAATGCTTTTCTTACATGTACAAGGCACTAGGTTCAATTCCCAGCATCCCAAAAAAGTTTTTTTTCTTAATCCTTTATTTCATGTAGAAAGTTCTTAAATATTCATCTCTTTTGCCTATGAGAGTCAACAGAACAAAAATGATGGGATCCAAAAGACTCAAACTCATTTTTCCTTAGACTTATTTTCACTAGCACTGTTAAATGAGACTTTTTGGCCTATACTTTCTGTCTGAAAGGATACCTCACATGGATGGCACACATAATTTAAATTTTAAAATCCATACTGTTTAGGTACAATGTCAGAGTTTAATAATTTCTTATTAGAGAAAAGAAAAAAAATGTATCTTTCCTTTCAATTAAATTAGCAGTTCCCATATGTTCTTGCATAATACTTTCACATCCTTGCTCCCTCACCTCTTTTCTTTCCATGACATTTCCTTCTACAGTGAAGAATGGACCACGCATTAGATGTTCAGGTCCTGGTGCACAGCCATCAATAGCCACTTCCTCAACCACAGTGTTGCTCATCTCCATTCCCACCCTGCATTACATTCTAACTGCTAAATAAAAGCTGCCTAGTCCAAGACACCTAGCAATCTTCCTTCATAATCATTATGCCTGAAACCAATTATAATGTATATGGTGGATAAGAGAACCAGCCAAGAATAGTGTAAACCAGAGTAACACACCTTTCAGAAGCCAAGCTAATTGGAAGTTAGATCTCCCTTGCAGCTGTTGAGTGTATTCATGAAAAAAAAAATGCTGCTCAAAGAGTCTGATTTAAGTGAAAGTAAGTCAAGAAGGAGGTGTTTAACGAGCATTTGAGAGATGGTGTCTGTGATCAGGGTTTATTCACTCTTCAATTTTCAGTTTGGAGGCATAAGTATATATGTTCTGAAGATCAAGCAGCTGCCATTCCTTGAGCTCATGAATGGTCACTTAACACTAGAAAGGAAATAAGCACAATAACATGCTGTGAATCTGAAGCAGCATGACACAGTGGGGAAAGCACAAGATTCTTACTTGGAGCTATGTGACCACAGTTGGGTAAAAGGCCAAACTTCTCTGAGTCTCTACTGCCCCATCCACAAAATAGGGATATTAACTAATGCCTGGCATGAAGTAGATAGATGTTCAATATGTAAACACTGCTAGAAGTACAGGAAATAATGTGTTGCAACCCTTTCAATTTCTTTATAGGAACAATCATTTTTAAAAATAATATTTTAAGACTGGTTTTTATCTTTCCTAATAGAGTCAAACATAATCCATCAGGGGAAATAAATGAAGCTCAAAGCTGCTGGAGGTCTGCTGAGAAGACCCAAGGCCTTATGAAACTGAGAGCTGTTTATCCCAAAGGAAATGTTTAATGGCTCTACCTTCCAAGGCTGTGAAGTATCCCAGACATCTAAGAGGGTGGGAACAACTACTGAGTGAAAAATAAGGAATGGAGAAACCTCAATTCTGGAAAGACAGCTTAAATTACATTAAAAGAAAGAACACCATACACAGCATACACATGTAAAAATCAAGAAGTAGCCATCAGATCAATTCTCACCCCTCCTTCAATGTATTACATTTGCATATGACCTTGTTTGTCAAAAGACTGCTAGATTCAAAGACTGAGTTAGGGGACTGTTAAGTATTTTCTAGCTTTAAAATGTAATTATTCTTAGTAGAAGCAGTACTGATTTAACATGGGAAAAACTAGAGTGAAAAGACAAAACTTTTCCATACAAATTTTTCCTATGTAAATATCCTGTCTTTTAAAAAAGAAGAAGAACATCGTGTACTTCTGGAACTTCCATCGGCAGCCACTTGTCTTGCATCAAATAAACATTCAAAATTCTTCAAAAAGGTCAAAGGACCTCCAGTTCTGCTATTAAATGCCATTAGTTACTTTTTTTTAATAAACAATTGGCTAGCCATTGATTAATGAGCTAGAATGTATTCTAGAATCAACCTGTGACTGGAAACCTTTTCTATTCAATCCATTTGCTTGGTGCTATTAACTACCACCTTGTATTTACATTATTAGGAAGTTGCCTTTTACATACAAGGATTAATTTCCCCTTTACTATATATGCTGTTTTTCATAGCCCTGGAGTGGCATGTAAACATTAAGTCACCATATCAACAAAATTCCTAAGAAAAGAAGCCTCTTTGTAAATGCTACAAATCATACTTTTCAAACCATTAAAAAAAGGGAGTTATACTCAGCTATTCTTTCACCCAATATCAAATATCTAATGAAGAACAGCTAATACAGGCATCTACAAAAGTAAAGGGGAAAGAAGAATCAGAAAGCATTTTACTAAGAAACTGAAACTTTGGTTTATATATTATCTCCTCTTCTGACTTGCATTTTTGGGAGTGTGTGAAAGCTTTTAACAAGCACTTTCCTCTATCATGGCATAATCTCACTCCTCAAGAGTGCCTGATAGCGTATGGTGTGCCAAAAGGTCACATAGTCAACTAATGTTTATCAGTGGAGAGAAAATTAATAGGTTGCTCCTAGGTTGACAGGCCAATTGCCAGCTGTGACCCTCATTAGGGATTGTTCACATGTCAAAGAATGCTACGAGATCTTGCAAAAGTAGGATCACCCTTCTTTTCTAAGGTTAATTTTATTCCTTGAAAGCATTTTGAGTGCCTCAGTTCTAAGAGGAAAGTACAATGTTTGTATCTCCCAGCTCCTATCTTTGGCTAACATAGTCAGGGACACAGGCTTAGTACTGTGTACTCAGTACTTCTGCTGGGCATCATTCCATTTTATGAAGGTCACTTCCGTCACCAACTAAGCAATTTACTTAAGGACTTCCATAGCTGTGATGTATATATGTAAATCACTCATACACACACACACACACACACACTAACACTTTCTTTAACCATTCCTCTGTTGACAGACATTTAGTTTGATTCCATATTCTGGCTAGTGTGAACAATACAGCAATAAACACTAGAAGGTAAGTGTCTTTTAAATATGTTGATTTCAATTCCTTTGGTCATACCCATCACCACAATTGAACCAGCTAGTAGCAGACTGGCTTTCAAGTAATAGAACCAATAACAACAGAGCCCAAGGAAACCCCCAACATATGATAGGGGCTTCCATTCCCATTGTAGCAGTAATCACAGAGTGTGTACCCCATGTACCCAAATATCTATACCATTCCTGCCTAAACTACCAGAGGGAATCCATTCTCGCAAGAACTACAGAGAAAGAGAGTCCCTCAAGCTCTAACACAGTATGTCAAAACTCACCAATCGCAGCCAAAGAAATTTATGATAAAGTCAATACAACACAACAAACTGATACCCCAGGACACATAAAAAAAAACTTTACTAAGAAGGCATTCACATAAAAGTGGAAAAGACATATATCCTAACATATGCAAATTACAACACAGACACACAAGAAGTATGAAAAAAAAAAAAAAAACAGGTACTCCGACATCCCCTAAAGTTCTTAAGTCTCTAATAAATGGATGACAAACATATTAAAAGGAAGAAATGCTAGAAAAACCCAAAATAGTGATTTTTATAAAGCTTGATAAAATATAAGAAAATACAAATAAACTACTAAATGAATTCAGAATCATTAGGGAATATTTTGAACATTTATATGCCATGAAATTGGAAAATCTAGAAGAAATGGAAAAAATTCTGGAAACATGACATACCCAAATAGAGTCAAGAGTAAATAAAAAAAAAATAGGTCAATAACAGGTAATAAAATTGAAGCAGTAAAAGAAGTCTCCCAAAAAAGAAAAGCCTAGAATTGAAGGGATTCAGTGCTGAACTTTACTACTCTTAAAGGAGAAGTGATATCAATGCTTTTGAAACTATTCCACAAAATAAAGAAGGAACCTTTGTAAACTCATTCTACAAAGTTAATATTACCCACTAAAACCTGACAATGGCACAATATAAAAGAAAATTATAGACCAATATCCCTGATGAACATAGATGCAAAAATCTTCAACAAAATATTTGCAAATTGAATTCAACAGTATATTAAAAAGAACATGTATCATGACCAAGGTAGTTTTATTACATGGATATAAGGATGATTTGACATACATAAATCAATAAATATAGTACAGCATATAAACAGAGTCAAGAGAAAACAATCACATAGTCATCTTAATCGATGCAGAAACCACCTTTGATGGATGAAGTTCAACATCACTTTATTTTGAAGCCCTGAATAAATTAAGTGCAGAAGGATCATACATCAACATAATGAAGCCCACATATGACAAACCTATAGACAATATCATTCTGAATGGGGAAAAATGATTTTCTGTAAAACCAGGAAAAAAAATCAAGGTGGCCACGCTCATGACTCTTATGCTATATTGTACAGAAATTTTAGCCAGATTACTTAAGAGAAAAAAAAAAGGGCTACAAATAGGAAAAGAGGAAGTCAAAATATTCCTTTTTGCTGCTGATGAAATTCTATTCTTAGAAAACCCCAAAGACTGCACCACAGGACTCTTGATCAGATAAGCCAATTCATCAAAGTAGAAAGTTCCCCCAAATAAACAGTTTTTGCATATAATCAATAATGATCTCGCTAAGAAAAAAAATCAGGGAACCAATCCCATTCACAATAGCCTCAAAAATGTAGAAATAAACCTAATAAAGGGAGAAATAATAAATTATAAAAAGTCTTAATGTAAGACCTGAAACAGTGAAACATCTAGAAAAAAATATAGGGAAAACATCCCAAGATATTGGTACAGGCAAAAATTTCCTAAATAGGACCCGAATAGCTCAGAAAAATAAAGCAGGAATTAACAAATAAATGAGATGATATGAAATTAAAGCTTCTGCCTAGCAAAGGAAACAATCACCAGAATGCAGAGACAGCCTTAGGAATGGGAGAAAGTCCTTTTCCCCCCTAGTATGGGGGATTGCTCAACCACTGAGATACAGCCAGAGCCCTTTTCACTTTTTGAGACAGGGTCTCACTTAATTGCTGGCCTTGAACTTGCAATCCTCCTGCCTCAGGCTCCTGAGTCACCTGAATTACATATGTGAGCCACTGAGCTCATCCAGAAAGGGAGAAAAATTTTAGCTATTCATCTGGCAGAGGATGAAATATCCTGAGCATATAAAGAACTAAAAAATTAACAAAACAACAAGTCAGTCAGTCAAAAAATGGGCAAATTATCTGAACAGACACTTCTCAACAGAAGTAAAAATGGCCAATAAATATATGAAAAAATGCTCAATATCTTTAATATCGGAGAAATGCACAATAAGGGAAAAGGTACAAAATTGGAGAAAGGTACAATTTGGCTTCTTCTTAGCCCAGTCATAATGGCTACTATAAATAACAACAACAACAACAAATGTTGATGAACATGTAGAAAAAAAGGAAGTCTTATAAATTACTGGTGGGAATGTAAATTAATATAGCCACTAAGGAAAAAAGCATGGAGGTTCCTCAAGAGACTTAAAAGCAAACTACTATATGATCCAGCTATCCTATTCCTGGGTCTACCCAACTGCAATAAAATCAGCATACAAAAGAAATACCTGCACTTCTATGTGTACTGCAGCACTATTCACAGTAACTAAGATGTGGCATCAGCCTAGATATCTGTCAAAATAAATGGATAAAGAGAATATAGAATATATGCACACTAGAGTATTATTTAGCCATAAAGAAGAACAATACATTGTCATTTGTAGAAAAAAAAATGGATGGAGCTGAAGGACATCATATTAAGTGAAACAAGCCAAACAGAAAGACAAGTATTACATGTTTTCACTCATATGTGGAAACAAAATAAAAGAAAAGAAAAAAAGATGACCTGAAAGAAGGGAGAAGGACATTGAGACTGGGTGAGAGGGGAGAGAAAAAGAAGGCAAAAGGAGGGTAAACACAATTAGGGTGCAACACAAACAAGTATGTAAATGTTACTTGACACCCATTAATTTGTACAATTAATGAGTAAAAAATTAAAATAAATTATGGTGCCAAATATTTTTTAAAAACAGAATAGTTTTTAAAATACCCCTCCTTGCAATAAAACTGAAAAGTATGAAGATATAAATTACCCATAATCCCATACTGAAAGAGGACAGCAATAGCTTATCAGATTTCCTTCCTGTTTTTTTCTTATAAAAACATCTTGTCACATGGGTGACATCATGCTATATTATTTATACCCTGTTCTCATGTAACATTGCTAACATTGATTAAAAATTTTTCAGAAATGTTATTTGCAATGACTACATTCTATGACATCTTAAGGGCAGGTCAAAGTATAATACCTGCAGGGTGTTTATGCTTATTTTCAATTTTTCACTATCATAAATAATGCTGGGATAGCCGTGCTGTTAACACTCATCTCTATACAGATATTTCTTTCCTTGGGATACATATCCAGATGTAGAATTACTAAATCATTCAGACATATAGCCAAATTCGCTGCCTGAAAATGTATGTTTGAGTCATATTTATTATAAGCGTTCTAACTGCTCTGCTAAGAGGATGGAGATATTGGTGGGGATATTAAACGAAAAGGAAATGAAGTGCAACTGGCTTGGGAAAATTTTCTAGGTCAAACAGTTCAAGTCAGTGGTGGATTAAATAAGCCTTTTGTTTTTCAGGACAGACAAAATGCATAGAAAAGGGTGGGAAGAGATGAACAACAACATCCCAAACGCCCAGTCTAAAGCACAACAAACCAACAGAGTCAATAAAAGCAGTTCAGAGGAAACTCTACTATGTATTTAATCTCCTGCAAACAGATTGGCAGTTTCTTGCTGATGTCACGACTTCTGAAAAAGTCCAAGCTAATTGCAGAGACCCAAAGAGTAAAAGTACTTTGGGCTCCAGAGAAGCTGCTCAAGGACTTTCAATCTGAGAGACAGCCAATGTTAGAGGCACAATTGGTCACACTTCAGATAACAACTCAAAAGGCAGAAAACCTTTGTCAATAGAGAAATGTGTGCGTGTTGTCTGAGCTCTTGATTTGATTAAAGTAAGCTGGCAGTGGCTCATTCTCATCAAGTTTCACAGAAAGAAAAGAATTAGCAAAAATACTGTTTTTTAGTCTCTTTCACATGGAAGGAAATGAAAATAGAATTGTAAAGGAAAGAGTAGCAGCACTTTCCAACTAAATTAAAGAGAATTAGCATGATCTGGAAGGAACACTGCATCTGCAGAGAGGCCAGGCAACCTCATGTCTTTCTCTGTATTTTGGTGACTACTCAGCCTGTGAAATGCTGCTCACTACACTAAAGCAGAGGTTTAAAAAAGCAACAAGTCAAAAAAGTCTTAATAAACAAAATCTGAAGCACAGATTAACAACCAATCCATGTTATGCTATACATTTCTATGACACACTTATTTTGAGGACATCTTAGACATTTTTCAACCTAAAAACCTCCCAGATGGTCTTCAGTAATTATAGCTGTGCAAAGGATAATAATACATCTTAAAAATACATATTTAAGTTCAGGGGTCTGGAAAATTCCAGAAATTTTAGTTTGGCTGATGACCATGAAGCTTATTTAGGTGAACATGTTTTGTCTTTTAAGGTGAGCGGACACCTCATTTCCATGAGGTCCTTACTTTTACAGGACTATGAATTCAAATGCCTTCAACTCACTGAGCCCCCACACTGGGTTTCCTACTGGCTTAATGAAGTAATGGCCAATATGAACTACAGAAAAAAATTCAATCAGTGATTAAAATACGATTCAGCTAAAAGTCTGAAGAGTGCTTCATTCCCTGCCTCTGTGAAATGATAGGCAATGGGGGCGGGCTTGAGGGCTTAAGAGAAGGGTAACCACTCTGGTTTACAGAGCCCATGTAGATAGATGGGATAGACAATTATTTCTTTTATGTGTGTTTTAAGCTAATTCAGAAAATTTCTACTATTATTCAAGTTAACAAGCTGCAGGCTCATGGGAGGGTTTCAAAGACCTGGTGAGAGTAGCTGAGGGTTAAGAAACGATAGAGCGAAAAGAGAGGGTACCATACAGATGGCTAATTAACATCTTGTAAGACCTTTCACTAAAGCAGCTGGCCTAGTTACATGTTTAAAAGATTGAGAGAATTTTTAGAATTGAAAGGGTTTTTAGAGAGCATCTAGCTCAACCCCCTCATTTTATGGATGGAAAAACTGAGACCCAGTTAATTGCCCCAGGTTGCAGAAGGTTCACTGCAGAACCAGCCTGACAATCCATTGTGTTCTGCCACCCATCCAAAGGTGCTAAATTTGCTCTAATGACAAATTAAAAGAGTTTCTCCAGTAGACTAGTATCTGATAACATCTCTATTTTCTTCTTTTATCATGCAAAATATCTAGGAAACAGTTTGATTCAGGGAGATATTTAGTAATAATACTTCTTCGTAGTTGTTATATCATTTTATTATAAATTTCAGACATTTTTAATATAGAAACTTTAATCACCATAACTTACTTAGGTTTTTTATTTAATTATGCTGCTTTTAAAAAATAATTACTCTGACAAAATCCCAGATATTTTGGGGTGAGTCCTTTTGCTGTGGTTCAAAACATGGATTATGCCTCACTTCTACTATTTCTATTCCTTTTACAAAGCAATTCTTCCTAACCCTCCTGAACTAAGTATTTGATTAACATATTCATGAGACAACTGACTCAGCTATGCTAAGTAGAAATTCTACTATCAAAAACAAATTCCCAGAACTGGCCAACAGGGGGAGCAGTTAGCTCTGTCACTATCATGTTCTGGCTGTATGTCTACAGCTTATGAACATGCTAAGGTAAACAGTGTACAAAAAAAGTTTATAATATAGAAAAACATTTAAGCAAGTCCTTAAACTCAGAGGTTCATATTTAGAACATAAGAAACCTGAGAATTCTGTTGGGTTGTGGGGGTAGGAGGCCTACTAAAGGAAGCGTTTCCTTGTACTTCACCCAGGTCTAAACATATATACACACATACATGGTTTATAATTTAAAACCTGATTTATAGACTGTATAGTAGCCTGATAATTTGCAAATAATAGAAAATTTAAAGTATAAAACCAAAAAATAAACTCAGAGATATTTCTCAAATCCAATGACTATCAAACATGCCAGGAGTTGACACCAGAACACTGGCATGGTGTCAAAATGATGCAAAACTAGGGCAATGGGATGATTTCTAGAAACAGAAGGTTAATTACCTATAAGCCTTATTTTTATTGAAACATGTATTTTTTTTTAAAAAAAATAATTTTTCTTGCCTTAGAAAGGAGGATTATCTCATAGACTTAGATAGATTTTGATGATATAGGGAGTTGTCTTAGCTCAAGGTTACCACTTGGAATTACACCATAGGTTAGACATCACTACAGATTCTCCATTGAAGTTGTCTCATCTAATATGTTTCTGTGTGTCCTTTGGCTATTTCCTCACTACAGATTCCTCACTACAGCTTTGTGCAACTTTTGCCCTATCTTGGTTCCCCATCTGCCATCTTGTTAGTCTGCCCAACTTCCTCTCCCATTCACATTACAGACCCAGGGTTTGGCTTTTATAATAGTTTAGACAATTCTTTGACGAAAAGCACCCACTCTTGGATTTCTGACCGTCAAGACATACCTAAAGCACTGAACTCAACATCCCTAGAACTTTACCCTTGAGAAGTGTTGGCAAGTCCCAATAGCCAGTCTTAAAAATCAGTCAGTCAATCCACGTAGCACCCATGAGAGGATTTTGGTTTGCTGGGTGCCAGTCAGGTTTTACCATTTAAAATTATTTTATCATCTCAAAAAATCTAACTTCCAGAAAATGTGTGAAGTATTCTAGCTCTGTTCTGATCTCCAAACCAAACACATTTCTGCAACGACCCTGTCAAAAAATTTAAACAATGCTCATTAAATTTATTGGATATGCCATATTTTAACTAGAAATCAGAAAAAAACAAACTGAAGTTTCATAATCATTTCTCTTGATAAGTTCTAAAACTGATAAAGGCACAATTTTAGCATATTTGTTAACTGTGAAGCATGGTAAGAAAGGGCAAGAGAAACCGTTTTTCTGTCCTTTTTAAAAACATATGCTAACACTTACTGATAAAGTTTCTCTGTATGGCTTTCCAAAAAAAACCCCTACACATTGGAATCATAGGAGTAGTGCTATAAAACTATGGAGACGGGGGAAGAATAGCTAAGCCAGCAGGCCCATAGGCTAGGACTGTGGGCTCCACTCCAGAGACATGTCTAACAAGAAATGGAGTGACTTGGAGAAGGTGTCCTTGGAACTTGGAAACAACTTTATCTCTACTGAACCATGCTGCCAAGAGGAGAGCCATTTCTAAAGAGCAGGATTTTTGTTTCCTTCTGAATTCCATTATGAAGACTCCAATTGGTAATTTTTAAATCTCAAGTTTTTCAAAGATGACCATCTAATTATCTAAGTTTGCTCCCCAGAATAAAAGGGAACGTTTAGGTTATTAGCTTGAATGAGAAATGCAAGTACATACCATTTTTCCCAACATAATTTAACAATAGTTTCATGATCGAGAGACAGAAGTGGTCTAATAGTGTATTCTGCCAATAACACCCATTTTCAAATGGGTGTTATTAAGATATTTCCACACAGCCTATGTGTAGGGAGGCTGGAGTGATAAGGAGGATATATAAATTTACTACCATCCACACAGGGAAAGGAAATAGAACTAATAAAAAGCACACTTTAGTATGCTTGAGAAAATGAGTAGGGTCACTGGTACATACTAAAATATAAAATAGACAGTATTTTAGTTCAACTACATTATAGATTAAATGTGCTGTTGTGGTCTAGCCTGGAAATTTAACTAACACTTATTAAATCAGTTATAAGTTTCAAATAACGAATCTCAAAGCCAACATTTGAAATACAACCTGTTCTATAGCTGGGGACTGTCTTATCAGCTATATCAAATCTAATTTAGTCTAACTTCTCACCATGGTAACGAGCCCTTTGCAGAAATACTCAAAGACATTTCACATCCAGAAAATTTGCCTTGTACTTCTTCACCACACATAATGTCAAGAAAAGCATGCTTCAAAGGTACTATGTAATTAGAATGGCCTTTAAAACAGGCACAAAGGAAATCATTCCTATTAAAATTAAATCTACTTCACAACAATCTTCATACTGAGTGAGCAGCACCAAAGAAAAGAATCCTGAGGTGTTTTGGACCTCATATGCTATTTTTAAAAGTCTGTTTTCTATAACGTTGCTTCAGATCAGATTGAAGTACCTCTCATTTGGCTCATATTGGATATTTTTTCACTATTAAAGGAAAGTGTGCCTGTGAGAAGCCATGTCTGGCACAAGGGATTAGAACGGGCTCTGTTGTGGCTTTCCATGGAAAGAGTGTGCCAGACCCCTGCTAATAATGAAGCTGGGGAGGAAGCCTAGCTTAATGAAGACCATAGTATGGTAACCACCTCTTGGTTGCTACTGCATGGACACTCAGGAGCTGAGCTTTAATCCTGTGTTCTGCAGAGCTTCTAGAATCCTACCTGTCTTTGAGGATCCATTTAATTTGAAGACCAGCATCTGTAGACTCTCTATGCCCACTTTGACAGTTTTCAGATGCCTGCTTTTTATTAGGAAGTTCTTTTTTTAATAAGTGACTTGCGTCAACACTATGCTGTGTTTACCCAAGAAAATAAAGCATTTAAATTAAAGAAATCTATTTTTTGGTTTCTTGTGACTGTATTTCCACAATGACTACTATACAGATTCATGTGCATCCAAAATGATTCTAGCAATAAAGCTGCAGGGCTTACTTGCACCTGGAAGCCAACAAAAAGAACATCTTGAGATAAAACTTAAGCACCAAGGGAACAGAGGAGCTCTGAAAAAGCAATCATACAAATTGAACTGTCAGCTCTTAAGTGTGACTTGAATAACATACCATCAAACTTCTTGTAACGGGAAGCAAAGACGGCTTGCAAATGATTGCACTGTTCGCTGACCACACTTTTGAAATCATCTTTACTTTGCAGGCTGTACTTCTCCTCCATCTCTTGAGAGCAGCAGGTATAACCCTGGGGACAGATCTTCAAATGATCACCTGGAAGATCAAAAGTAGGACAGTCAGTCTCTATCATCATCCATCAAGTCCAAGAGGGAAGGGTTTGATTTAGGCGCATTCACGCTGCTGCTTTTCAGTCTGTGAGGTTTCTGCAGAGGCCTAGACATCATGTGTATTGAAAAAAACCTCATGATGCCTAAAAGCATTTATTTCCTTCTTGAAAACAATATAATAAAACTCACTCCAAAAGACACAAGAGCCTTCCAATCAGGGAGACGGATAAACCACAGACCACTCAGTGTGACCAATAAAAGGAACAGCATTCATTATCAATCAAAGTCTCTTTTATGTATTTGCTGAGATTTTATGAAAAATACTGTATAAATACAAAAATGAGACACGGTTTTTCTGGATTTTGGAGTTTATGTTCCAAAAGAGACAATATGTGATAATGGCCAAAGACTGAGCAAATATATGAGCACAAGTTAAAATGGGGAAGTAAAGGGATTTGTACATTTCAAGGAGTTGTCAGCACAGAGGAAACTATGGGAATTTGAGCAGGATAATCTGAGTCTATGATAAATCACAAAGAAGTGATAGTAAATGGCCCTTGATTTTTAAGATTTTCTGCCCAGCAACTGTACAAATGTTAAAGACTATCTTACAATTCTGTATGGTGTAGCCACTCATCCCAATATAGACTAGTAGATTCTAATAAATGTAAATCTTTCTATAGTGATGCAGCCCTAAAAGTCAAGGAAAACATCAAAGACACATCAGCTCACAGCAGCCCAAGCCATGAAGTACCACCTCCCTCCTTTACATCAACTGCATTATGCTTGTAGTTTGTAGCTAAAGGTTTGGACAGGTTCTTTCTATATGCCCCAGAGTTCCCTCACTGTTCCTACTCTGCCACAAAACAAAAATTGTGTTTTAAAGAGACAATGAGTCTCTCCTCGCAGTAACTAAAAGATGCAGTACTAATCAAAAATCAGCCCCAACAGCTGGACGTGGTATGGTGGTGCATGCCTGTAGTCCTGGATACTTGGAGGCTAAGGTAGGAAGATCACAAGTTTGAGGTTAGCCTCAGGAACTTGGAAAGACCCTGTCTCGAAATTCAAAAATAAATAAATAAAGAGGGTTAGGGGTGTGGCACAGTGGTAGAGTTCCCCAGGTTCAATCTCCAGTACCACAAAATTAAAATAAAATAAACAACACTAATTGGCATAGTATAATTTTGTACATGTTTACAAAGATTCACTTTGACCATGCCTTCTGCTATTGCTACCCATATTCCATGTAAGACAAAAGTGATTTGAAAAGAACCAAGATCTTAGAAATGTTAAACCAGGTACAGTACTGCATGTCTGTCATCCCAACTACTTGGAGACAAAGGCAGAAGGGTCACTTGTGCCCAGGACTTTGTGGCCAGCCTAGGAAATACAGCAAGACTCCACCTAAAGAAAATCTCAATAATGGGTTTATTGAAGACATATAAACCTGTCAATGGTAAGTGTGCTTAATAAATAAAGGGTTACGGAATGAAGAGCATATCTTTCAAACAACACTGACCATGTGGAACAAAATGGGACATAAACTGGCCATTATTGCCACTTGGCTGTGTGTACTTACAGGAATTGGGCCTTCACCTAACATAGATTCCAAAGGAGCTCTGCGTCTGGGTGAGGATATATCAGGAAAGATTAATTTGGCAACGTATTATAAGCAGATTACCAACAGCACATATGCAAATAATTATAAAAACATATGTGTTCCACATCATTCTTACTTCTAACACAATAAGGGCAGAAGGAGAATAGAAGTGCAGTAAATTAGATAATAGGGAATGAGGAACAGAGGGGGACAGGAAAAGGAAAGACAGTGGAATGAATCCAACAGTTTCCCCATGTACATATATGAAAACACAATGAATCCTGTACATCCATAATAATGGGGTCCTAACTAGAATAAAATATATTCCATGCTTGGATAATTATATCAAAATGGACTCTGCTGTCATGTATAACTAAAAAGAATGAATAAATTTAATTTTTTGAAGTAGGAAAAATGTTACTTCTAGAAACAATGAGTATTCAATATTAAAGGTTAATATTTGAATAAGTTCCCTATCCAGAAACTTCTAAGTTTCTTTTGGCATTTCTGAAAACTTTGGTCAACAGCTAATTCAACTAACTCTCCACCCCCACAAAAAATTATATATATATATATATATATATATATATATATATATATATATATATATATATATATGAAAAAGGTACTGTTTAGAGCTATGAAGTTACAGAATATCTCAGAACTCCTTGGTAAAAGACCGGTTACTAAAGCTCGGTTTTATGGACACACCTTTGTTACAACCAAAATAAAAGTCCCTCCTCTCTGGCTTAACAACTTTGCAGTAGGACTTTAGCCCAGGCCACATAATTAACAGGAAAATGCCCAGTTGTCTCTTGGTTTCAGGGTTAAGAATTTCCGCCATTAGTTAGTCTTAACACATAAAACAATATCAATGACTCCAAGCATATAGTGCTGTAGCTGTATTAAATAATAAATATCACACTCATATCCCACATAGAAAGTTAAACAGGATGCTCAGAATGAGAACTTAGCAATTAAAGTAAATTACTTCACAAAAGGGAGCAGATACTTTCTTAAGATTGTTATAGGCAACTGGCTGGGGTTGTGGCTCACTGGCAGAGCACCTGCCTAGCATGTGTGAGGCACTGGATTCGATTCTCAGCACCACATGTAAATAAATAAAATAAAGGTCCACTGACAACTACAAAAATATTTTTAAAAAATGATTGTCACAGGCTAAAATTCATTCTAGTACAGGTTGGTTTTCTATTCCTTGCAAAGTTTACATTCTGAAATGTATTGAATTTCCAAACCAAAACAATTCATGAGTTTAGAAAGTCATCTATGTTCACCAAATCTTAACAGAGTTCACACGTATAATAAAGGATCATTTATTTGAAACTATGAGAATAGGCTTCTAAAGTTCAAGGGAAAAGATCTCCCCTCCTAATATGCACATGCATGAGGGCGTGTACACAACCTGAAGTCAGAAAATATTAAACGACATCAGGAAAGAATCATTTTCTTCAGTTTAGGTGTTAGACATTGAGAGGTTTAAGCCTACCCACAGGAATTTTACACTGAGGATACACCCTTCAAAAATGGGCAAAAGCAATAAAAGTTTTACTGGTAACCTGCTGAAAGCAGACAGCACCGTTTACACTGGCACACATAAAAGGCCCCAGCATGGCCCAGGGCACTCCACCCATCTCATATCCACCAAGGCCTTCAGGAGGACTTTATGGAGACCTGCTTATACTTTAACACTGGAGAGCATCTGTGTTTTGGCAATACCTAACAGAAAAGAAAACAGTCCACTTTCATCTAAGAGATCTTCCCAGGAAGACTTAGTGTAAGGTGAAAGGCTTGTCCCAGGTAAAGAATGACAACAGGGTAGGTACTTGGCTGCTTCAGCTTGCAAAGTCATCTTCCTCTCAGTACAAAATTCTCACTCCAACATGCTACTTTTGGCCACAGAGCCTCAAGCGCACCACTTATTCTACTACCTGAAAATATAATTTGCCATTTTTGCCAAAAGCCCTGAGACATATGCAGTTCAAGACACACTTATGAATTAAATCCCAAGACATACTTAGGCTACTGGGATTCAGTGCCACAACCAGTTACTGCTGATGAGATATACAAGAAGGAAAAGGGGAAGAGTTATAGTTCATTTGAAAACGGAATTACAGCTCTGTGTTCTGGTAAGAATCTCTGAGAACTCGAGTAACCTGAGATATTTTAAAACTTGAATATTTCAGGGCTGGGGGTGTAGTTCAGCGGCAGAGCATTTGCCTAGTCTGCATGAAGCCCTGGATTCAACCCCAGCACTGCAAAGATAAAAATAAAAATAAAAAACCTTGAGTATTTCTACTTTAAGCACCCAAAAGGGTTTATTTTGAGAACCAAAATGCACATATTTTTTGAAAGACATTCTATGTGTTTGAGACTGCTTTTGAAGGCAGTGTCTGAATGAAAAATGTTTTATCTTTCTGGAGATCTCCTTTCTAAACCCAGTGATCCTATGGATATATTTAAGAAAAATGACACCACTCTTCCTTTAGGCCAAGAGCTGAACACCAGGACAAGGGAATCAATATGGCACAGTCAGACACGGCTTGCACATTTATTTATTTGTTTATTTAGTTAGTTAGTTACTTAATTAGTTACTTGGTGGTGGTGGGGATAAAACCCCAGCCTTGTGCATGCTAGGTAAGTGCCCTCCCAATGAGTATTCTCAGTCCATGTGCACTTTTTAGAAGGGACCTAGGTGACCCTGACATACACCTTTCATTAAGAATTATAGCTGAGGGGCTGGGGCTGTGGCTCAGTGGTACAGCACTTGCCTCATACATGTGAGGCACTGGGTTTGATCCTCAGCACCACTTAAAAATTTACATAAATATTGTGTCCATCTACAATTTAAATTTTTTTTAATTAAAAAAAAGAGAGAATTATAGCTGAGCTGGGCATGGTGGCACATATCTGTAATCCCAGTGACTCAGAAGGCTGAGGCAGGAGGATCATAAGTTCAAAGCCAGCCTTAGCAACTCAGGAAGGCCCTAAGCAATTCAGCAGGACCCTGTCTCTAAATAAACTATTAAAAGGGTGGGGATGTGGTTTCGTGGTTAAGTCCCCTAGGTTCAATCACTAGTAACAAAAAAAAAAAAAAAAAGCCACACACATACACATACCACATAGAGAGTTGGGAAGCTTCAGGAATTGAACCACAGAAGAGCTGGGAACAGCAGCTCACCACTGAATCCAGTAACCCAGTGAACAGTTGGTTATGATCTATAACTGTCATTTGTCTCCCCTATTTCCCTAATTCAGTCTCCTGCTGGATATACATAGTTTATTCTCCATGTAGCTCTTCTAGTCCCTTCTAATTCGCCTGTCTGCTTCCCACTCTTTCTTTACTCACATTGTTCTTTTTTTACTCCACCCCACCTCTTTAACTACACATAATATGAAACTGAAGGTTTTTTTTTTTCTATTTGTTGTACTTGCTGAGAGTTCCTTGTTCTTAATTTTAAAAGCAGGTGAATTGAATGCTTTATGGTTTTCTAAGGAAGCACCTAAATTAAGTTGCTTTTTGTACATGGCCCTTGATTAGTTTTTTACTTTGTGGGTCAGTACCCCTCAATAGAAAAAAGGTCCCCCGGCCCTGTCCTAGGAGGCTTGGATGGGATTCAATGAAGCGTGCTTTTAAAGCTTAACTCTATGGCATTTAAAAAAAAAAAAATCACTGGAAAGAGCCAAACTTTTTTCAATCGCGCCAGCTCTATGTAATTTCTCTTTAGTCTTAATATCAATGCCTTAGTTTTCAAAGCTGAACAAAGACAATCACAATAAATTACTATTCGATCCTGCTGAGTGTGTATTGGCTCTTTTTTTGTGTGTGAAGGACTTCAAATCAATGGTTAAAGAAGAAGGCATTGAATATGAGGAATCTATTCCTTTAACAATGCTCTGGGGTGAACAATCTGTGCAAGTGTGCTTTCTCACTTTATCTCATTTGCTCTTCACACCAAAGGCTGGTTCTGATATACAAATGGGGTGCGTCTAATGTCTGTTTATTTTCAGTTGCTCATAACCCAGCTTTCCTTAGAAAATGTTGTAAATGGTGGTTAGGTTCTCAAGTCGGCCTTCAGCTTATTGACTACTAATGTGACTTCTTTCAACTCTATTGAACACACCATTTTCTACATCTCTTCCAGAAAATTCATTTTCAAATCTAGCTCAATGCCACAAAAATAGCTCTCCAATCCCCACACTTTTTGTGGTATAAGGGAAGGCAGTGATAGAAGAATACTTAGATTTGCCACTAAGGTGTTAGCTTTCTGTACCTGCAGGAGATAAAGTAAATCTCTAGGGATTATTCCTCCAGTGTCTTACATGAAGAAAAGGACAGTCAGAAATCCTTCCAAGGCACTAGCAGAGAATTCAGCCTTGCTTGCACCACTGTGATTTGTAGGGCAGACGTTCTCTTTACCCAAATCAATTTCACCAATAAGGCAACCAAATGCCTTTGAGAAACACAAGAGATGCAAACTGTACCCTAAGGGGAAGAGGCTACAGTGAGGCACATTTGAGAACACTCTGGAAACATTTGTAAACTGTAAATGTAAGAGGCTATGATTTTGCATTGGCTTTTCTTGAAGTAACTCAAGCTTTACTTGGGTTATGAAGAAAAATCCGGCTCTTTATGAGACAAAGAAAAACCATCTTTTATACTCTGATCAGCTCCTAAAGTTCTGAACAAAAACACATTTCTGAAAACATATACTAAGTGTCAGAGGGGGGCAGAAGTAAAGTACCTCTTTCTTGCAGCTGATTCAGGGTGATTTCTGATTGAAGATGAGAATGCAAAGAATCTGCGCATTCCAAGCAGGAACTGAATAGTATGCATATGTGATGGTGAATGGATGGCAACCAAACATAATATTTAAATGATCATTAAAAGCAAAGTGTCTGGGGCTTGG